>NC_091448.1:47371949-47697692 GCF_964237555.1 Oryctolagus cuniculus
TACATAAATACACTGAAAATACCCCAACAACAACAAAAACGAAGCAAAAAAAAAATCAAACCTAACACCCTCAAACTGCACCAGTACTTCATATTTCAACCAAAAGAATAGATCCTGGGAGAAAGTACAAAATCAAATGACCGAACAATGCTGAACAAACAGCATTATTAATATGCAAGATATTTATATTACTGAACTAGTAACAGTGATGTTCTCTGTGTGTGTAAACTTTGGAACCACATAGCTGATTTGTTAAATCTAGTCCGTGCTAGCTTCCAAAAACCAAGAATGAATTTAGTTAGCTTCATTCTTTGATGCTTCATCACAATTTTCTACAAGACCTGAAACATCATCATCTTCCTCATCAATGTCTTCTGGTTTCGGCGCTTTGCTATCCAGCACTTGCCGCGGGAACTGTTCAGCTAACTTCCTAAGGCTTGTTAAGCTGTCAGCACCAAGCTGACTTAATATTCCAGGAAGCATTTCCGTGATTGGCTTGACTTCTGCATGACCACTGTTAGAGGTGTTCGCCGAGAGGCAAGCTTGGACTTTGGGATTGTTGAAATGAATAACTGTCCCGTCGTCTTTAATCACGCTCACTCTTCACTACCAGCTATATTCTTCAGCCAGTTTTCTGAGAGCACTCTGAAGCTTTTTGTTGACAGCTGTAGCTGTTCACTGTTCACTACCTTCTCTCTGTGAGCTGTACCCTTGCCCCCTCTCTGGACCTGAGCCTGAAGTTTGGCTAACTGTTCTTGATTCATGCTGTTGGTAAACCTGGAGCAGGGAGGGGCCTCCAAGACCAGCACGCAGGGAGAACAAGATGGCTGCCTCAGTGAGACAGAGACAGACTGAAATTACTTTGTTTTTAGTGTGTTTTCTCTTAGGTTTTACTATTAGGGTAATGCTAAATAATTGATAAGTCTTCTACTTTTTATATGCTCAGCAGTGGTTTGGATAATTTTAGGAGGTAAATATCCATAATTAAATACCTATCTTTTTTTTTTTTTTTTTTTAATGATTTACTTATTTGAAAGGCAAAATTAGAGAGAGGGAGAGAGGTCTTCCATCCGTTGGTTCACTCCCCAAATGGCTACAATGGCTGGAACTGTGCCGATCCAAAGCCAGGAGCCAGGAGCCTCTTCCGGTACTCCCACATGGGTGCAGGGGCCCAAAGACTTGGGCTGTCTTCCACTGCTTTCCCAGGCCATAGCAAAGAGCTGGATCAGAAGTGGAGCAGCCAGGACTTGAACCACCATCCATATGGGATGCTGGCACTGCAGGTGGCAGCTTTATCCACTGTGGCACAGCGCCAGCCCTGCTCATCTGTTTTTACAGGGAATTTATATCTGATTTTAAGATTTATTTTATTTATTTGAAAGGTAGAATTATAGAGAGATATCTTCCATTCACTGGTTCACTTCCCAGATGGCCACAGTGGGAGCCAGGAGCTTCTTCCAGGTCTCCCATGTGGGTACAGGGGCCCAAGCACTTGGGCCATCCATTGCTGCTTTCCCAGGCATATTGGCAGGGAGCTGAATTGGAAGTGGAACAACCAGGACTCAAATAGCATACATATGGGATCCCAGCGCTGCAGGCCACAGAGCCAGCCCCTCAAGCATATTTAAGTATCATAATCCAGTATAAAAACCTGATCAACTGATTGATTATAAAAATCCAAAATAAAACTGTGAGCCCATTTAAAAAATAAAGCAAGATGGAATTGAGTTTGGTACTGCTTAAGTTTTACTCTAAACCATCCGTGTTCTTCACCTCCACTACCACTCCCCTAATTCAGGCCACTTTCATTTCTTCTCTTGTGTTGGTCTCCGTCCCTGCAGAAGGAAATTCCTTCTTCCTCTTGCATTGTGTCTTTAAAATGCAGATGTGTTCACCATATTCTTGTCAAGAATACACTGAGCAACAACTTTGGCCAGTTGCTGAATTAAATACTGCAGAGGGCCAGCACCGTGGTGTACTGAGTAAGGCCGCCATCTGTGGTGGCAGCATCCCATATGGGTGCTGGTTCGAGACCTGGCTACTCTCAATCCAGTGCTCTGCCATGGCATGGGAAAGCAGTTGAACGTGGACCAGTTCCTTGGGCCCCTGCACCCACATGGGAGACCCGGAGGAAGCTCCTGGCTTCAGATCAGCGCAGCACCAGCCATTGTGGTCATTTGGGGAGTAAACCAGCCGATATAAGACCTCTTTTTCTCTCTCTTGCTCTTTCTCTCTCTCTCTCTCTCTCTCTCTCTCTGCCTCTGCCTCTGCCTCTCCACCTCTCTGTAACTCTGCCTTCCAAATAAATAAATAAATATTAAAAAGCAGAACACCCTCCTTTATTGAAAGTGGAGTCTAGTAGGAACTAGAGATAATAAAATAGTTGGTAATGAATATATAAATAAAAGCCGCGATAAGTATTCTGAAGAAACCATGGCTGTAGAATGAATAGGACAAAGAAACTGATCTAAAAGAGGATTTGAGGAAGTATCTCTGGAAGAGGTGGTGTTGAAGGTGAGAACTAAAGAATGAGTATTAGGAGCAGACGTTTGGCACAGCAGTTAAGACACCACTTAAAATTCCTGCATCCCACATCGGAGTGCCCAGGGTCAAGTACCAGCTGCTTTTCCAATTATTGCATCCTACAGGCGATGATTCCAGTGCTTGGGTCCCTGCTACCCATATAGGAGACCCAGATTAAGTTCTGAGCTTCTGGCTTTGGCCTGATCCAGGCCAGGCTATTGTGCCAACAGATGGGAGATTTTTCTCTTTGTCACTTTTCAAATAAACAAAAATTTTCAAAATGAATAAATAGCAAGGATTGGATGGGGCAGAATGAGAAAGAACATCACATTCAGAGAGCAGTGTGGCAGGTGGGATCTCAGAGAAGTCAGTGCAGCTGAAGAGCAGAGTGCACTGAGACGTGTAGGACGAGCTGGAGAGAGGCTAGCAAGGCAGGGCTGTGCAAGCCTTGTGAGTCATGTCAGTGGGTTTGGTTTTGATTGAGGTCTTTGGGAAGTTATTAAGTCAGAGAACTGAGTTTTTAAGGATAGATAATTATAGTTTTTAAAAATCCACTGTCATCATTGGTTTTTGCTGGGAAAAGTAATTGTTTAAATGTATGTTTCTGAAACGGATCATCTCATCGTGCCACGTATTCTTGTGTTTAATGATATAAATTCTTATCATGTCAGTGGCTCCTTGCAGATACGATAGGTAGCAAGGGTGCTGCATTCTAATTAAGGGACTCACTGGGAAATGAGCACCTGTAATCAGATAGCCTTGATGATGATGCAGTGAGAGATTAAGGAAAATGTTTCTGCAGGCATTGATAGCATGTATTTCTCAAGGGTCAGTAATGGGAACAGCTGACAAAGGGAAATGGTTTTACTGGGACGATCACTGGGGGAGGCTTGTCACTTGAAAGGTGTTGCATTAACTTCTCCTGACTTCTTGCTGTGTGTCTGCCTTTGTAGGAGAGTAGTCATTTTGATGGAAGTAGAAGTTCTGAAGTCAGCTGAAGCGGTCGGAATGAAGATCGGCAATCCGGTGCCCTACAATGAAGGTACACGGCGCTCGGGTGGATTCCTCCTCATGCATCTGGATGCTGCCTTTTGGATTTGGTCTCATCTGTTAGACCTAATAAAGCAGTGGCAGTTGGGGTGTCCAGGAGCTGAGCTGTTCTGTTTCTTGTAATACTGAAGTATAATGTAAGAAAAAAAGAGGAAAATGTGAGAGTGAGAATATAATGGACTCAGATCTATTTACAGTAGACTAAAAGACATTAAATATTGAGGATATTTAGGATATTTGTATATAAGTAAGAAATATTTTTTTTGACAGATAGATGGTGAGAGAGAGACAGAAAGGTCTTCCTTCCGTTGGTTCACCCTCCAAATGGCTGCTACAGCCGGAGCTATGCCTATCTGAAGCCAGGAGCCAGGTGCTTCCTCCTGGTCTCTGATGCGGGTGCAGGGGCCCAAACACATGGGCCATCCTCCACTGCCCTCCCGGGCCACAGCAAGAGAGCTGGACTGGAAGAGGAGCAACCAGGACTAGAACCCGGGCTCATATGGGATGCCGGCGCCGCAAGGCGGAGGATTAACCAAGTGAGCCATGGCGCCGGCCCCTATTTATTTATTTTTTTAAAGATTCATTTGAAAGTCAGAGTTACACAGAAAGAGAGAGAGAGAGGTCTTCCATCCGATGGTTCACTCCCCAGATGGCCGCAACGGCTGGAGCTGCGCTGATCCGAAGCCAGGAGGCAGGAGCTTCTTCCAGGTCTCCCACATGGGTGCAGGGGCCCAAGGACTTGGGTCATCTTCTGCTGCTTTCCCAGGCCACAGCAGAGAGCTGGATCGGAAGAGGAGCAGCCAGGACTAGAACCAGCGCCCATATAACCCACCGTGCCACAGCGCCAGCCCCAACAGTTAATATCTTTAATATTTACTGCTGGAGCCGGCATTGTGGTTCAGCGGCTGCCGATGACACCAGCATCCCATATGGGCACCAGTTGAAGTTCCTAGTGTTCCACTTCTGATCCAGCTCTTTGCTGATGTGCCAGGGAAAGCAGTGGATGATGGCTTGAATGTTTGGGTCCCGTACCCAGCTGGGAGACCCGGAGGAAGTTCCTGGCTCCTGGCTTTGGTTTGGCCAAGCCCTGACTGTTGTGGCTATTTCCAGTGGATGGAAATCTCTCTCTCTCCCTGTCTTTCTCTCTGTGTGACGCTGCCTTTCAAATAAATAAAGTTAATCTTTTAAAGTACTGTATTTAAAAAAAAAAAGATTTAGGGGCCGGTGCTGTGGCGCAGCGGGTCAATGCCCTGGCCTGAAGCCCCAGAAGCCCATATGGGCGCCGGTTCTAGTCCTGGCTGCTCCACTTCTAATTCAGCTCTCTGCTATGTTCTGGGAAGACAGTGGAGGATGGCCCAAGTGCTTGGGCACCTGCACCCAACTGGGAGACCCAGAAGAAGCTCCTGGCTCCTGGCTTCGGATCAGCACAGCTCCACCCATTGCGGCCAATTGGGGAGTGAACCATCGATGGAAGACCTCTCTCTCTCTCTGCCTCTCCTCTCTGTGTAACTCTTTCAAGTAAATAAATAAATCTCTTTAAAAAAATAAAGATTTATTAATCTATTTGAAAGGCAGAGCTCAGAGAGATGGGTTTTCTAGTCATTGGTCTGTTACCCAAATGGCCACAACGGCCAGGGCTGAGACAAACCAAAGCCAGGTCTTCAACTGGGTCTCCCTCATGGGTACAGGGGCACAAGCAATTCAACCTGTCTCCACTGCTTTCCCAGGCACATTGGCAGGGATCTGCATAGGAAGTAGAGCAGCTAGGTCTTGAACCGGTGCCCCTATGGGATGCAGGTGGCAGCTTTACCTGCTATGCCACAGTGCCGGCCCCTACTGCTTTTTTTTTTTTTTTTTTTTTTTTAAATATATCCAGGAAAAAATCCTCATGAAACAAAAGCAGGCATTGGATAAGAATAGTAGACTGTTCACTGTAGTTTGTCAATACTAAGAAAGACGTTTCACCCTCAGTAGTCGTCTTTGTCGTGCTCCTGATCTTGGGACATCACCATTAAATGTGATGCTAGCCGGCACCGCGGTTCACTAGGCTAATCCTCTGCCTCTGGCGCTGGCACCCTGGGTTCTAGTCCCGGTTGGGGCGCCGGATTCTGTCCTGGTTGCTCCTCTTCTAGTCCAGCTCTCTGCTGTGGCCCGGGAAGGCAGTGGAGGATGGCCCAGGTCCTTGGGCCCTGCTCCTGCATGGGAGACCAGGAGGAAGCACCTGGCTCCTGGTTTCAGATTGGTGCAGCGTGCCGGCAGTAACATGGCACTGGCCGTAGCGGCCACTTGGTTGGTGAACCAATGGAAAAAGGAAGACCTTTCTCTCTCTCTCTCTCTCTCTCTCTCACTGTCTAACTCTGCCTGTTCAAAAAAAAAAAAAAATGTGATGCTAGCTACAGATTGTTTTTATCAGGGTTTGGAGGTTTACCCTTATTCCTAGTTTGCTGGGAATCTTTATTAGGAATGGATGGTGAATTTCATCAAATGTCTGTTGATGATCATGTGGTTTTTCTTTTTTAGTTGATTAATATGGTAAATTATATTGATTGATTTTTCAGTGCTAAACCAGACTTCTGGGATAAGTCTGTATATCACTGTGATGTGTTATCCTCTTTACATATAGTTGGATTAGATTTGCTAAATCCATTTGATTTGATTTGATTGAGCATTTTTACATCTGTATTCATGGGAGATATTAAAGTCAGTAATCCCTTTTTTTTGACTATGTCCTTGTCTGATTTTGGTATGAGTAATTCTGACCTCAGAATGAGGTGGAAAAGTGTTCTCTCTTAAATTTTCTGGAAAAGCCCATTGACTTGGTATTACTTCTTCCTTGAATGAAGCCATCTGGGCCCAGTGTTTTCATGGAAAGGCTTTAAGCTTCAGTTTAGCAGATAGGTACAGAGTTATTCAGATAGTATTTCTTTTTTCTTCTTTGATTAATTTATTTATTTGAAAGAGTGACAGGAGGCAAGAGAGAGAGAGAAATTGATCTTCCCTTCCACTGGTTCACTCCCAAATGCGGGCAACAGCCAGCGCAGCGCCGGGCAGGAGATGGCAGTCAGGAGCCAGGAGCTCCATCTGGGTCTCCCACGTGACTGGCAGGGACTCACGGACTGAGTCATCCCCTGCTGCTTCCTTACACGCATTAACAGGGAGCTGAGCTGGAGTGTAGTCGTTGGGACACTATGCGCACTCTTGTATGGGTGTGCTTGTCCCACGCATCAGCTCTTACCCGTCTGCCACCATGCCTGCGCCATCAGTTTTCTTCATGAGTGCCTTTCAGAAGATTGTGTGTATCAAGGACTTTGACCATTTCATTTAAGTTCTTGAATTTATTGGCCTATATAAATGGAGATACCCTATAATATTCCCTAATTATCTTTTAGAATCTGATGGTGTCACCTCTCTCATTCTTGATAGTGGTACTTTTTGTGTTCTCTTTTTGTTGTGATCAGTTTGATTAGAAATTTCTTGATTTTATTGGTCTTCCCAAAGAACTGGCTTTAGTTTCTCCTTTGTTTTCTATTCTATTGATTTATGCTTTTCTTCTTTACTGTTTGCTTTCTTCTGCTTTTGGTTTTATGTGTTCTTTTTCATGTTTCTTAGGGGAGAAGCTGAGTTCATTGATTCAAAACCTTTCCTCTTTTCTAATAACAGGCACATAGTGTTATGAATGTACTCCCAAGTACTGCTTTAACAGCATCAAGCAAATTCTTGGTTTTACTCCATTCAAAATTCCTTCTGATTTCTCTTTTAGTTTAACACTGTTTTTCAGAAATGCGTTTGATTTCCAGATGTGTAGATTTTCTAGGAATCTTTTTGTTACTGATATCTAATTTAAGTTCCAGTGTGTAATGTCAAACAATATACTTTGATTGACTTGAATCCTATTAAATTTATTGAGTGTTATTTTTATGTCTCGGGTTATAGTGTCTGGGTAAATTATATGTGTACTTGGAAAGAGTATGTATTCCGTTGTTGGGTGGAGTAATCAATAAATGTCAATTAGGTGAGTTAATGTTGTTCAAGTATTCTGTAGCCTTGCTGATTTTCTGTTTATTTGTTCTGCCAGTATTCAGAGAGGAATATTGAAATGGGTGGCTATAATTGTAGGTTTCTCTGTATCTCCTTGTAGTTCTGTTTTCATATTTTGAAAGTCTGTTATTAAATGTGTAAACATTTAGAATTTGGATGTCCTTTTGATGAATTGCCTCCTTTATTATTATAAATGACATCATTTTTCCTGGTAAAATTCTTTATTTTGAAATCTCCTTTGATATTAGTAGCCACCTTAACTTTTTCCTTTTTCTTAACCTATTTATGTCTTTACAGTTTACATCTATTCTTGCAAATAGTGTATAGGTAGGTCTTGCTTTTTTGTCCAACTTGATAATTTCTGCTTTTTAATTGGGGAGCGTATATTGTTTTTATTGTGGTTATTGATAGGAGGAGGTTTAAGTGTTTCACCTGGCTATTTGTCTTTCATTTGTCCTGTCTGATTTTCTTCTTCTTTCTTTTGGCTTTAGAACTTTTTATTTCTGTGACTCCTTTTCTCTCCTTTGGTGGCTTATTAATTCTAATACCTTGTTTTGTTATTCTGCTGATACTTTGGGCTTTGTAGTATGCACTGTGCCTTGTTCTGGTCTATGATTGAGTGATATACCACTTCATGTGGAAATTTCAGTTCCTGAAGCAACCCACTGGTGTGACTTTGGACAAGTCATTCCATTGTCCAGACAACTGACCCTTAAAATAATGCCTTTTCCCCTGACAGTAGGTGATGGTGCTGAATACCCTCCTAGGGCCTAAGTCTGAGCTTCTCCACCTTTCCCTCTCTGTCTGTTACTCAGTTAGGCAAAGGTTAGGACTGAACTCCAGACAGGAAAACCAAGATAGAATGTAGTTTGCCTCTAGCAAGAATTACTGGGGTCAACTTCATTTTGTCCTTAAGCAAGAGAGACCATGTTAAGTAGAGAACAAGTACAGGAAAGATGACAGAGTTCTCTTAGGGTAACAGTGTAAGTAAGATGACATATTTAAAGTACGGAAGGAAAAAAAACATTTACTTATGCTCAGCAAAAATATCTTTCAAAAGCCGAAGGCAGACAATTTTTAGGTACACAAAAGCTGAAGGAGCTCATCACCAGCAGGTCTTCACTACAGGAACTGCTAGATGTTACCAGCTGGGAACAGGGCCCAGACAAGGGAACAAAGAGCAGTCGAGGGCCGGTGCTGTGGCTCAGTGGTTAAAGCCCCAGCACCCATATGGGATGTGCCTGGGAAAGCAACAGAGGATGGCCCAAGTCCTTGTGCCCCAGCACCGTCGTGGGAGACCCAGAAGAAGCTCCTGGCTCCTGGCTTTGACCTGGCCCAGCACTGTCCATTGTAGCCAGGGATACTTTCCCAGGCAAAGTAGCAGGGAGCTGGATTTGAAGTGGAGTAGCCAGGACTTGAACAGGCGCCCATATGGGATGCTGGTACTTCAGGCTGTGGCTTTAACCCACTGCGCCACAGCGCCGGTCCCAATATCTGTTTCTTTTAATAAACATTGATTTTATTTTACTTTTTGGATAGATAAAATAGCTATGATTTCGGAAGTCAAAACTACAAAATTATACATCCAGAAACTATTCCTGTCCCTGCCTCCCTGCCTACTGCTGCCCTTTTTAGGTACCAGATTTTCTTTTTATCCTTCAGGTGTTCCTTTATGCAAATCTAACCCAGTGCAAATATTGTATATTCTCATCCTCTACTCCACTTTGCTTACACTAAAGGCAACGTATTATGCATTCTATCTTGTCTCTTGTTTTATTTTATTTTATTTTATTTTTTTAAGATTTACTCATTTGAAAGGCGGAGTTAGAGGGAGAGAGAGACAGGGAGCGAGGTCTGACATCTGCTGGTTTGCTACCCAAGTGGCCGCATCTACCAGGGCTGGAAGTAGCATTGTTGCAGCATCTACTTCCTGACAGCATGTTTCACAGCAGTGGCTTCTATTCTCTGGGGAAAGTAAAGAAACTCCATTGTTAGTGGTTAGAGAACCAGTTAGATTTTTATCCAGAGGATCCAGAGGCTGCTTTTAAATGTCCCGTTTCCCTTTTGGTCAGAGTCGATGATAGGTAGCTGACAGAGTGAAAGAGCTGAAGACTTATAATCTTGATCCACATCACTGGAACGGTTTGATTGTGAGTGGCACAGGATGGAAGTGGAGTCTCGGCATTACTGATCCAGAATGTAGTTTTTGCATTTTTAAAAAGATTTTTATTCAATGCTAGCCTGGATTATTTCTGGTTTTGTGGCCAGCTGCTGGGTTGCAGTACAGTAATTGACAGCAGTTGCTGCTGTTCAGAATGCACTGGGCTTCTTGCCATCCATTTGGTTCAGGGTTGTCTGTTGTCTCTTGTGCCAGATCAGCAAATGTGACCCACACAGGAGTTAAGAATTGCTCTAGTAAATGGATTAGTAGCTTCTCATAATTTTCAGATATTGTGACTAGTTGTATTATATAGAGAGTTATTGCAGCCAGAATTGGTTATTTACAACTGAAAACATTTTTTTTTAATGTATTTATTTAGGGGCTGGTGTTGTGGTGTAGCAGGTAAAGCTGCCACCTGCATTGCTGGCAGCCCATATGGGTGCTAGTTTGAGTCCTGGCTGCTCCACTTCCAATCCAGCTCCTGCTAATGCACCTGGGAAAGCAGTGGAAGATGGCCCAAGTGTTTGGGCCCCTGCGCTCAGGTGAGAGACCTAGAGGAAGCTCCTGGCTCCTGGCTTCAGCCTGGCTCAGTTGTGGACTTTGCAGCTATCTGGGGAGTGAACCAGCAGATGGAGGACCACTCTGTCTGCTCCTGCCTCTCCCTTTCTGTAGCTCTGCCTTTCAAAATAAATAAATAAACAAGTCTTTTTATTTTATTTATTTGAAAGGCAGAGTTACAGACAGAGAGGGAAAGATAGAGTGATCTTCCATCTGCTGGTTCACTCCTCAGATGGCTGCAATGGCCAGAGCTGAGCCAGGCCGAAGTCATGAACTTCATCCTGTCTCTCATGTGAGTAGCAAGGATCCAAGTACATGGGCCATCCTCTGCTGCTTTTCCCAGGCCATTAGGAGGGAGCTGGATCTGAAGTGGAGAACCAGGACATGAACTGGCAGCACCCATTTGGGATGCTGGTGTAGCAAGTAGTGGCTTTAACCATTATGCCACAGTGCTGGTCCCTACAATTGAAAATTAATTGGTGAGGCCGGCGCCACGGCTCACTAGGCTAATCCTCCGCCTTGTGGCGCCAGCACACCGGGTTCTAGTCCCGGTCGGGGCGCCGGATTCTGTCCCGGTTGCCCCTCTTCCAGGCCAGCCCTCTGCTGTGGCCCGGGAGTGCAGTGGAGGATGGCCCAAGTGCTTGGGCCCTGCACCCCATGGGAGACCAGGAGAAGCACCTGGCTCCTGCCATCAGATCAGCGCGGTGCGGCCACAGTGTGCTGGCTGCGGCGGCCATTGGAGGGTGAACCAACGGCAAAAGGAAGACCTTTCTCTCTGTCTCTCTCTCTCTCTCACTGTCCACTCTGCCTGTCCAAAAAAAAAAAAAAAAAAAAAATTAACTGGTGAATAGTGAAGTGCATGAATTTAGTCAAACCTGTGTTCAGGATTAAATTCCTCAGGCCTGGCCTGCAACACTTGCATCCCAAATGGGTACCAGTTCCCTTTGATAGTTACAAGTCAGCTCCTTACTAAAGATTAACTCATTAAATTAAGTGACCAAGACCTTGAATCACAAAGACTCGGATCACCCCTAAAGTGATCTCAACACTAGACTGTTCTGAGAGTTTCACAGGAACTTGTGGGCCCAGGCAGACCAGAGCTGGGCCTATTACTGGCTAATCTAAGGAAGCCTCATGGACTAACCAGAGACCTACACATGGCTGATCATCCACTGTTTTGACCCTGTATCTATAAGATTGACTGCCATTAACTGGGGGGTCAGGTAAGCAGACCCAGTTTGAGGGGTTCCATAGCCGGCTAGTTTTGGAGTCTTCTGTAGCAAGACACAGAGGCATGACAATGAAGAAGGTGCTTTGTAGTTCAGATGTTTCTGATGCCGTAGAAGAGAGGGAGGCACTGGGTGAAGCATGCCAGGGTGTGTATGCTTTTATGGCTCACTGTTTATTCTTTTGGATATGTTTCGTGAAGCAGGCACAGTTTTAGTTTTTTCCAGCCACTTAGCCTCAATGCTATTTACTGAACAACTCATCTTTTCCCCTATGATTTTTGAAAATAATTTTAATGATTTAATGAAAAAAGTAATTTGGAGGAGAGGGTGGGCATTATTGCATCAGCTTTAAACCATTGCCTGTGATGTTGTGAGCCTGGGTTGTAGTCCTGACTGTTCCACTCCCAATCTAGCTAATTGCTAATGTGCCTGGGGAGGCAGCAGAAGAAGATGCCGCTACCCTCCACTTAGGAGACCAGGATGGAGTTCCTAGCTGCTGATGTCAGCCTGGAATTTAAATTAAAAAAAAAAAAGGAGGGGGGAGGATGGATCCAGCATTGTGGCATAGTGGGTAAAAGCCACTGTCTGCAACATTGGCATCCCATTTGGATACTGGTTAGTCCTGGCTGTTCCATTTCCAATCTGCCTCCGCGTTTATGTGCCTGGGAAAGTGCGAAGGATGGCCCAAGTGCTTGGGCCCCTTGCACCCACGTGAAAGACCCAGAGGAAGCTCCTGGCTCCTGGCTTCCATCTGGCCCAGCCCCAGCTATTATAGCCATTTAGGGAGTAAACCAGCAGATGGAAGATCCCTTGCTCTCGCTCTCTGTAACTCTGTCTTTCAAATAAAGAAAATCTATAAAAATTTTAAAAAGCCAGGAGTCAGGAACTTCCTCTGGGTCTCCCATGTGGTTGCAGGGACCCAGGCACTTGTGTCATCTGCTGCTGCTTTCTCAGATACATTACCTGAGAGCTGACTGGGAAGCCGAGTAGCTGGGACTTGAACCAACATTCGTGGGATGCCAGCATCACAGCCAGCGGCCCAAAGCTGTGCCACAATGCCAGTCCCCAAAATAATAAATATTATATAGAGAGATAGAGATATAGAATTTTTTTGAGAGGCAGGCAGATACAGAGAATGCCCATCCACTGTCTCACTCCCCAAATGCCCACAATGGCTGGGGCTGCTCAAGGCTGGAGCTGAAGCCAGCAGCCTGGGATGTGATCCAGGTCTCTCACTTGGGTGGTGGGGACTCAGCTACTTGAGCCATCCTCTGCTGCCCTCCCGGATTTGCAGGAAGCTAAATCAGGGCCTGGAGATGGGTATTGAATTCAAGCGCTCCAGTATGAGCTGTAGGGGTCTTAACTGCTGGGTCAGATGCCCCCTTTTTAAAATATTTCTTTATTATTCAAGAGGCAGAGAGAAAGCCCATCTAATTTAAAAAAAGATTCACTGTTGAATTTCAGGTTGTGCCTTCACAAGACATAATGTCAAAGAAGAGCAGTTCTCCCATGCAATTTCACATGACACTTTGTAAATTCAGAGATAATGGAAAAGCTAAAAAGTAAACACAAAAATTTCATTGTCAATAATCCATGATCCTTTTCTGTGTAAATAAGGCCTCTCAATTTTTCTCTCCATAGGAAGAACCAAAGAATAAACAATTCTATTTAACCTTTTTAATGTTATGCTAAATCTGTTTTACTTTAATGGCACAGTTACGTCTCATTTAGTTGTGCCAGTTAAGAGCAATATTGGCAAGTGTAAATTAAATCTGTGGATAAGATTGGAGTTAGGACCTTGGGAAGCCCAGCAGGACCTTGAACTCGGCAGTTGGAGAAGGCAGGGCCAGGGTGGCGATGGGGAGCTCTCCCAGATGTTTTTCAGCTGCCCTTGTGTGGCGCCAGCACTGTTGGTGAGCAGCCCATGGGGGGCTGACTGCTGCCTCTCCGAAGGCAATCATGAGGCAGAACCAAGTCCATTCTTTTTTTAATGATGTGTATTTTACAATTTTAGCATTCTTCAACTTCATAAACATTTGTATAAAGGGTGAGGGGCAAATAAGTACTCTGTCAGTGTGCGTTTCTTACTTTCTGCTTGAGAGATGTGTTCATTTCCCCTCCCTTCCCTTTAATCTTCCTATTTCCGTGACACAACTGCCTCTGAACTCCATTCTCATCTCTGCCTGCTGTGACAGTTCACTAGCACTTCACGGTACCTAAGACTCTTTCAACTCTTATTCTCCACCAGCTGTCGGTTGCAAAATAAGGTTGCTTTGTTTGGGAGGGAAAGGGTAGAGCCCTTTCTGAAAGCCCCCTTTCCTTTGAAGCAGGAGCACTTCAGAGACAATTGAACTGCTTTTAGGTTATTTCTTACCACCCAGATTTCTCTTCTGATAGATCCTGCCGGGAACACACTTCTGTTGATGACATCGATTTGTTGCTATGGAAATAGTGGGAATGTCACAGATTCAGCCCAGTGACTTTATTGCAGGAGAAATGGGCAAGGCTTTAGGGGAGCACCTCATTAAAACTGAAAGCTATCAATTATAAGCAGGTAAAAGGTAAATGGCGCCAAGCTTTTTTTGTACTGAAAACAAAAAGTGAGCCCCCAGCCACCTGGAATTCACTGCGTGCAGCTGAGTGCCCCATGAATTCTGACCTGTGAGAATCTTTGACAAAATTAAAAATTCACACTTAGAGAATTTCTTCTACTTGAGTTTAAATCTCTTAACCCAGATTATTTGCACTAAAATGGCCTTTCCCTTTTGGTCTTCAGGACATGGGCAGCAGCAGGCACTTCCTCCTCCAGTCACAGCAGCCAGTGCCCCGGCCAGCAAGCCCCAGCAACAGAACGGGAGCGCGGGCATGGGTAAGACTGCCGCACCAGCAGACGTGTGCTGCTTACATGCGTCAAGCTTGTGAACAATGTTTTGAAATTTAATCTGGGACAAAAGGGAGTTTTCAAAATGCCATTCGTGACAGAGTTGCATCTTGCAAAGAAATAATTCCAGTTCTGTTGTAGAGAATGTGATGAGCAAAATGATAGCTGTTTAAGATACTTAATATTATGCCGTTTTTTCTTGAACATAATGAGCATGCTCTTCTGGATTAATGGTTTAGCCAGTCAGTCCTCACAGCTTTAGGTTTTGCACCCTCTCACTTTCTGTGAATTTGCATACCTTTTAAATTCTCACCTGTTAACCACCTGGGATCTACTTACTAGATGGGGCTTGCCTGTCTCCAGGTTTTCCACTTTGGGCTCTCATGGGTATTTTTTGTTGACTTGAATATAGCGTCATTTATATTGGTCATAGGTTCTGCTTCTCAGTCTCCTGGATGAGAAATAGTTTCTTCGTTTAACTTCCTGTGCAGCGGATCCAGAGAGACCCTAATGGAATCATTTTGTTTACTTTTTGGACTACATTTTAGGAATCTTTGATCTAGAAACTCATCATTGAGAAATAACGATTTGTAGAATGTGATGAGATTTATATTTAGAGGTCCTTTTTCCCCCCTCACAATCTCTCCGCCCTCCAGCCTTCCATTTCTATGTTGCAGCGCAGGATTCTAAGAAAAGCAAGGTTAGGACGTCACTGTTGTTTCTATGAAACTTTCAGGACATGGGACCCTTTCCCCGTTGGTCTTTATTTTTCTATGCCTTACGGTATCTGCCTGCCTAACAACCTCTCCATCTACCTTTGTAAGTAGATGTGTTCGTACCCAGCTCTCAAATCATGAACTGTTGAAGGAGGGTAGTGGTTATCTGAAATGATTAAATAATCTGCAGTTACTGCCTTAGGCTGAAATAAAAAAAGAGTACAGAGTCCCTCTCCCTCTGAAGTTTTACTCTTCCAGCTTCTACCTTTGCCTTCTATTGAAATTTATTTTTTAAAAATCAGGTAATGTCGCCTAAACTAGATGGTGAAAGAAAATGGACTGGGTATATTCTGAGAGGTAGCTACTCAGCATGAAAAATTGGATGAAAGAATGCTTGTGTGTATGTCATTTGTTATCTGTTACGTATAGGGTATGTGTATACAAAGTGCATGTACTAAGTGAGTGTGAAGTGTCTAGCATAGTGTGGTACGTGCTGTGGAAACTCAATAAGTAAATGCTAGATAAATGGTGGGTTTGTGTTTTTTAACCTAATTTTCTTCTGAAGGAATGCTTTGATGTGAAAGGTAAGAAATTGCTGAACTAAATCATGTTTTCTGAAGAAACATGGAGGTTGAAGCTTTACAGAGCCAGTGTGTGTGTGTGTAAGGAGTTCATCAGCTTATAGTTGGCTTCAGTTCCCTGCACTTTGCCAGTGCAGGCACTGCTGGGGCTTGGACAATAGAGGCAGAAGGTCATGGTGGCCACACACCCACATGTCTTGACAAAAGTCATTCTTGCCCTTGGCTCCCGACTAGATACAATCCTACCAGAGTTCATTCTAGACTTCTGAGCCCCATAGGCCAGTTGAGAACTGAGAGTTTTCTGTGGATATTTTAAGGTGATACGTTGGTGATAGGTATGCTTCACCTCACATGATTCTCCGCTAGGTCACATACCTCCCTGGGTTTTTTTCTTGTGCAACTAGTAACGTGCCATCAGTTTTGCCAATCAAGAAAGCTGTCCTGGGATGTGTATTGTGGTGTAGTGGGTTAAGGCACCTCTTGGGCTGTCTCCATCCCATGTTGGAGTGCCTTTTCAAATCATGATTACTCCATGCTTCCAATCCAACTTCCTGCTAATGCACCTAGGAAAGAAGCAGAATATGGCCCACTTCCTTGGACCCCTGCACCTATATGGGAGACTCGGAAGAAGCTCCTGGCTCCTGACTTTGGTTTGGCACAGTTCCAGCCATTGTGACCATTCGAGGAGTGAACCAGCGGATGGAAGATCTCTGTCTGTCTGTCTCTCTCCCTGTAACTGTGCCTTTCAAATAAATACATAAATCTTTTTTTAAAAAAGTTTATTTACCTGATCCATTACTTTGCCCACTGAGACAAGAAAAACGTTTCGGAGAGTAGACCACAAAAACGGCCCTGTTTCAGGACGGGCTTTGTGTTGCACAGGTTAAGTTTTGCTTAGAACACTTACATGTTGCATCAGAGAGCCAGTTTGAATCCCGGCTGCTCCACTTCCAATCCATTCCCCTGCTAATGCACCTGGGAAGCAGTGGATGATGGCTCAAATGCTTGGGCCCCTGGCTTCATGTTGGCCTCACCCTGGCTCTTACCACATCTGAGGAGTGAACCAACGGATAGAAGATCCACCCCCCACCCCCCACCCGCTGTCTTTCTGGCTCTTTCAAATAAATTAAATAAATGCTAAAAACAAAAAAAGAGGAAAGTAGGGACAGTGTATTTAAGTCAGGAAGTTTAAGTGAGCTCCTGTGTACCTCACCTTCATTCTAGATGCCTTTTCTGCTTCTCTCTCCAGTTTGCATATCTCTTGGACGCTAAGAAGGAAAAGTTGTGCCTCTCATTTTGTGGGATTTCACCTGTGGCACCCAGTTGTTGTAGAATTTATTTTTGAAGTTAAATAGAATAATGATCATCCTTTGCTTTGTTTTTAAAGGTCCACCCGTATCTAAGTCTTTTGGTGCCTCAAAGGCATTTGGAAAATCTGGAGGTTCCAGTCTGTTGAACACTGCTGGGGGAACACAGTCCAAAGTGGTACCCATTGCCAGCCTCACCCCTTACCAGTCCAAGTGAGTTACTGCTGTGGAATGTATCTACAAAATAACAGAAGTCATTTTGGGTTCTTGAGTTATTTATGTGTGAACTTCTGAATCACCATGACATAGAATAGTATTCCTCTTTTTCTTTTTCTTTTTTTTTTTCTTCCCAAGGGGAAGGAAAGTACTAATTGTGGCAGCCTTTGACTCTCTTATCAAAAAGAACGACAAAAATAGGAATCCACCAGCACTTATGGGGTTTCACTCATTATGAAAGAATTTTGAATTAAAAATATGCAATGCTTAAAGAATCAGTTGATAATCTTGTGAGGAAAAATAAGTATTTGTGCTAATCCCAAAGGCATTTCATCATCTCATAGAAATAAATGCCTTTTAGCCTAAAAATTGTTCCTGTGATTTGGTTGGCTGAGGTATACTGTTTGTGTTAACCTTGTTAACTTACCCTGAACAAGTATTTATTTTAGATGACTTTTGTCTACTAAAAATTGAGCAGTTGAAAGTGAGTTCTCTTTCCTGAATGCTTTCCAGTGTTTTTATTTACTCTTCAGCGGTGTGTAATGTGGGGACGATTTTCCCCTGTGTCGCTGTCAGGTGTAGCTCAGGCCCCAGGCACGTACATTCAGGGTGGACACCCAGACTGGCTCTCGAATCCTGTGCCTCCTTTCTTAGTGGCATCTGGGCAAGGTCCTGCTGCTTCAGTGCGTTTCCCTCGGGTGGCAAGCCCACCAACACCAAGTTCTGCTGCAAGTGAGACAGAGTTTGACACCAATTATATCAGTTCCCATAATGCAAATAGTGGCAAAATATAATTGCTGAAATTACTGCTGTTTTCTAGCTTGGAACCCTTCATTGGGGGACATTGTTACCTTGGTAATCCTTTTTGGTAAAGGAAGAGAGCTTATAAATTGACTTATTTGACAGAATGAGTTAGTGTTAAATGACTTTACGTGTTTTGCTATTTGCTTATCCCGTAAGCTGTCAAACCTGGGGTATTAATTAGCTGGTTTAAAATACAGCTAATTGTGAAAAAGTGGAATGTGCATAAGATGAGAAAAGCCATAGGAAGATGATTTCTTTCTTGATCTTTATTCTGAGTAAGGCTGCAATTACTCATATATAATCACTCTGGTTTTCAGGTGGACTATTTGTGCTCGTGTTACCAACAAAAGCCAGATCCGCACCTGGAGCAATTCCAGAGGGGAAGGGAAGCTTTTCTCCATAGAGCTGGTTGATGAAAGCGTGAGTATTTGTGGGAGCAGTGGTCAGCTCTGCATGCCTGCGAGCGGGTGAAAAAGTAACAGTGGGCCAGAAAGAAACTTGACTGTCATTTTGATGTTCCCTCTGTTACAGTAAGTCCTTTGATACAGCCTGGGAGTAGAGGGCTACAGGTCATAAATAAAATTCTTGTAGCAGAAGAAATCGATTTTCCAAATGTGTAAGTAGCCTCCTGGGCAGGAGGAGCCGGAGCCACCATGTCTGATTTGCTGTAGGCTCAGCTGTGGCCTCAGATGTGCTGCCTGCTGATGAGCGAATCGGGTGCTGGGCCCCGAGGAAGGCAGCAGGCACTGTGCACAGAGAATGGTGTGTGGGAAACGGGTTCTGATGGTGCAGACTCTCGCATACCTTATGTAAACAGAACTGAGGGGATGAGACAGAAAGTTTCCAGGCTGTGGAATCCTGACAATCTTGGTAGCTGCCGGTCTGCCCGTTAGTCTGGCTTATCATTCCTAAAATGTACATCAGGCTTTCTTTTCCATCTGCTGCGTACTTCCTTCTTGTTCAGATCCCTAAGAGGGCAGAAAAAATGGTTTCTTTTTTTGGGAGATGGTAACACCCAAATGTTAGACTGTATGATGACAGGATCAGAACCAGACCTTAACTCTTTACAAATTCTGCATCTAATCCATGGCGCTTTGGCTGAAATTTCAGCCCTTTAAGTTTTTTACGCATTTGATGACTTTTGACTGACTTCTTATGAAAGTGAAAGTGAAAATCAAAGCGTCTGTAACTTGAGCACACATTTTTGGCAGCAACACCTGCCTGGGGGAAGCTGGGGAGTCATTTGGTTCAGTGCACTTCCCCGTGGGCTTCACTCGTGTCGATTGCGTTCAGAACTCTCTGGTTCTAGTTTAAAAAAAAAAAAAAAATTTCCTTAATACAATGGAACACTTCCTTTTAACATTAAAAAAAAAAAAGAACTCTGGTTCTTATTGACAGAATACTGAATTATTGGAGTTTTGTTTGTTTTGAATTTCTTTTTATTTTTTTTTTTTTCTTTTTTTGAGAGGTAGAGTTACAGACAGTGAGAGGGAGAGACAGAGAGAGGTCTTCCATCCACTGGTTCACTCCCCAAATGGCCGCAATGACCGGAGCTGCGCCAATCTGAAGCCAGGAACCAGGAGCTTCTTCCTGGTCTTCCACGTGGGTGCAGGGGCCCAAGGACTTGGGCCATCTTCTACTGCCTTCCCA
Source organism: Oryctolagus cuniculus (assembly GCF_964237555.1). Taxonomy (NCBI): domain Eukaryota; kingdom Metazoa; phylum Chordata; class Mammalia; order Lagomorpha; family Leporidae; genus Oryctolagus; species Oryctolagus cuniculus. The sequence continues at coordinate 47,391,664 of NC_091448.1, forward strand.
GGCCATAGCAGAGAGATGGATGGGAAGAGGAGCAGTCGGGACTTGAACTGGTGCCCATATGGGATGCCGGCACCACAGGCGGAGGCTTAACCTACTACACCACAGCACCGGCCCCTGTTTTGACTTTCTAACCTGAGGTTAATAAAGCATGATTCTGGGTCAGCTAGTTGAACTTCCCTGTGTCACTTGGCTAACGGTTGGAATTTGTGCCTGTAAAAGGTGTGTGCCTGGAATGGCTGTCCCCTTCCCCACTTGCGTCATCTCGATGCCCACGGCCTGTTTCTCGCGGGTCACACTTGATGCTGAACATGACCATGCTGACCGGCTCTCACTTGCCTCTGCAGGGTGAAATCAGAGCTACTGCTTTCAATGAGCAGGTGGACAAGTTCTTTCCCCTTATTGAAGTGAACAAGGTATGGTAGTGCTGGATTGAGAACTGACCCAGCCGGATGGTGGGGTGAGAGCAAGGGGAGTGTGGTCCAGTGGAGCGTTGTGTGGTGAAGAAAGGTTTTTATGTCCCACCTGATGGACTGTGTACACTTCATGGCCTCTCTTGCAGGTGTATTATTTCTCAAAAGGCACCCTGAAGATAGCCAACAAACAATTCACAGCTGTTAAAAACGACTACGAGATGACCTTCGTTAACGAGACGAGTGTGATGCCCTGTGAAGACGGGCACCATCTGCCCACGGTCCAGTTTGCTTTCACCGGGATCGACGCCCTAGAGAATAAGCCCAAGGACTCACTTGTAGGTAAGTCTGCGTGTGAAAACAAAGCCGTGGTCTCTCACTGTACCTGCGGTGTGTAGGGACGCATTACTGTGCAGTTCTTGGTCATGTTTTGACGGGAGCCCTGGCCATCTCTCCACTGACACGACGTGCCTGTGTTGCAGACATAATTGGGATCTGCAAGAGCTATGAAGATGCCACAAAAATCACAGTGAAATCTAACAACAGAGAAGTCGCTAAGAGAAATATCTATCTGATGGACACGTCTGGGAAGGTGGTGACTGCCACTCTGTGGGGAGAAGATGTGAGTACTTGCACAGAGCGGCTGTCACACACGGAAAGCGCTCCTGAGGGTGCTGCACTTGTCCCCTGCGTCCTGGGGCTTGGCTGTGCTGTCCTTTTGCTCACTTCCGCCAGCTTCGAGTGGTTTACACTTTGTGAGGCGAAATGCTCTTCCCTGTAACTCTGGGAAGGTAGCCCCAGACTCGTGCTGATGTGTTCCGAGCAGAGCTTGTGGGTATGGTTTGTCTTGCATAGATTCTTTGTACGTTGATTTCACTCACTCCACCATTAGCTGTTTTCTTTGTTGTCTGTAAAAATGCTCTGTGTGTTCTTCCTGCCAATGATACTTGTATGTGTTTGACACTTGTTTTTGCAGGCTGATAGATTTGATGGCTCTAGACAGCCTGTGCTAGCTATCAAAGGAGCCAGAGTTTCTGATTTTGGTGGGCGGAGCCTGTCTGTCCTGTCTTCAAGCACTGTCATTGTGAATCCTGACATCCCAGAGGCCTACAAGCTTCGTGGCTGGTAGGTTTTGTGGAGCTAAACAAAGGGGTCCCTTGCGCCCAGGCCTTGAGAAGTGCTGTCTGATCAGCGTCTGAGCTCCCTGCTGGGCAGGGGGCTCTGTTGCTGCATGGAGCAGCTCCTGTGTTTCTTGGTGGCCATGTGCCTTCTCCAAGGATGGCTTTGGAGCCCTGCGGCAGATGTCTGGGGAGTTGGAGAAGGCAGCGGGAATAAGCGTGCTGATGCCGACCATGATTCTGGCCCAGCCTTAGCAGCTGTGCACTGATGGGTGTGGTTTCTCTCCTAGATTTAAGCTGTGGGCGTCCGTGGGGTGGGGGAGGACTTGCTTTCCTGTGCTGCAGAGTCTTTGTGCTGATCACAGATCACATTGTTTAGTGTGTATTCACTGGACTTTGGTAAAAGCATGCTGGGAACAATGGGCTTTTTGTTGGCATTATGTTGTCATTCCTGAAGCACTCAAAGCCTGTTAAAATCTCCGCACTACATCTAGCTTTTTAGGGCCTTTGAACTGCCTTAAAAGAGCACTTCAGACTGAAACATGGTATGCAAGAATTGATGTGGTCAGGAAAACACTTTAGCCTAAGCTTCAATAATTTGTGTAGCTATAATCATAGGGCGGTGTGCGTGGGTTCCCAGCTGGGCTGTAGGGTTTAAGTGACTGAGAGTGGCCTCAGATCACATGCTCCTCACTTTTGTTTTGAGCCCAGTGTGAACCAAGAGTGATAGCTAGTATTTGATCAGTTCCACGAAACATCCAGAGGAGTGTTGCTGTCACTTGAGCTGTCTTCACGAGTGTGGCCCACATACGTGTGTCTACTCTGGTAGCTGTTATTGCATTCTGAGGTGGGGCCTGTCATTAATCCAACCAGCAGTCACCACAGCTTTGGTTCGTTTTTGTTGCTTGGTTTCCTTTCATGCTGTGGAACTCACCCCAAGTTGATTGCATGGCCACATAAGAGTCCTCATATGTTGCTTATCAGGAGCTGTGATCCTGATCAGCACAGAGACGTGGCTGTCCCTAGAACAAGGTAGCCTGGTCGGCGCACATGCCCCAGCTAGGCAAGGATTCGACGTGTTTGGATCTTGGCTCCAACAATGTGGCATCTTGTATTGTAAGAAGGGCTGCCTACCGTCTTGGCTCTTGATGCCTGATGAGCTGTCTTTGGTAGCAAATGTCTCCTTAGAGTTTTTGAAACCGTAAACTTGTGAAACTAGTAGTGGCGAAACAGATTTATGGACCTTGCTATGCCTCTGTGACGAATTTAGCCGCTTACTTGACAGCGTGGGAGCTGTGTGCCGTGTGGCAGCAGCCATTCTGCTGCATGGTCTGTTCTGAGAGCCTTCTGTATGTGGCTGGCTGCTGGTCCCCTGCCCTTGGGATGGCTGGCATGCTTTTAATCTCAGGCCAACTCCTCTGCCACAGATATATCCCTGGCCTGAAACAGGATCAAGAAATACAATCAATTTTAATAGTAACAATACAAATTAATTTTTGTGTTGGCAAAAGTAAAATCTCACTAAGAAGTAAAATCTACCCAAAAAATAAAATAAACCACAGAAAATGCCTTCTGATAAATTACTTTGTTGTGTAATTTTTTAGACTGTCTTAGACCTGAAAGAGCTTTCAGGAGTAGACATTTGGCCTGGTGGTTAAGGTACCCGCATCCCATATTGGAGTTGCTGGGTTCTGCACCCAGCTCCAGCTCCCTGCTAATGCACACTCTGGGAAGCAGCAGGTGATGGCTCAAGTACGTGGGTCCCTGTCACCCCTGTTGTGGGCATTTGGGAAGTGAACCAATGGGATGGGAGCTTGCTCTCTGTCTCTCACATCTCAGATATAGAGGGGAAAAAAACTCTCACCATGGAAACATTCTTTGCTAACCTATGACAGCTTGTCCTTTCCTTACGGCTCCATTCCAGAGAGGATAACAGTGCTGCAGCTGGGTGAGAGTGCGCATGGGGAGCCCAGGACCACACCAGAGCTCTCGTTACTGCTTTGTTGTTGTTTTCCGGTTAGTGTTTTAGGCCTTGGGCCCTCTGGCCACTGTGGGTACACACAGCTAAAATAAGGAAAGGTTGTGTTGTGCTTTGGCACTGTTTGTCTTGACCACTGGGGGGCATCGAAACAAATGAGATTCAAAGAAAGGTCGTTCCATTTATTCCATGGATGTAAGCTACAATGAGGAAGATCCTAACTCGGGCCCATGTGACCGTGACCCATGTGGAAGCCTGAGCAGGGGCCAGGTAGCCGACTCCAGGTGTTGAAACAGGCAACACACTGAGAAGTGTGCAGAGGGCCTGTCGTCATTGCCTGCTTCCTTCTCCAGGTTCGACTCGGAAGGGCAAGCCTTGGATGGTGTTTCCATCTCTGACCTCAAGAGCGGGGGGATGGGGGGCAGCAACACCAACTGGAAGACCTTATACGAAGTTAAATCGGAGAACCTGGGCCAAGGTGACAAGGTATCCTGTCTTTCCCAGCTTCCTTCACAGAGCACGGAGAGTGTGTGGAAATCTTGTGTGCTGCCACTGTCCCACGTTAATGCAGAGCTGTGACTCTTGTAGGGGCTCTGAGGAGAGCATGGCATGGTGGCCGAGGGTGGCCTCCAGAGTGAAGGAGCCCTGCCTCCCTTGGGGTACCCTCAGGCGTGTGGAGGCGGGGAGGTGTGAGCAGCTCTTGGAGGGGCCTTGACGAAGTGGGGAGACCCCAGCCATGTGTCAAGAAGGCACCTGGGAGCCAAGCACATGTCGTGCAGTGTCAGGTCCCGCTGGCCATGGGATGGTTGCCCCTTATGGGCTGAGCACCCCCGGCTACTCTGGCAAGGGCTGGCTCTGAGGTTTGTTTCAATGACCTTCCTCCTGCCTGGAGCTAACCTGTATTCTGCCACAGTTCAGTATGTAAATCATTTATTTCTCCTTTCTGTTCCTGAGAACGGCAGTCCCTGCTCCTTTATTCTCATCATACACAACACAGATTTTACTCCTCACTGTTTGGTTTCATTCCGCCACCTCATCCACGGGGATCAGCAGTAACGTACAGTGTCACCGTACAGCATCTCGAGACCCAGACAGTGCACGGGGCTGTTCCCCCGTCACAGGGACAGCTGCTTGTCTAGGCTTCCTGTCACTCTCTCCTAGATCTAAAAGGGACAGCATGGAATAAGAAATGGATCATACAAAACCCCTGTTTGCACCCACACTTTCAAGCCGTGCCTTGAATCTGGACTTCACCTGGAAATAGGGAGAAACTCTTTGGTGCCTCTTAGGAGACGCTCTTTCCAGAGCCTTCTGAGCGGGGGCCGAGCCCAAGCTCTTTACACACCCACGTTATTGACTTGCCTCTGGTTTGAGATATCAGGAATCCCTAGAGGTTGCTGACCTGGCGCTGAATTCAGGGTACACTCATAGGGAGCTGCTACGTGGCAGTACTAAGCACATACACACCCAGTTACTCACCTGACATCCTCTCTGTGGAGGTTAAAAAGTGAAACATAGCAGCAAAAACCCCAGCAGCTGACTCAGTCCGTGGGAGATTTACTTATCAGTAATGGCTCTGCTTTGAAGGCACAGGTGCTACTCACAGGTATTTTTGCATTCTTCTGAATTCAACAACTTGGACCAGGGATTGTCAAATCAGGCCACCTGCGGTTGTAAATACAGCTTTATTGGCACACAGCCACATGCTGTCTGTGGATGATTTTGCCCTTCTAAGCAGAGCTGAGTAGCTGCAACAGAGACTGTGACCGAAGGGCTTATAAGGTCTAAAATATTTACTACCTGGCTTTTTAGAGAAAAATCTTGCTGACCCCTGGCCTGGACAAAGATAAAGGTGAACCTAGTCACTGGGAATCAGCTGTTGTTTCTCATGTGGGAGGAACAGTTGATGGTGGCTGGTTCTGCGTTACTGTTTCCTGCGTCACCTTTGGAGGCTCATGGGAGCTGCGGGAGCAGGTCTTTGTCTCGTGTAGCTGTCAAGCAGAGAGGAAAGCAAGACCACTTTTAATCAATTAATTTAATCTAATTTAGGATTCGCTCCTTTGTGTTAAGGAATTACAAGCTTTAAAACTTGGTTTTTTTCCTTCATGGGTTTTGTACTCAGCACGTTTGATTTCTAAAACTACAGAATAAATTATTCTCTGTAATCACTTTGTGACTTGAGAGTTGTAATATGTAGAAGCACTCGTCACTTATGTGTAAGGGCAAGCTTTGAGCCACTGCTGGCGCCCAGTCCAGAAGCTGTGTGTGGTGCTGTGTGTCTCATGTCATTCTTTTTTCCTGAAGGCCGACTACTTTAGCTCCGTGGCAACCGTGGTGTATCTTCGCAAAGAGAACTGTATGTACCAGGCCTGCCCAACTCAGGACTGCAATAAAAAAGTGATTGATCAGCAGAATGGGTTATACCGCTGCGAGAAGTGCGACAGTGAATTTCCCAATTTCAAGTACCGCATGATCCTGTCGGTGAGTGGAGTGGCCGGGGACCGGGTGTGAGGCAGTTAGAAGCGGGGCGTTCGCAGGGGCAAGCTTGCAGATGAGTAAGTTAGCGCACTTGTTACTGTTCAGTGCATAAGGAAGTAGGAGGGCCTTTTACACAGCGAATAGCAGTGTGTCTTTCCTACTAAAAGCTCTCCTTCGAGGCCGGCGCCGCGGCTCACTAGGCTAATCCTCCGCCTAGCGGCACCGGCACACCGGGCTCTAGTCCCGGTTGGGGCGCCGGATTCTGTCCCGGTTGCCCCTCTTCCAGGCCAGCCCTCTGCTGTGGCCAGGGAGTGCAGTGGAGGATGGCCCAGGTGCTTGGGCCCTGCACCCCATGGGAGACCAGGAAAAGCACCTGGCTCCTGGCTCCTGCCATCGGATCAGTGCGGTGTGCCGGCCACGGCGGCCATTGGAGGGTGAACCAACGGCAAAAGGAAGACCTTTCTCTCTGTCTCTCTCTCTCTCACTGTCCACTCTGCCTGTCAAAAAAAAAAAAAAAAAACAACTCTCCTTCGTGCCACACGTTGCGCTGAGATGCCCCGGCTCACGTCAGTCCTGTCGTGTGGCGTTGGTGGCACTCGCCCGCTACCTGTGATGCAGACAGACTCATTTGAGGGGCGTTTCTGCAGAGCAGTAGTCGTGCGGCTGTGGCCCATCGTTTTCCCTGTGGGTGATCTGCCGTGCTGACCCTGGCAGGGCTGACTTCAGAAGAAGCCCTGCGTGCTGAGGGGCCCTCGCTTTCTCTGTGTTGTAAACATTGTAGGCTTTCTGTTTCACCCTTGTCAATGAAAGGTGTAAGTTTGTGGTTTTTTAGTGATAGTACTGAGAATAAAGATACAAGAAAACAGGCAAACTCACATTTTTCTAGAAGGTGATTTGGCAGTAATATATCAGAACCCTTAAAAATGTTTCTATTTTCTGATAGTTAACACCAGGAGTGAATTTCTTCTGAGGAAATAATCAGATGATACAGTATATAAAGTTTTCTACTATACTGTCTTGAAAAATTGGAAACAGGTTAAGTGAACTTGATACAGCTTAAATGGCTAATTCTTTGATTGACTATCCATGGAGTGGAATGCGGTGCAGGCCTTAGAATTTGCCATTTACTTGACAGTTCCCCTAGTATTTGAAAACCACAGTTAGACTATTACGTGATACAAGCTCTTGGGCTTTATTAATGAATTAAGATGGTTTGGTCTTGAGGTCTCTCTACAGACAGAATTGAGAGGAAGAATTCCAAGCTGTTGGTTGTGGTTATTTTCGGTTGATTTTTGTGTTTTAAAAAGTTCAAGGAGGGCGGCACCATGGCTCAGTAGGTTAATCCTCCGCCTGCAGCGCCAGCATCCCGTATGGGCGCTGGTTCTAGTCCCGGCTGCTCCTCTTCCAATCTAGCTCTCTGGTATGGCCTGGGAAAGCAGAAGATGGCCCAAGTCCTTGGGCCCCTGCACCCGCATGGGAGATTGGGAAGAAGCACCTGGCTCTTGGCTTTGGATTGCGCAGCTCCGGCCATAGCAGCCATTTGGGGAGTGAACCAACGCAAGGAAGACCTTTCCCTCTGTCTCTCCCTCTCACTCTCTGTAACTACCACTCAAATAAATAAATAAAATCTTAAAAAAAAAAAAAAAGGTTCAAGGAAAAGTGGAATTAAAAAACAATACGGAGGCGGGTACTTGCATCCTGTGTGAGCAGTTACCTGGGTTTGAGTCTCAGCTCCCTTCCTGACTCCAGCTTCCTGCTGAGCGGCACCCTGCGAAAGAAACAGCAGTGATGGCTCAAGCACCCACGTGAGAGACCTGGACTGAGTTCTGGGCTCCCAGCTTTGGCCTGTCCAGCCCCAAATGTGGTGGCCAGATGATTTGTGTCTCTCTTTCCCCCTCTACCACTCCCCATTCCCCCCACCTTCTCTGCCCACAAATAAATAAAAAAAACGGGGGGGGGGGGGGTTCCTTGCCAGTGTCAGAGGGCAGCTATTGTTCTGCCTTTTTTTTTTTTTTTTTTTTAAACTTACTTGAAAGAGATACAGAGAGAGGGAGAAACAGTAGAGAGGTCTTCTATCCACTGGTTTACTCCCCAATTGGTCGCAACCACCGGAGCTGTGCCGATCGGAAGCCAGGAGCCAGGAGCTTCTTCCCGGTCTCCCACACCGGTGCAGGGGCCCAAGCACTTGGGCCATCTTCCACTGCTTTCCCAGGTCATAGCAGAGAGCTGGAATGGAAATGGAGCAGCCAGGGCACGAACTGGTGCCACAGGCTGAGGCTTAGCCCACTATGCCACAGCACCAGCCCCCACTTCGCACTCTAGGAAAAGTAGAGGACACATGCTCTTCATCCTGCCAGGGTTCCATCCCAGTACACCCATCTTAGTTGAAAATGTCACTGAGTGAAAACTGCATTTAATTCACCTAACCTACTGCACATCCTAGTTGAGCTGAGCCTGTATCTTTGTTGTTACCCCTGTTTTATATGATGAGCAACTGGTAGTTTTAGTTTTGGTTTATTTGAAAGGCAGAGAGAGAGACTCAAACTCAGGCATTCTGATATGGGTGTGGGCATCGAGGGGTGTCTTACCCAGTGCACCAGATGCCCACCCCACCCCTGCTCACCTCAGACATGCTCAGAACACTGGCATTGGCCTACAGTTGGGCAAAGTCATCTGACATAAAGCTTTTTTTTATAATAAAGTGTTGATTATTTTGTGTGGTTTATAAAATATTGTACCTAAAGGGAAAACAGGATGGTTGTACAGGTAGCCTTTTGCCGACAAAGTGAGAAATTCTGAAATGGAACCACCGTTAAGTCCCAGACTGTCTGTACATGTAATGGGAATATTTTTTCTCTGGAAGTTACGGTGAGGGGAGAATTTAATTTCCCAGCCTCCTTTGTGTGTCATCCGTTTATTATTTGTTCTCTGAAATAACAGAGTTGTGTTTTTTAGGTAAATATTGCAGACTTTCAGGAGAATCAGTGGGTGACTTGTTTCCAGGAGTCTGCTGAGGCCATCCTTGGACAGAACACTGCTTACCTTGGGGAGCTGAAAGAGAAGGTCGGCTATGGACTGTTCTTGTAACTGTAATGCTTCCCGTGTGTCACACTGAATCTTTTCTCTGCTGTTTCATATTTTTGGGTTGTTTCTTTGGGGTATTTTATATTGTTTGTAAGTCTGATGATTATTTGAGAATCTAACCAATTTTGACTTTGTGCCTTTTTAAAAAAATTATTTGTTTGAAAGATACTGGTGTCTCATCTTGGTCACTCCCCAGATGCTCACAACCAGCGAGAATGGGCCAGGCTGAGGTTGGGAGCTTGAAACTCGATTCTCAATTCTTGTCTCCCTTGAGTGGCAGGAAGCCAGGTACTTGAGCCATCGCTGCTGCCTCCCAGGCTGCACACTCCCAGGAAACTTGAATCGGAAGCAGAGTTGGGATTCAAAGCCGGGCACTTCATTACAGGCTACAGACGTACCATGCAGCGTCCTAGCTACTGTGCCAAACACCCACCCCTGAATCCTGGCTTACATGCACACAGGAAGTACTTGCTATTTTATAACTTGGCATTTTCCATATTATATGTAGAATAGATTACCAGCTATCCTAAACTTAGGAAAGCTAGTTGCTTAGATAAAACATATAAAGAAAAGCAATAAAAGCTGTATTTTCTGGGCCATGTAAAATGGCATCCATCTACAAATGGGGTTATTGATTTTTTGTTTGTTTGTGTCCCTAAATTGTAAAATATACAAAGAAAAAATATTTGCAATTCGTTTGTGACATGATTTTCTTACTCTTTGCTCTCCTCAGTCCTGCCCTCTGCCTCTGCCCCCACCTCTTTTTTAAATTTTCCAGGAAATCTCTGAAAATAGTCCTTTTCCAGAAATAACTGGGGTTGACTTTAAACTATGATAGTATCTTTTGTGTGTTTTGCCTGGTCCTCTATTTTCATCTCAGGTTTTAAGGCTTGAGGCAGCCTTTCAGGATTTTTTTATGAGCTTATTATATTTGCCTGGTTTTACTGCTGATGAGTACAAGCACACAGAACTCCTCCAGGAACCATGGTGTTCTCAGGGTGTGTCCTCCACACCGTCCCTAATCAGGGGAGAATAATGGCAGCTGTTGCAATTTTCTGAAAGTTTACCACCTGGCTTTATTTACGTAGCTAAAAGGTCAAAAGACAACTTTTGCAAAGTAACTTGAAAAAAAGTTCTACATTAACAAAGCCATTCTCACTCCATATGGCATGCAAAGTATTTGGCTGATATTAACTATTAATTTTCTAAGAAATTATGAGTTAATTTTATGTATGTTTGTATAAAATGCATTCTCTGACTCCCTCTGTTCACCAGAATTTTTTTGTTTTTGAGAAACAGAGATAGAGATCTCCCATCCACTGGTTACTTTCCAGATGCCCACACAGCCAGGACTGGGCCCGGCCACAGCGAGGAGAACAGTTTTTTATTTATTTGAAAGACAGCAAGAAAGAGAGATTGATCTTCCATCTGCTGGTTAACTACCCAAATGGCCACAGCAACCAGGTGTGGGCCAGGCCAAAACCAGGGCTAAGAACCACATCTGCTGTCCTGTGTGGATGGCGAGGGGCCACGCACTTGGGCCATCTTCCGCTGCCTTTCTAGGCACAGTAACAGGGAGCTGGGTCAGAAGCAGAGCGGCTGGAAGTGTAGCAGGAACTCTAAAATGTGGTGCCAGTGTCTCAAGCAGCAGCGTAACCCACTGCGCCACAGCAGTGGCCCCTGTTTTTATTTTGATTTGAAAGACAGATCTTCCATCCACTGGTTCAATCCCCAAATGCCCCCAACAGCCATGTCTGTGCCAGGCGGAAGCCAGGAGCCTGGAATTCAATCTGGGTCTCCCATGTGGGTGGCAAGGACCCAGGTTGTGCATTAACAGGAAGCTGAGTCAGAAGTGGAGGGGCTGGGCCTCAAACCAGGCACTCTGGTAGGGGATGCATGCAACATCTTAACTGCTGCACCAAGCTCCTGCCCCCAGGCTTACTTGTATTAAAGGAACAGCATTTGAGATTGTTAAGAGGGAACAGCTGGCTTTCAGTCCTTCCCTAACTTCTCCCACTTCACCTGTGTGGTCAGCTTGCTCAGCAGATCAGGAGCTGAGATACAGAGGCTGAGACTGTGAAATATGTATGGCATCTTCAGCTGTTTTCTGAGTATTATTCCCTGAGTGCTTAATTCATGGTGAAGTTGGTAAGCCTCAAGTCTACTCCATTAATAATGTTCAATGTCTCAGGAATGTTTCCTATGAGTGTTTTGGGTTTAAGATTTAATTTTTCTTTATTTCAAAAGCAAAGTTAGAGGTCTTCCATCCACTAGTTCACTCCCCAAGTGGCCCCAACAGCTGGAGCTGTGCCAGGCCAAAAACAGAAGTCCAGAGGTTCTTCCGGGTCTCCCACATGGGCTGCAGGGGCCCCAGCACTTGGGCCACCTTCCACTGCTTTCCCCGGCACATTAGCAGGGAGCTGGATCAAAAGAGGAGCAGCCAGGACAGGAATCGATGCCCATTTGGGATGCCAGCACTGCAGGCAGGGGCTTTATCTGCTGTGCCACAGTGCTAGCCCTCCTGGGAGTGTTTTGAGTATGTGTGTGATAAAATCAATATAGTATAGTGGCCATTTCCAGGTGTGCAGCTTGGTGATTAGGTCCCCCCATGTCCTCGTGCAGCAGTCACCACCATCCCTCGTGTCTCCCAGACGGAATCTGTGCCCACTGAGAGCCCCGGGCACCCCTCCGCCTCCCAGCCCTCGGCACCAGCGGCTCCTGCCTGTGACCCTGGTCCCTCAAGGCAGAGGGTCCAAGCGTTTAGCAACAGTCTCCTTATGCAGGTTGGTGTGCTAAAATGCCACCTGTGGATTTGTCCTTCCTAAGTAATTTCAAATCACTGGAGGTTACATTTTTTCTGGTCTTCCCTTCACAGGTGCTTCGAGTGAGCCAGCAGTCTCCATGTCTGAAATTCTCTGTTTGCTTTTGCAGAACGAGCAGGCCTTTGAAGAGGTTTTCCAGAATGCCAACTTCCGCTCCTTCACGTTCAGGATCAGGGTCAAACTAGAGACCTACAACGTAAGTGAGGCCACAGGGGCCCAGAGGGTGGGTGGCAGAGGCTGTGTCCTCACGGTGCTGACTGGCCCAGGCCCAGGGCCAGGCGCCCTGTGTCTTCCCGAGCCTGAGGACCCGCTTCCGTCCACATTTGCAGATGAGGGAGCCGACTCCGAGAGGCTGAGTGTCTGGGGAGGGGAGTGTGCTATGGACCCTTCAGTTCAAACCTGGCCTGTTTGCTCTGTGCGCTGACAGTAAATGATGAGCATGGTGGACTCACGTCCTCCGCAGTTTAAGGACAAAGACCCCGGGGGGGTGGAGTCACCTGGAAAACTCTTAGTTGCCTGTGATGTCATAGAGCTGCGAGTCATGACAGCGCCGCCTGCCACTCAAGCTCGCACCTCGGCCTCGTGGGCCGCATCTCACTCGGTCCTCACGATGTGGGAGCTGTTACCCCCTCTCACCAGTGAAGACACGTGTGAGCTGCTTGCCTCATGTCTTGGGCTAGCAAGTGCCAGAGCTAAGGGTCCAACCGAGGCAGTCCCTCTCAGAGCTTTGCTCCTGAGCCTACCTGTAAGCATCAGTGCCCTGAGTCATTACAGAGCACGTGGAGGTGTCAGGGTCCCGGGCTTGCCCGTGTGGCCGCTGAAGGCACCCGGACATCGGTGAAGAGTAGGGAGAGCACGGCCTCCTCGTTCTGTCTGTTAATACCCGTTGGTGGACGTGTTTGTGATGGACATGCGGCAGTGGCAGTGGGATCCAGTGTCAGGCGGAGGGTGGCTGGGGAGTTGCAGAGTTGGTCATCTCCCCTTGATGTGCATGGCGATGGTGGGAGACGGAGAGGCCTCCTGTGGGCGTGGGACCCGCTGCGTCTCTGCCGTGGGTGCTTTTTCCTTTACAGCGACTTGGATTCTCTCGAGGTGGAAGTTCTGTTTGCAGAACTAGCTGTGTGGCTCTGGGCAAGTCACAGGTCCTCTGGGGCTCCTGTTTCCTCCCTGTAAAGAGGACACAGCGTGCTGGATAAGCCCTCCGAAGTCCTTCCCGTGTGGATTCTAGGTCTCTTGCCTGGTTGAGAGCCTGAGGGAGGGATGGAAAGGGCCGGAGATGAAGGGAGGGGGGGGTCTGGCCACTCGCACCACCCACAAGTCTCCAGACATTCTGGACAGGGCCCCCTGGTGTCTTCTTACTGGCTTTACTGAACTCAGCGCAGTGTCTCTGTCCTCTTCTGCTGAGGCCAGGGCTTAGCATCACCGCCTGCGTCACAGGCTTTGTCACTCGCGACTGCTTTTCTCCTTTCTAAGGATGAGTCTCGAATTAAGGCCACGGTGATGGACGTGAAGCCCGTGGACTACAGAGAGCACGCCAGGAGGCTGATCATGAACATCAGGAGGAACGCGGCTCTGTGAGGAGAGAGCGCAGACCCGACAGAAGGCAGAACACCGGAAGTGAGACGGCGTTGACTGCCCCGCCCCCATCCCCACCGCTCCACGTATGCTTAGCCACCCAGTGCCACGTGCTCTGTGGTGGCCTGAACAGTTTCCCTCCCAGGTGCCTCTTGGAACCCGTCAGTAGGCAAAGGCAGAGGCTCAGGCAGCTGCGGTGTGCGCTGAGAGACGCAGAGGTCAGCCTGCAGGTGGGGTGTGCCTGTCACCCCCTGGGTCTTCAGGATTTTGTCAGTTGTGTTAAGATTTCATTATCTCTACCAGGAATTATGTCGTGAGTAATGGACCCTAAGTCTGTAGACAGTGAAGTAAATTATGTACCTGGGACTTTGCTTCTGCCATGGTGCACCTGCCCCACCCGAGCTCCTTCCGAGGGAGCCTCGCGGTGCAGTGCATGTGTCTTCCCGGGACGCGGAGGCTCTGTCTGGAGCTGCCACGTGGCTGGGGATGCTTGGAATGGCAATAGGGTAGAATTATTAATCAAAGACATATCTTTTATATCTGAAGAACATGCTTCCTTCAGGGTTTAATAGATTAATAGACTGAGTCAGATGGGTCTGATATTAATCAAAATTGTCTCTTCTGAGGGCGGCTGATAAGCATTGACGTGCTGTCCCCCGGGGCACCCAGGCAACTACAAAGAGGGCTTGAGTTTCCGCCTGAGTTCCTGGCACGGTTTGGTTGGTGAACACATACTTTCTGTGCCTGTACATAGTTCCTGCATGCGTGTCTTTCGTTTCTGGATTAAAGCCTTGTTCAGGAGGAGGCTTTTTGAAGGGAGAAGCCCTTGGTTTCCCTGGCTTTGCTTTAATAAACAGTATATTCTCTGCTTGTGAATCCTACTTGCTTTGAATGCAAAGGCTTCTTGTAACTGGAAAGCAATTAATTAGCCTTGATAATAAATGTTCACTTGGGAGAGATGTTAACTCATTACTAACTTGGGGATTAGTCCAAGGCGTGGAGATCATTCTTCCCAGTGTTTGCAGCCCTGAAACGCATCTTTCAAAGAACAAAAACACAAACAACAAAGAAAGCCATCGTGCCCAGGAATGCTGAGGATCTGGCACTTTGGGATTTGATTGATGTTTACACAGCGGTCTCATGCCAAGCAGCCTTTGAAATGTGAGCAGACAGTGTGCGAGTAAGAAAGCAGTAATTACGTTGCTGGGCTTCCGTCAGCGAGAGCTTGCCTGGCCTGTGCGTTCCTGATCACCTGTGTCGTCTGTCCGGGCGCTGTGACCCAGCGCTCTGCACTCGCTGCCCGTCCCGGAGTCCAGGCCGTGTTGGGGTCAGCCTGCAGCTGAGAGCCCCGGCTGTCAGCGGCCCAGGATGGGGTGAGAGCAGGCACCAGGAACTTCCTGAGCAGCCAGGCGCCGCCTCACCCTTCTCCAGTCTCCGGGGGTGGTCACTGAGTTGCGCTTGTTTCCCCGGCAGAGGCCCCAACAGTTTCTTTCTTTCTTTCTTTCTTTCTTTCTTTCTTTCTTTCTTTCTTTTCTTTCTTTTCTTTCTTTTCTTTCTTTTCTTTCTTTTCTTTCTTTTCTTTCTTTCTTTCTTTCTTTCTTTCTTTTCTTTCTTGACAGGCAGAGTGGACAGTGAGAGAGAGAGACAGAGAGAAAGGTCTTCCTTTGCCGTTGGTTCACCCTCCAATGGCCGACGCGGTGCGCCGACCCGATGGCAGGAGCCAGGTGCTTTTCCTGGTCTCCCATGGGGTGCAGGGCCCAAGCACCTGGGCCATCCTCCACTGCACTCCCTGGCCACAGCAGAGAGCTGGCCTGGAAGAGGGGCAACCGGGACAGAATCCGGCGCCCCAACTGGGACTAGAACCCGGTGTGCCGGCGCCGCTAGGCGGAGGATTAGCCAGTGAGCCGCAGCGCCGGCCAACCCCAACAGTTTCTATGAACGTTCTCTTCCAACTGACCACGCTTCTAAAGCATCAACTAGAAAATCAGTCTTCCCCGTGATTCTGGACTGACAAATCATGCATTGGAAATGGTAAGAGAGCTTTCAGCCCAATAACTAGTCCTTTCCATCCACCACTCCAGTGTTCCCTCCTCTCCCCAGCCAGGAGGCATCAGGAGGACGCCAGGCCAGGCCCTACAGTGTCTTGGCGGCTGGGTTGGGGGAGGAGTGGGACTGGAAACCTGGGGCTGCTCCCTGAGGGAGGGTGTTGAACAGATTTCCCCATTGAAAGATCAGCCCCCAGTGGAGCAGCATCGGAAATGGGCTCCACTGTTAAGCTTTTAGGAGATTTAGGTCCCTGGGGATCGCCTGGGCCGATTGTGGCGCGCAGTTCTGAGCATTCTCGTGGCTGTAGCTTACCTCGAAAGGCCGTTCACGTCCTGTTTCTCATCTCTCACTTCGAGATCAATGTTTATTTTGCATACACCGTGACATCAACAGAAAGCAATTAGGAAAAAATCTAATCATTTCGTCTTTGTTTTAAATGGTTCTTGAATTCCCTCCAATCTCATTATGAGAGAGGCAAGCAAAATAAATAAATAAAAGGGCAATAATCTGATTTCTGTCCATATTTCCAGTGTTTTATGCTCTCCATTAAAGCCTGGCTAATCCCTGCTGTTCTGACTTCATGGAACTACAGGGTCAGACATGTCCCCCTCCCCCACTCCCCCTCAATGGCCTGTCTTGGAAAAGTAAATAATATTGATCGTGGTATTTAGTACACTAATGAATCCCATGGTTATTGACTACATAATTAATATACCATCTGAAAGTGAAGGTTGGCAGCCCAGTCCGGGAAGGTCTGTAGCGACTGTGTCTTTGGCAGTGTGCCGGCCCTGGTCTGTTTATGGAAATGGAACCGTGGTCCCTTGCTTACAGGGGCCACGGTCCCAGCAGACGAATTGTTTCCTTTGCTACCTCTCTACGTGGTTGCTTAGCTCCCGTCCTTAGAATCCACTCTGCTCAAAGGCTGCTGGCTTTTATAAACTCCTTTGGAAATTATCTGTTTCTCAAAAAGAATAGACATGTTTTCATTTGTTTGGTTGGAGGGAAAAAATCGAAACCTTAGCTGAGAGTGTGTATTAAACTGGTGTTGGGTATTGTTAATATCTATTTAAAAAAAAAAAAGAACTAAGACTAGGACACCGTGTTATTTTTTTATTTGAGAAGCAGAGAGAGAAATAGAGAAGTTCTACCCACTGATTCATTCCCTCAAATGAGCCTGCACTGACCAGGGCTGGCTGGGCCAAGGCCAAAGCCGGAAGCTAGGAATTCAATCCAGCTCTCCCACATGGGTGACAGGGGCCCAATTACTTGAGCCATCACTGCTGCCTTTCCAGCATAAATAAGCAATAAGCAGGAGCCAGGAATTGAACAGACACTCTGATGTGGGACATGGACATGTTAACCATTCCGCCTGGCCCAGCCCCGGCCATTTGGGGAGTGAATCAGCAGATGGAAGGCCTTTCTCTCTGCCTTTCAAATAAAAGATGAAAATAACACCCTTATCTGCCAATTTTTTTTACATCTCTGATATGATCATGACTGAAGATTTTCTTTTTTTTTCTTTTTTTTTTTTTTTAAGATTTTATTTATTTATTTGAGAGGTAGAGTTACAGACAGTGAGAGGGAGAGACAGAGAGAGAGAGGTCTTCCTTCCGTTGGTTCACTCCCCAGATGGCTGCAACGGCCGGAGCTGCGCTGATCAGAAGCCAGGAGCCTCTCTCCAGTCTCCCACCCAGGTGCAGGGGCCCATCTACTGCTTTCCCAGGCCATAACAGAGATCTGGATTGGAAGAGGGGCAGCTGGGACTAGAATCAGTGCCCACATGGGATGCCGGTGACGCAGACAGAAGATTAACCTGCTGCGCCATGGCACCAGCCCTGAAGATTATGTTTTTAAATTTACTTGTTATCAGGGCTGCCACTGTGGTGTTGTAAACTAAGCCTCCACCTGCGGCACCAGCATCCCGTATGGGCACCAGTTTGTGTCCCAGCTGCTCCTCTTCCAGTCCAGCCCTCTGCTTACGGCCTGGGAAGGCGGTGGAAGATGGCCCAAGTGCTTGGGCCTTTATACCTGCTTGGGAGACCCAGAAGAAACTCCTGGCTCCTGGCTTCAGATCAGCCCAGCTCCAGCTGTTGCAGCCATTTTGGGGAGTGAACCAGTGGATGGAAGGCCTTTCTGTCTGTCTCTCCCTCTCTGTCTATAACTCTGCCGCTCAAATAAATAATTTTTTTTTTAATTTACTTGTTATCTGAGAGATGGAGATATCTCCAATACACTGGTCAACTTCCCACATGCCTATGACAGCCAGGGCTGAACCAGGCTGAAGGCAGCAGCCAGGAGCTCCCTCCGGGTCTCCCGTGCGGGTGGCAGGAGCCCAAGCACTTGAGCCATCACTGCTGCCTTCCAGAGTGCACATCAGCAGGAAGCTGGACTGGCGAATGGACCTGGGACGCCATGATCCGACACAGGGTGCAGGCGTTCCAGATGGTGGCTGTGCTGAACACCCACCCCTGAGAGAGAGGGAGGGAGAGGCAGGCATCTGCTGACTCACTCCCCAGAGTGCCCTCCACAGCCAGGGCAAAGCCAGGAGCCTGAGACTCCACCCAGGTGACCCATGGGGGTGGTAGGCATCAAGCGCTTGGGGCGTCTCCCGCTGCTGTCATGCGCATTGGCGGGGAAGCGGATCAGAAGCAGGCAGAACTGGCACTGACGTGAGCTGAGGCGTTCTGAGAGGCGCTTTAACCTGCCCGCAACAGCACCGTCCTGGACCGTGACTTCTGCACGTGATCCACGTTCAGTTTAGAGAAATAGCCTGCAAATAAGAAAAAGAAAATTCCCCATAATCCCCCCAACCAGCAATAACTATTTGTATAGCAGACTCCTTTTTCCTCTATATCTGTGTATAAATATAATTTTAATGAAAAATGGGATTATGCTATGCACACTGTTCTGTAATACCTTTCTCCTCACACTGTAGAGTGTATATCTTTTCCATTTCAGTACAAATTGATCTGCATCATCTTAAGTGGTATTTGGCCGTCTGGGTGTGTAAATTTATTGAGTCCATTCGCTTTTGCTGAGGCTCGTGCTGTCGCACCTGTTAGAGACTCGGGTCTTGCTGGCAAGCCGAGGCGCGCTCCCCTCTGTGGCATGGGGGGATCTGTGCCTTTGTTTCCTGGTCTGCTGAGCTCTTGCTTGCGTTTCCCCTGCCTCAGTCCGCTGAGAACTCGTCTAACCCTGTTACTGTGAGGGCGGCAGGTCGTTGGAGCAGGGGGTTAACGGTCCTGCGAGCTGTCCTGTCGGGCTCTTCATCGTACCTGGGATGGCAGCTTTGAAGTCACTGAGAGAACTTTTAGTCAGTTATCATCACTGCCCACCTGTTCTAACCTCTTTCTAGGTGGTTTTATTTAAAAGTTTTTATTTGAGAAGCAGCTCCCATCGGCTGGCTCACTTCCCAGACACCCACAACAGATTGGAGACGTGACTCCTCCATCTGAAGTCTCCCACTTGGGTAGCACGAACCTCGTCGCCTGAGCCATCGCTGCTGCCTCCCTAGGTCTGCACTAGCAGGCAGCTGGAGCCGGGTTTGGAACCCAGGCATCCTATATGCGCCACGGGCATCTTAACTGCTCAGCTAAACACCAGCCCTTCTAGGTGATTTTGAATCAAGAAGCTTCCTGTCCCCTGGGGCTGGCGCTGTGGCTTAGTGGGTAAAACCACTACCTGCATCCCATGTGGGTTTCTCAGACTTGAGCGTTCTAGCCTGTGCTTAGGAGGTAGCGGGCTGGTCCACGCGGGAGGGTGCATGCTGACACGATGCCTGATGACCGTCCCTCGTTCTGTGATTGTCCCTGACGGGACACTGTACATGGCCACAGAAGTCAGGGGGGAGGCAGCCAAGGAAACTGGGCTTTCCTTGACCATGGGTGGTGTAAGACCTTCTTACTTGTTTGAGGGGTCTTCAAAAAGTTCATGGAAATTGTGAATTTGTTGGGTGGGGGGAGCTTGGATTTCAAATTTTTTTGCACCAAAAGAAACATTTTAAAAAATTTTACTGGGACACAGAAGGTTAAGCTGCCACCTACAACACCCACATCCCAGACTGGATACTAGTTCAAGTCCCAGAAGCTCTGCTTCGTACCCAGCTCCCTGCTAATGTGCCTGGAGAAGAGCAGAAGATGACCCATGTATGTGGGCCTCTGCACCCGTGTGGGAGACCCAGATGAGGTCAACCGTTCCTGGTCGGCCTGGCCGAGCCCTGGCCATAGCAGTCAACTGGGGAGTGAACCAGTGGATGGAGGATCTCCGACTCCTGACTGTCTCCCTGCCTTGCAAATAAATCTTTTTTTTTTTTTTTTTTTTTTTTTGACTGGCAGAGTGGACAGTGAGAGAGAGAGACAGAGAGAAAGGTCTTCCTTTGCCGTTGGTTTACCCTCCAATGGCTGCCGCGGCTGGCGCGCTGCGGCCGGCGCACCATGCTGATCTGATGGCAGGAGCCAGGAGCCAGGTGCTTTTCCTGGTCTCCCATGGGGTGCAGGGCCCAAGCACCTGGGCCATCCTCCACTGCACTCCCGGGCCACAGCAGAGAGCTGGCCTGGAAGAGGGGCAACCGGGTCAGAATCCGGCGCCCCAACCGGGACTAGAACCCGGTGTGCCGGTGCCGCTAGGCGGAGGATTAGCCTAGTGAGCCGCGGCGCCGGCCGCAAATAAATCATTTTTAAAAATCTTACTGAGGCTGGAGTTTTGGCATAGCAGGTTAAGCCGCTGCCACTTGCGATACCAGCATCCCATATAACAGTGCCAGTTCGAATCCCAGCCGCTGCACTTTTCATGTAGCTTACTGCTGGTACACTTGAGAGAGCAGCGGTGGATGGCCAAGTACTTGGAGACAATGGTGGAGTTCCCAGTTCCTGGCTGTTGAGGCCATTTGGGGAATTAACCAGCAAATGGAAAAACTCTTCATCCACTGGTTCACTCCCCAAATACCAGGGCGAGGCCTCTAGGCTGAGGCCAAAACTAGGAATCTTCCAGGACTCCCTCTGGGTGGCAGGGACCCTATTGGGCCATGGCTGCTGCCTCCCAGGGACTACATTAGCAGGAAGCTGGAGCCAGGGGATGGAGGCAGGTTTCAAACAGGCGCTCCAGCATGGGATGTGGGTCCACCTTAACCACCAGGGCACACCCTCCCCTGAACTTGTATTTTAATTCAATTTCAATGAACTTTTTGAAGTAGCCTCATCGTTTCTACCATCAGACCCCTAACTCCTGCTCTGGACTTGTCATGAGAGTGTGTGACTTGACAGTGAACCACCTGACCATCCTGACGGTCCTCCTTCAGCTCTGCCAGGCTCTTCCTGCTGTCACCTCGCACTCCCTGCTTTCTAGCTGATACTAATCTTAAAAGGTTAAATTTTCAAGAAAACACTATGTTGCCCCCCACCAGCTTTGAATATACCAAGTGCAAAAACCCCACCTGCCTCGTGTGAAATATTTGTATCCAATTCCAAAGTGATCATGTATACTTTCAATAACGGAAGCCAATCTTAGGAAATTGCACCTGCTCCCTAGTGTTTTTCCCAGTTGGTAATTGGAAGTTTGTGCTGTCATTAAAAATGACAGCTTCCTCAGATGGCATTCCTGGTGCTTGTAAAATGCACATAACCCAGCCTGTACTTAACTTTCAATGGTTAGATAACCCAGGGCGGGGCCCGCCCTGCACAGCTCGCTGCAGGGGGCGGCAGCTTGGCGCTCTGAACACCCTACGCTCAGACGCAGTCAGAGCAACAGGGCCTTTTTAAAAATAAGCCCCGATTGGACTCTCATCTCCTCTCACCGCTGACACTGCTGCTCATGTTCAAGTTTATTTATATCTTCAGTCAGCCATGGTACAGAGGTCATTTCTATTGGCCTAAAATTCTAGAGGCTTCTGTTTGCCTGGGAGAGCTGATCTCGGCACGCACCCCTGCAGAGCACCTACCCCCGCCATTTGTCTGAAATCCGAATTGCTCTGCCAGGTGCATTCCCAGCCCTGAGCTCCCCTCTCCAGGCACTAGGCCTTCCACGGAGGAGCCGCTGATTAAGCCAGAACGGGTTTGTCTTGCTTAGCCTCGGATCAGGGTTCCAGCAGCCCATTCAGAAACGGCAGAGGCTTCTGTACAGCAGGGATGTTAGCATCCTCTTGTCTCATCCCAGAGTCTAGCCTGCAAATGAGCGGGTGGGGGTGGGGTGGGGGGTGTCCTGCGTTCCTGCCTCCATCTTTAAAGAGGAAGATTTATTTCTGTGGGTTTTCAATTTTAGGAAAACTCTTATTAAAGTTACTCTGTAAGGATCAAGGCCAGCTGGGAAGATTTGCAGTAGAGGCACGCGCAGGCGATCTGGGAAGACGACAGCCTGTCACTCAAACAGCGAGCGAGGGCTGCAGCGGCTCCCTGCCCCCGTCCTGGGCAGAATCCAGGGTGTGCACCGGCCTCCCCCGCTGCCGCTGCGTGCTGCACATGCCCCTGCTGCAACCCCTTGTGTTGTGTGTGTGTTAGAGAGCAGGTGACTGGGAAAAGCAGAACCCTCTTAATTAGAGCGCGACATTCTCGCGTAGTAGTAGTGTTCCCTTCCTGGCATAATTGTCACAGCAAATTACCAGTTAGGTTAAACACTGAGCTGGTGGTGCTGGAGCCTCAATTATTTGCCGCGCCCGCCCTCCCCGCCCCCTCTCCCAGCCTCGCTGTCACCTGCCATCCTGCACTTGCCGCTTGATCCTCTGCCCAGTGGCAGCTTTTAAGTGAGGCTTAGAGAAGATGCACTTTGGAGTGGGAGCAATAAATCTGGCTTTGGGCAAGTTACAGCATGCCAGGAGCTTCGGCTCGAGGGGTGCAGTTTCTGCTCGGTGTATGGGGGTGTGTTGGGGTCATCCTAGGGGTCTTCTGGCTCCAGCTGTAAAGCGGCTGGGTCTCCCACGTGGGAGTCTCCAGTGGCAGCCAGCTTGTTGAGATGTCACAAGGAACACAAAAGAAAGAAGAGAGTCGGGCTCTCCGTTAATCCATGAGGGGAAGGTTCACAAAGCGGAAGGCCGCTTTTTATAAAGAAGCAGAGGGTCACACAGCAGACAGAGTGGTGGGGAGGGCACAGTGTGGGGGAGGCAGCCACAGGACTTGGGAATAGTCCCCAGAAAGCTTCCGAAAAATGGACCGGCAGGAAGAAAAGCAGCCCATTTCCTGCACAGGAGAGCATCGGCCAGAGCAGGTGACACCGTGGCCGTCCCTCGGTGTGAGTGGCAGATCCTGGCAGAAAAATAATCAACAAGATCACTGCACGTCAGGACAGCAGCCAGCACCTCTATCCGCACGCGCGGCACAAGTCAGGACATGAGCCCTGTGGCTTGCGGGTCTCCGAGTGACCACTCAGCGGCTCCTCGAGCTGGTCTTCCTGCCAGCCAGGTGCACACGGAGAGGAGATTGCTCCCGCACAGCCCTGCCTCTGCTTAGCCAACAAAATAGCCGGAGAAATCCTGCAGGGGACGTTATTGGAGTGCTGTGCACTCAGCCCCTCGCCAGCCTCATGCTGGGCTGCTCATTTTCTTTGGACAAAGATAGACCGGCTCCCTCTCTCGTTGACGGAATGAAAATTCTCTCTTGCATTACGACTCACGTGATCACTGGGGGGCGGCGGGGTGGAGATAGTGAACAGTCTCCTAATGGCCCCAGTTAAAGCCGGTGAGAGTGCTCGGTCAAACTTCAGCTGACTGTGGGAATCCAAGCCAGTTTTGTATGCCACCGCTGGCATCCTCAGGGCACTAATAAGGAGCTCACAGCCACACGGCTGCTTCCGGGAATGTACTTATAAGCCAGTGCTGATTTCTGGACTAGGATTGCGCCCCTTCCAATTCCAGCTCCTGGACCCACAGCCTAGACTTGGGCAGCCAGTGTGACTGACTTTGCCACAGCACAGGCTGTCAGCACTGGCAGGCTGGTTTAGTGTCCCCCACAGGCAGGGGACTCATCTGAGTCTGGAAAATGAAGAAGTGGGTTTGCCTCAAGTCCTGCCTAGATGGCCTTTGTCTATCTGTATGCAGGGTCTGCTCTGTGCCTGAGGCACGTATGTGTGTGTGTGGAGTGTAAGGTTTGTGTGGTGTGCACATGTGTGGGGCATGTGCATGTGGCCACTACAGTGACGCATGCCCAGCGATGGCTGTTGTGTCCGGGTGGCACACTCGGTCCAGGATGCCTGAGGATGGCTAAGGATGTGACCACCGTGCAACCCCTGAAAATGTCCCACCTGCACCCCCTCAGGGCACTGACCAGACAGCAGGCAAGGTCAGGGGAACTTCAGGCTGCACCTGAGAGAGGCAGCTCGGCTCCCTGCGGAGGCTGGGGCAGGGGAGACAGGAGGAACAAGAAAGAGTGGGTGGGGAGGGGTCATTTTCACCTAAATTAGACAATGGACGTGACAATTGGGAGCAGCCTTAAGAGCAGTGATGGAGCGGCCAGAGCTAAGGGACCTGACAAGTGGCTCCGCCCAGGGAACAGGGGCGTCCTGGCCCCGGGCCGCAGGGAGCGGCCCCTGCGTGACGGCAGAGCGAGCGCCAGAGCGAGCGAGCGCCGGCTTGTTTCCAATGTGCTCAGGGTAATTAGCTTTGAATTACCATGTGCATAATTTAAACATTTAAATGATCATCCCAGGTTTTCGAAAACAGTGTCTCGCGGCTGGATGTCGCCTCTCCCCCTCCCGGCGGGCAGGGCCCCGGTCAGCGCGCGCAGCCGGCTCGCCCTGGGCTGCCCCCTCCTCCAGGCCAGGGTCGTCTGCCCCAGTTTTTCAGCTCCGACGTCGTGCACGGGGTAGGAGCGTGCAACTCCGCCCGGGCAGCATTTCCCCTGCCGTCTGCGGGAGCCGGGACAGAGGACTGGCCAGGTGGGAACCGCAGGCGGCGCTCCCAGCCCGGAGCTCGTCCGCCAGGGTCTCCGCCTCGGCGTTCGGCTCAGAGCGCAGACGGCAGTTTCTAAAACCCCGAAGTCAGGGAGCAGTGGACGCGGTAAAGGTCTAGGCCACGGCCGCTCCAGCCACCCCTGCTGCCTGAACCGGAGCCGTCCAGGGCGGTGCTCTCCGGAGTCGGACCGAGGCGCTCCGGGCCTTGGTGGAAAGGCGGCCCTGCTCGCCTTCCTCGCCGCCACGCTCCATTTCTCCGGCAGGGGGCGCTGGCAGAATTGAAAACCGCGAAGCTCTGCCTGGGCCCTCTGAGTGGGAGCTATCTATGCTGAGATCCTGATTGAATGAAAACGGTTCATTATGCAAACTGTCTGGTTCAGTACACAGAGGCAGCCCCCAGGCACAAACCCCAAGTAGTTGCTTTCTCTCTCCCCAGATTAAAACATATGAACCGCTTTGATGTAATCTTATAACAAAGCCTAATAGAAATTTTATTTCTTCTGAAGTCGCCTGTCATTTCCTATCGGCCCCCTTCCTCTGTCCTGTGGATGCCTAACCGTCAAGGCAGCTGCGTGCGGACGGCATTTGAGGATGGCAAGGGCGAGTTTTCCTCCGCAACGGCTCGAGTTATAACACCGTTTACACTGCCTGCCTAGGCTTCATCTCTGGGCCCCACCCCACCCCCACCCCAGCACGCTATTTATCATTTTAATGGAATGCTGCAGAACCTCACATTGTGCACAGTGTTTAAACTGATAAATTATATTAGAAATACATTGCATAGGAGTTCTTAATGGTAAGTGGGTTTTTTTTTTTTTTTTTTTTTGTAAAAATATTTTCTCATTAGTAGATCAGCAGCTTGCAGGGCAGAAAGTGTAAGGATTTGGGAATAAGCTATATTTATGACCTATTTGGCTAATTAAAATTAAAGCATAATTTTAGCATGAAGTTCCTGCAAGACTTCACAGAGAGGGTGGAGAAAGAAACTTGCCCAAATCCAGTTACTTTTAAATGTCAGTTGCCATAACAACTTCACATGAGCCATATTTTTACTTGAAAATTCCTTTTAGGATTCAGTTGCTATAATAATTTGCCTCCATTCTTTTTAGGAGGCATATTTTCCCCTTTTTCCTTTTGTGAGCGTTCCAAGGCTTTCATTACTGTAACAAAAATGACCACGAAAAGCTCAGCTCTTCATCGTGCGCCGTGCAACACGAGCAGAGTGCTCCCCAGAATAACAACGTGGGCTCCGGGGAATTCTGCAGGGAGGGCTCCCCCAGGCCCCAGTGCCCCTGAGGGAGAATCACGAGGCCCCACGAAGTTCCTGAGGCGTGACTGTGCGACTGTGAGCTGGTCTGGGTCCTGGGAGTCTGCACTGGCGAGGGCTGGGCTTGCCCTCCAGGGAAGCGCGCGCTGCCCACCTACCTGGGGGCCAGGGCAGCCTCCCCGCGGCCTCGGGCCACAACCCATCGAGAAAATCCCCAAAGCAGCAAAGTAGCGGCAGAGAGAAGTAGAGAAGTTCGGCGCCCCTCCTCTCCTCTCGCGGGCAGCTGTTAACCCCAAGTCTGGCAGGCACAGCGGCCTTCCTCTTCCTCTCTGTCACTGGCGCTTCCCGGTCCTCTCTCCTCTCTTCCTCCCACCCCAACTCCTCTTCAGGGGCAGTGTGAGCAGAGAGGACACGGGATTTGATTTTCCTCCTGCCTCCTTCCGGGGACCCCGCGTTGGGAGCCCCCCTCCCCTCCTGAAGCCCCCCTGCACACTGAAGGTGGTGGGGGGTCCGCCTGGACTGATAGGGGAGACCAGGTGCAGTGAGGCGGTGGGAAAGGAAGTGCACACGTTCTATGAGTGTGCAACAGTGACAGGAACCCCGGTCCAGGACTGCACTCTCTTTTCTTTTTCTTTTCTAAGATTTATTTATTTATTTTGAAAGTTAGGACAGAGGGAGAGACTGAGAGAGGGAGGGGGGTCTTCCAAACACTAGTTCACTCTCCAGATGGCCACAAGTACTGGGCCAGGTGGAAGCCAGGAGCTTCTTCCAGGTCTCCCACGCGGGTAAGTGTATTTTCATTTTATTTGAAAGGCAGAGAGACATAGTTCCCTCCTGCTGGTTCACTTTCTAAGTGCCTACAGCATCCAAGGTGCTAGAACAAGGCTGAAGCTGGGGGCTGGGGATTCAGTTTAGGTCTCCCACGCGGCTGGCAGGGACCCAACCACCTGAGCCATCACCACTGCCTCCCAGGGTCCGCGTTAGCAGGAAGCTGGAGTCAGGACCAGAGCCAGGTATCAGGTATCAAACCCAGGTCCTCTGATACAAGATGTGGGTGCAGCTGGCAACCAGACCCCTACACAAATGCTTCCTCTGATGCCTGAATTTTAAATTACATAGCAGGGCTGTCACTGTGGCTCAGTGGGTTAAACCACCCGCTGCAGCTCTTCCATTCCATAGTAAGTGTCAGTCTGAGGCCTGGCTGCTCTGCTTCAGACCCAGCTCCCTGCTACTGCGCCTGGGAAAGCAGTGGAAGATGACCCAAGTGCTTGGGCCCCTGCTACCCGTGTGGGAGTCCAGGATGGAGATCCAGGCTCCCGGCTTTGGCCCTGCCCAGTCCTGGCTGTTGTGTCCAGTTGGGGAGCGAACCAGCCAGCGGAAGGGAAATCTCTCTCCCTCTTTCTCTGCCACTCTGCCTTCCAAATAAATCTTTTTTTAAGGGACTCTTGGGCAGTTGGCTTATATAGCCTGGATACGCTAGATAAAGGGATGGTTCACGCCCACGAGATTTCTTTCGTCAGAGCCTCAGATGGTTTCCTGCGGAATCTACAGACAAGGTCAGGAGCAGCCCCACCCCACGGTCCAGGCCTGCATCCGACATGTATTGCATCATTTTCCATCACCATGAGAAGGGTGAGTGTTGTGGCAGTCTATGGTTGTAATGATCCCTTTCATTAGAAGTTACCATGTGGGTGTCTTACCACGCCGGTTTTGTTCAGCTTTTTCACGGGTACCTACCTATAGGACAACACATAGCATACACAGGGTCTGCAGTGCAGACATCCTCCGGGGGTCTTGGAAGGGCTCCACCACAGATAAGCAGGGCCCTGCGTTCTTCCACCTGCTGCCTTGGTAAGCCAGACTTTGAAAGCACGGAGCCCGCACACTGGGAGAACCAGCTGGGCTGCGGGCAGGAGCTGCACTTTTCAGCCTCACTGATGTGCCTCTGCAAGACACTTTGATGGTGGCCCCGTCTGTTTGGGGCTGCTTGGCGTTCTGATGGTCCTGTGTGCATCCACTGAAATGTAATACTTGACATTTCTTGAAAACCAGCATGCTTTTTAGAAAAAAAAAAAAGAGTGCATCTGAACTATATGTTCAGAGGAATTGAAAGAAAGCCTTGCTGCGCGGCTGAGATACCGACCTGCATTTTCTGCTTTGAGGACAGTCAGCCTCCCCTTACCTTCCGGGCCCCAGGCGTGGGACGCGTGCGGCTCCTCTGTGCATGGAGGAAGCGTGCGGGGAGAAGACAACACGAGACCCCTGTGGTCAGGCAGAGCTGGGTTCAAATCCCACAGCTTCCGTTTACCTGGCCTCAGAATTCATAGACCAAGGGTGGTACATATTTTTAAAGATTTATGTATTTGGGCCAGCGCCGCGGCTCACTAGGCTAATCCTTCGCCTTGCGGCGCTGGCACACCAGGTTCTAGTCCCGGTCGGGGCACCGGATTCTGTCCCGGTTGCCCCTCTTCCAGGCCAGCTCTCTGCTGTGGCCAGGGAGTGCAGTGGAGGATGGCCCAAGTGCTTGGGCCCTGCACCCCATGGGAGACAGGAGAAGTACCTGGCTCCTGCCATGGGATCAGCGCAGTGCGCCGGCTGCAGCGCATCGGCCGCGGTGGCCATTGGAGGGTGATCCAACGGCAAAGGAAGACCTTTCTCTCTGTCTCTCTCTCTCACTGTCCACTCTGCCTGTCAAAAAAAAAAAAAAAAAAAAAAGATTTATGTATTTGAAAGGCAGAGAGGAAGAGAAGCAGAGACAGAAACATTCTCTCCATCGCTGGTTTACTCCCTAAATGGCCTCAACAGCCAGGGCTGGGCCAGGCCAAAGCCCAGGAACTCAATCCAGGTCTCTCGCATAAGAGACAGGGGCGCAACTACTTGAGCCATCACGGCTGCCTCCTGTGGCAGGCTGGAATCAGGAACCAGAGCCAGAAACGGAACCCAGGTGCTTCTGTGGGGCACTCAGGCTGGAGCCTGGAACTCCACGCTGGTCCCCCGGTAGGTGCAGGGGACCAAGCACTTGGTCCATTTTCCACTGCTTTCCCAGGCCTATTATCAGGGAGCTAGATGGAAAGTGGAGCAGCCAGGACTTGAACTGGGGCTCATATGGGATGCTGGCATCATATGCAGCAGCTTAGCCTGCTGCACCACAGAACTGGCCCTGGACTATCTTAACCCGCAAATTAACCACTAGGCTGAATGCCCAACACTGTATATTATGCCTAATACAACAGTCCTGAAAACAATATCATTCCTGCAGCTGGCATTGTGGACATCTGGGGAGTGAACCAGCAGAGGGGAGCTGTCTCTGTCTCTCCTATTTCTCTCTGCCTTTCAGATAAAAACATAGATATAATATGCATAAAGCACCTGGTAGATAGTGGACTAAATATTTTTAAAGACTTATTTATTTGAAAGGCAGAGTTACAGAGAGAGGGAGAGACAGAGAGCTCTTCCACCTGCTGGTTCACTCCTCAAATGGCTGCAACAGCTGAGGCTGGGCTAGGCCAAACCAGGAGCCCATAACTGCTTCTGGGTCTCCCATGTGGGTGAAGGGGCCCAAGCACTTGGGCCATCTTCCACTGTTTTTCCCAGGCCATTAGCAGGGAGCTGGATAGGAAGTTGAGCAGCTGGGATTTGAACCAGCACCCATATGGGATGATGGCATCTTGGGTAGAGGCTTAACCTGCTATGCCACAATGCTGACCCCACTATTGCAGCTTTGGTGAGGACGCAAAGATCAAAGCTGCCCCAAGGGCTGCTGGGAAACTCCCATGGGCAGGTAGAATACTCAGTGGGCAGTGACCAGTCATGGAGAGAAGGCTTTGTTCTGGGTGCAGGTCTCCAGATGGCTCTGACTATTGTAGTGGGGTGAATGGTGGCTCCCCAGAACCTACGAATATGACCTTGTTTGGAAAAAAGGGTCTTTATAGATGCAATTACTTTGAGGATCTCAAGCTGAGACCACCCCGAATTAGAGTAGGCCCTAAATCCAGAGACCAGAACGAGACCAGAGGACACAGCAGACACAGAGGAGCCGGTGGGAGGAGGCAGACTGGAGAGATGCCCCTACGAGACAAGGCTGCGGCCGCCGAGCAAGGAGAGAGGTGTGGGACACGCCATCTCCCCCAGAGCTTCCAGAAGGAGCCGACCCCGCCACCACCGAGACTTCAGACCCCTGGCCTCCAGTCCCAGAGTGAGCTGGAATGAGCCTGTGGTCCTTCAGCTTCCTGGTTTGTGGACCGCTGTTTCCGCCCACGTCCCAGGCACTCTCAGTCTCCCTCTGCTGTTTCCATCACATTCGTTAGTAAGTGAGGCCCTGGCTGCTGGGGAATCCGCAGCGCCCAGCGCAGCCCTCACTCCGGTTTATCCCCGCGTGCTTCCAGGTCAGGCACACCTGTGTTGTAGGCTTAGCCGCTGCGGGTTTTGTTGCTTGAGGACGTTTGGGCCACAGAGGGTGGGGTGGGGAGCACAGGGCTCACATCCCGCATCATATGGGGTCGTTAAGCCACGGCCTGCGACACTGGCAACCCACATGGGCGCTAGTTTGAGGCCTGACTGCTACATTTCTGAGCTGGCTCCCTGCTAATGCCTGGGAAAGTAGTGGAGGATGGCCCAAATGTTTGGGCCCCTGCACCCATGTGAGAGACCCGGAAGAAGCTCCTGGCTTCCACCTAGCCCAGCCTCAGCATTGCAGCCATTTGGGGAGTGAACCTCAGCAGTTGAAAGGTCTCTCACCCTCTCTCTGTAAGTCTACTTTCAAATAAAAATAAAAATCACCATCAGAAAGAACACTTTCCAAAATGACCTTGAAAGAAAGAAACAAGGGTGTGGGTTAGGCATAGAGGCAAAGATGTTGCCTGGGACGCCCATGGCCCGTAGTGGGGAGCCTGGGTTTTCGTCCTGGCTCCACTCCTCATTCCAGCTCCCTGCTAATGCACACCCTGGGAGGCTGCAGGTGATGGCTCAAGCACTTCCCCCCTCCCACCCTTGTGGGAGACTCCTTGTTCCTGGTTCCTGGGCATTTTGGGAGTGAAGCAGTGGAAGGGAGCGCTCTGATTGTCTCTAGTAAATTATTTTGAAATTAATCTTTTGTGCCACCAAGCCTGCCATAAACAGTTTTGAGCCAGATTCTGCGAGCCATAAGCGGGATCTGTTGGGGCCTGGATGCAGCAGCCTCTCTCTCCTTCCTTCAGCATCTTACTCTGAACTGGCAGTGGCCAAGTGACCATTGTCACTGGCGGTGAGTTTTCGCGGCAAAAGACGCTTTAATGAGAGCCTTGCAGGGCGTTTGGTGGTGGGTATTGTTCCCTCAGCAAAGTCCTTAGTTAACGAGTGCGGGGGTTTTGATCTGAAAAGCACAGGGGAGAGAAGCTGGCCGGCCCAGCGGTGCGGAGCTTTTGGAGGTGAGCCTGAGCCGGCACTGCCGTTTGCAGGAGCGGAAACTCTGCCCGCGGGGGTCTGGAGCTGGGCGCGGGGGAGATGCCAGGTCATCTCCCACCCCAGTCCCTGCTTCCTCCCGGCCCCACCTGCGACTCAGACAGAAACTGTCCGGGGTCCGCAGCCCAGGGGTAGCGTGGGCATCAGTCCCCAGGCTGTGCTCTGGGAGGGAGGCTCCTGGCTGGCGGCTCCCATGCAGGGCCCTCTGGCTGCAGTGTGTCCCACACGCTGGCCAGCAAGAGGAGCCGCGGCTTTTCCAATTCTCAGAACTCCGAACAGCCTTTCCAACCATTTCCTCTCACTCTGTCTTCTTTTAAATATTATTTTCTGTGTGCGAGCACTAAGTACCAAATGCTGCTCCCGGGGAAGGGGGACACCAAACGCGGCTCTGGCTGGAAGGTGCGGCGTGACCCTCCCCCACTCCCCAGCAGCCCCTGCTTGCCACCTGTCTGTGTCTGCCCCTGCGTGAGCACG
Source organism: Oryctolagus cuniculus (assembly GCF_964237555.1). Lineage (NCBI taxonomy): Eukaryota > Metazoa > Chordata > Mammalia > Lagomorpha > Leporidae > Oryctolagus > Oryctolagus cuniculus. The sequence goes on from NC_091448.1 coordinate 47,423,229, forward strand.
GGGCAGGGAGGGGAGCAGAGGGGGCGCAGCGGTAAACAACACCCATTTACCTTCAACGCACCTCCCCTGCGCTTCTTAATTACTGGCAGCTTGTGACTTCCAGGGCAGCGTCTGTGGCTGCAGACTGTGACCCGGAGAGGGGGTCCCTTTGATGGAGTCCTTAGCGGAAACAGAGGGAGGGGTGTCGTGGGGACAGGCAGGAGGCTGCAGCGGGAAGCGCAAATATGATGATGGTTGTCTCTTTCACGGGAGGTAAATAAATCAGCCCGACGCAGGATCCAGAGGTGGCGGATGGCACTGTATACGTACACGACGTCCCGAGCCTGGCTTCTTCAGAGTGCTTCAAACGCTGATTCATGACGCCTTCGACCGGGCCAAGGAGGGAGGGAGGGAGGTGGTGAGAATTATTATCCCGGCTCCAAACCCAGGGCCCGAGAGAGGTTAAGAGGCAGTAAGTTGGGAGGAGAAGGCGGCAGCCCCAGCCACTAGATCATGCTCCACTTAGAAACTAGTAATTGTCAGGTAACCTATTTTTCGGGGTCTAATTTCGGCCTGGGAGGGCTTTGTCTCCTCCATATCTGGGAAACGTATGAGCTTCGGGGCCAGGCAGAGCTGAACAGGATCAGGTGCTGCGCTCGTTAAGGGCCCACAAAGCAGTGAGGCAGCAGGCAAATCTTGTGCACCTGCCTCCGGCCCCGCCTGAGGGGAGGCACGTGGGCTTGGGGTGGAGCGTGTGGAGGGTAGAATCAGGGGGCTCATCGCCTGGGGGTCCCGAAACCGTGGGTCTGAAGTAGCTTTGTCCTGAAGAATCTTCTGAGCAAGCATCCCGAGAAAGGGCTTTGCCCAGCACTGACGGCCGGAGGCTCCCGCGGGCTAAGGGTTCTGCCCAGGCCCCTGTGCTGGGAGATGGAGTCACAGGTGGGGTTTGCACAGGGGTCAAGAGTGCAGCCCAGGGCAGGAGTCCAGCCCCACCCGTCCAATGGGAAAGCCAGGCGGCGGGGAAGGGAAGCCATTCGGATCTCAGAGGGCAGGCAGGCGGAGCAGAATTCCCCACATTTTTGGCACTGTGTGTGCACTGGACAGTGTGGGGTGCTCCTCCTTGCCCCACACCCTACAGCCCTCCCGGGGCACCCAAGAATAGGTGAGAGCAGGCTAGGTGCTGGCTGAGCTCTGCCACGCAGGGCACCAAGCAGCGAGTGAGCAGAGGAAACTGCCTTGAGCGTCCCCAGAGACCAATTTGCCCCAGCCCCTACAAGTCCCAGGTGTTAGAGTGGCTGCGCCGGCACTGGCGTCTTCCTGATGGCCGGAGCGATACTGCGCCGTGCTCCGGATCTGAGGGAAGGCACATCCAGGCATGCCAGCCTGGGTCGAGGGAGAGGCAGCTGTTTACTGAGCCTGGAGCCGCAGGGCCCTGACTGATCCCCATGCTACCAAGCAAGCCCTACTGGGCCACCACCAGGACACCTCGCGCCACTGCTGCTGCGGGATCGGATGCTCGCTTGCTCCCCGCCCCTCCTGCCTTCGCTCCCTTCTTCAGCCCCTTTCTCTCTCTCTCTTTTTTTTTTTCTCACTCCGTCTCTCTGCTGAATTCTGCATTGACATCAGCACTTCCAAAAACAACAACAGAAGAAAGTAGGTCACCGGCAGCGCTGGATCGGTGCTGGGCCCCGGGGCTGGCGGATGCCGGGGCTGCAGCCCATCTCAGAGAGCCGAGGGACCCCCTGCCCGCATCCGCTGCCTTGCAAGTGGACCATGGTTCCCCTGTGTTCTTACGGGGAGGGGAGGTATGCATGCATGCCTCATGGGCCGCACACTGGCTCTGGTTCTGGTCGTGGTGCTAGGGGGGTGGGCAGGGCCCCAGGGTGCACACACCTGGCCGCAGGAGTGGGAAGCCAGCCTGCACATGTGTGTGTGTCCTCACACATGTGTGTGCACGGGCTCAGCAGCACCCGCCTTCTCTGCCCTGTTCCTCGGGGGCTTCATACGTAATATTTCCTCTGCTCTTTCCACGGTCATGGAACTCCCAGTTCTACTTGAAAGATTACCCAACACGCTAATTGGGACTCCTGCTATGATTAAAAAGAAATTTCAGATTAGAGCCACCATGCCATAGAGCTCGGCAAGAAAACAGCTCTTTATAGACCCAGCAGGGGCAGACTTTATTTATTTATTTTTTTTCCTAACTTCGAAGCGAGCTGCATCTTGCTGCTGTTTTGCCCACGATGATTCAAGTACAAATAGCCGCCAGGTACTGCCCAGGTCTGAGGAGTGGGGCATCTGGGAGGAGAGAAAACACCAGCCTTTGCCCTGCCTGCTAACAGGGCCCACAGTGGAGCCATTTCTGTGAGCTTGGAGCCTAGCCTGGGCCAGTGCCTGTGGCCGCTGCCCTGGGGGTGCCGTGTGAGGCAGCCCCCACCCAGGATACAGCTGCTGTGAGCCACAGACTGCGAGGAGCACATTTCAGTCCCGCCCCCTGAAGCCCTTGGCTTTGGAGGTCCTCGGAGGTAGCTGAGGGAGGGGAGGGGCGGAGCTGTGGTCGGTGAGAGGCAGATGCAGGTGCCAGGGCAGCGCGTCAGGACGAGCTGGCTGGCAGGGCTGAGCTCATGGCCCGGGTACTTTTAGATCTCATTAGCTTGGGGAGGGAGGGAAGGCCACGCACTGCACTGTCCCTGGGGCATCATGCCGCTTACAGCAGCTCCTCCGGTTTCAAGAAGAAAAAACTCCTCCCAATTCCTTTTCTACCCCAAATCTCCATTCCTTGGTTAAGATTTTAAAACATTAAGGGGCCAGCACTGTGGTTTAGCAGGCTAAGCCTCTGCCTGCAGCACCGGCATCCCATCTGGGCGCCGGTTCTAGTCCCAGCTGCTCTTCTTCCAGTCCAGCTCTCTGCTATGGCCTGGGAAAGCAGTAGAAGATGGCCCATGGGTTGGCTCCTGGCTTCAGATCGGCCCAGCTCTGGCCATGTGGCCATTTAGGGAGTGAAGCAGTGATGGAAGACCTTTCTGTCTGTGTCTTCCTCTCTCTGTTTGTAACTGTCTCTCAAATAAATAAATAAAATATTTTTATAAAATTGAATCCAAACCTTTCCAAAAGGGAGTTTTTTTACTTTATGTAAATAAAGCATCTCCTTGATGCCAGCTACCTTAAAAGACCCAAGAAAAAAACATCAGTGTTTACCGCTAGAGCAGAGTAACGGACTTGAAGGGTGACTGGCTACTTATGGCAAACAGTGGTCTGAAAATAATGGAGACGCAGGCAACAGTGAGGAGGCAGGTTGTACAACGGGGCCAGCACAGGTAACCAGACCCCTCGGCCCAGCAGCATGGGGTTGGGGCTGCAGATGGAGAGAAGCAAGCAAGGGCCGCAGCGCCAGGCTCCCCCAGCGCCACCTGCCCGGGGTTTGGGGATTCCACAGAGCAGTAACTTCCAGGAAGCATTTGGAGGGCCTACCTCGGGTTGCCAACATTTTATTTGGCTAAGTAGAGACTGAGAAACAGCTGTCGCTGTCCATCACTAGTGGCAGTGCCTAAGAGAAAGATCTTTTTAGGACAGCCTCTCTCCAGCCAAGAAGGGGGACATGACTGCAAAATAAAGGATTAGCTTTAGATGGAATAAATGTGGCCTAATGAAACGCTCACTTTATTTGCGTTTGTTTGCAAATCAGGCCAGTCACAGGCGCAGCACCCCCTGTCTTCCTGCTGGAGTCTGGGAACCATGCTGTGGGCGGGGCTTTGCCTGTGCAGGCAGCCACCGCTTCCAGCAGCGGAAAGCTGACGGTCTCCAGGCCGGTGCTGTCTCCTGGGATCTTCTGCCCTTTTGCCCTCCTACCCTCACACCCTTTGTGTGAGAGTGGAGGAATAGACAATGTGGTCAAAACCAGAAGGGTTGGGAGTACAGATTGTCACAGCCTCTGCGGCTCCCGGTGCCCCGCCCTCCCCGAGGCACAGCGCCTCCTTTGGTCGGGGTGTGCAGGTGCAGCGGTACCTGGGATTAGGATACCTGAATGAGGTGGGTCCTGGGGCTCTCAGCCTTTTTCAGGATCTGAGGAAAAGCTCTCTCTAACCCCTGCACCTTCCTGGAAGATCTTACTGCAGATTCCAGAAGGTTTCTGGTCACCTCTTCCTCCCGCACCCCCTGATCTTGGAGGGGGCTGCTGGACAAAGTGTTTTCTCTTTACCTTTCTCAGTCCAGTGACAAAAATGCACTTTAGATCCTCGTGTTGGGGAGGCACTTAGCCTAGGATTTAGGACTCCCACATGGCAATTACCTACTTCAGAGACTGGCCCCTGGCTCCGGCTTCCTGCTAATGCAATCCTGAGAGGGGGCGGTGCGGTGATTGGCTTCCTGCCACCTACCGAGACTCTGTCCCCAGATCCGGCATCAGCACAGCCCTGTCCCAGCTATTGCGGGCACTTGGGGAGTGAACCAGCAGATGGGGCCTCTCAGTCTCTCTGCGTGATTCTCTCTCTGTTCCTCTTTTCTCAAATAGGTAAATAGGGAAGGGTGTTGGAGCTGCAGTTATGTCGCTGCCTGCAGCCCATAGCAGAGTGCGTGTTTAGAGTCCCAGCTCCTCCACTTCCAATCCAGCTTCCTGTTAATGCACACTCTTGGAGGCAGCAGATGGAGGTTCAAGTACTTGGGTCTCTGCCACCCATGTGGGAGGTGGGCGTTTCATTCAGAAACATCAAAGCATAAAAAAAGGAACATTCCTTTCTTTGTCCCTGTTGGAAACCTTAGCTTTATCAAAGTTTTTTAAATATATGAAAACTAGGGTGGACATTATGAAGCAGTGGGTTAAGCTATTCCTTGGGACACCTTGCATCACACGTGTGCCAGGTTCAAGTCCCAACTACTCTACTCTTATCCAGCTTCCTGCTAGTGTGTACCTCTCTCTGTGGCAATCTTTTCTTTTAAAAAATATTTGGCCAGCGCCGCGGCTCACTAGGCTAATCCTCCGCCTAGCGGCGCCGGCACACCGGGTTCTAGTCCCGGTCAGGGCGCCGGATTCTGTCCCGGTTGCCCCTCTTCCAGGCCAGCCCTCTGCTGTGGCCAGGGCGTGCAGTGGAGGATGGCCCAGGTGCTTGGGCCCTGCACCCCATGGGAGACCAGGAAAAGCACCTGGCTCCTGGCTCCTGCCATCGGATCAGCGCGGTGCGCCGGCCGCAGCGCACCGGCCGCGGCGGCCATTGGAGGGTGAACCAACGGCAAAGGAAGACCTTTCTCTCTGTCTCTCTCTCTCACTGTCCACTCTGCCTGTCAAAAAAAAAATTAAAAAATATTTATTTATTTGAAAGGCAGAGTGTTGGGGTGGGGGGGGGAGATACCAATCTTCCATTTGCTGATTCACTCTCCAGGTGGCTGCAACAGCCAGGGCTGGGCCAGGACAAAGCCAGGAGCCAGAACTCCATCCAGGTCTCCACATGGATGCAGAGTCCAAGCACGTGGGCCATCTGCTTTCCCAGGTGCATTAGCGGGGAGCTGAGTCAGAAATGGAGCAGCAGAGTCTCGAACTGGAGCTCACATGGGACATTGGTGTTGCAGGCCCCTGCTGTTCATTTTTTTAAAAAATATTTATTTATTTATTTGAAACAGTTAGAGGGAGGGAGAGAGAGAGAGAGAGAGAGAGAGAGAGAGAAAGAGAGAGAAGTCTTCCATCTGCTGGTTTATGCTCCAAATGGCTACAATGGCCAGAGCTGCACCGATACAGTCAGGAGTGAGGAGCTTATTCTGGGTCTCCCACGTGGGTACAGGGGCCCAAGGACTTGGGCCATCTTCTACTGCTTTCCCAGGCCACAGCAGAGAGCTGGATTGGCAGTGGAGCAGCCCGGTTTGAACCAGTGCCCATATGGGATGCCTGCACTGCAGGCAAAGGCTTTACCCGCTATGTCACAGCACCGGCCCCCTGCCTATTCTTTTTTAAGTCAATCCCACTGTTAGACAATAAAAAGTTGGAAACAAAATTTTTAAATCATAAAAATATTCCAAGCAAGCAAAGCAGACATACTTGGTTAAAAATGCATGTGAAATTTTTAAGTGAATTTTTCTAATGAACAATTAAAAAGACAATGCAAATTCCCAGAACAGTCCCAGTATTCACAAAAGCTCTGAGAAGAGCCCCAAAATGGATTAGCGAAAGTGCTTGAAGCAGAAAGAGCTATTAAAAATGGGGCCACTTGTGGGGGTGACAAGGGACATATCCGTTTCATGTTGGCATCCAGGAGCCCCCAATGGTCCTCAGTGGCCTGAGCGTGGCCGTGGAGCCCCTCGTGCAGGCTCGCGGAGCCCTGTGGGAGGAAGGGCATCCGGACCGATTCCTCCACCTGGATTGCTGGAGTCTGTTGCACTCAACATGGGGTCCTTTTGGGGAGGGGGATGAAGAACCACCCGGGCCACTTTCTGGTGGTTTCTGCCACAGCACCGCTGCTCTTGGTGGGAGGAAGACAGGAGGGGGGCTCTTACCTGCTCCTTCGGCCACCTGGGTTGATGTCCGGTGACCTGGTCTGGGAAAGTCTGAGGGGTCAGGACAGCAGAGAGAGCCTCCTGGACCAGCCTCCCCAAGGCTTCTGTACATCAACTGTCTTGGGCTTGAAATTCCTGGGGGTGGGAAGGAAGAGTTGGCTCCCCCTAAGGAGATCCCATCTGCCGTGGGCCTGGGGGACGAGGTCTCCTCTAGTGACACCTTGGGTTCCTTCCGCGGTGGGCGGGGGGCAGGGCCTTTCTGGGGAGAGAGTCCCTGTCTCAGACTCAGCAGCACAGACCCGAGTAAGGAGAAGGCCAGTTTCCTCCAGTGTGGAGTAGGGGTTCTAACCCAGCCTCCCAGGGGGACGCTGCTCAGACAGGAGACAGAGGCAGGTGTCTGGGGCAGTGGTTAAGATGCCAGTTGGCAAAAAATATAAAATAAATAAATAAAATAAATAAAAAAAGCCGGCGCTGCGGCTCACTAGGCTAATCCTCCGCCTTGCGGCGCCGGCACACCGGGTTCTAGTCCCGGCCGGGGCGCTGCATTCTGTCCCGGTTGCCCCTCTTCCAGGCCAGCTCTCTGCTGTGACCAGGGAGTGCAGTGGAGGATGGCCCAAGGGCTTGGGCCCTGCACCCCATGGGAGACCAGGAGAAGCACCTGGCTCCTGCCATTGGATCAGCGCGGTATGCTGGCCGCAGCGCACCAACCGCAGCGGCCATTGGAGGGTGAACCAACGGCAAAGGAAGACCTTTCTCTCTCTCTCTCTCTCTCACTGTCCACTCTGCCTGTCAAAAAAATAAAAATAAAAAAAGATGCCAGTTGGGATACCTGCATCTCCTACACCAGTGCCTAGATTTGAGTGCTGGCTCTGTCTGCAGTCCCAGCTCCCTGCCAATGTGCACCCTGCCAGCAGGTGACAGGGTCCTTGCCCCCCACTTGGGAGACCCAGATGGAGCTGCTGGTTCCTGGCTTGGGCCTGGCCCAGCCCTGGATGTTGTGAGCATGTCTCTGTCTCTCTGCTTTTCAAATAAATAAAAATGTTTTTTAAAAGACCATAAATATCCAGCTCTGTTGCTTTTTTTTAAAAAAAAAGATTTATTTATTTTTTAAAGTCAGAGTTACAGAGAGACAATGCTATTCCATCCGTACTTCACTCCCCAGTGGCCACAATGACCAGGACTGGGCCAGGCCCAAACCAGGAGCCAGGAGCTTCGTCCAGGTCTCCCACATGGGTACAGGGGCCCAAGCACTTGGGCCATTTTCCACTGCTTTCCCAGGCATATTAGCAGGGAGCTGGATTGGAGGTAGAGCAGCTGGGACTTGAACTGGCGCCCATACAGGGGAATGCCGGCACTGCATGGGTGGCTTTACCCGCTGTGCCACAGCTCCGGCCCCTCTAAGTTACTCTTTCTGTTGCCACTGGTCTTAGGAGGGGAAACAGACATGCAAGGAGACGGCCGTGACCTGGCTGGAGTCCGCCTCAGGGGTTGACTGAGCAAGAAGGCTGAAGGCGGAGTGGCATGGGTCAGGCAGCTTCCCACGGGGCTGCTGGGGAGGTTGAGGCCAGTGTGGGCCCCGTGTGAGCATGGTGGGGAGGAGGGAGGCGGCACAGCCCCTCCCTGTGCCTCACCTGTGAGGCTGTTACAGACATTCCTCCGCTGGGTGGAGGGACCCGAGGCGTCTCAGAGGCCTCGGGCGCAGAGCAGCTAGCTGAACCTGCCTCTGGCTCTCAGCCCCTGGCGGCCAGGAGGCTGGGCAGCCAGTGGTGGCCGAATACCCAGTCTCTGCCTGGCCTCCCTCTTGGGAAGTCCACCCCAGGTGGACTTGAGCCTCTTCTCCGATGGGCTCCGACGGGCTCTGCTCCGGCCGCAGGCACAGACGCAGGGGCCCGCCCTGGGGGCAGCCCCCAAGAAGGCGGCTGGTGCGGAAATTCAGAAGAGCCTGGCTTTCCTCTGCCGGCCGAGCGCCAGACGCCTGGTGACACTTGAAACGCCACAGATGAAACCGCGAGAGACGCCCTCCCCGGCAGGCGAAACAGGGGTCAGGGACCTCAGGGCCTCTGGGTCTCAGCACTGGCATAAAGAACAAAAACACCTTGGAGACCCGAGTGACCCCTGGCACGGGGGGCGAATGTCAATGTGGCCCACCCAGGCGGGAAGTGCAGAGCCTGCAGGCACACATCAGACACGGGGGCCTTTGCGGGCTGCAGCTCGGCTCCCACCACAGAACGCCCCGCGGCCCAGACCCAGGGTCACCAGCGGTCACCAGCATATGAGGACGGTGGCAGCTGGCCCCACCCTTCACTCTTCCCAAGTGACTCTCCTGGCAGACCCCTTTGCCCCTCTTCTGGTGAGCACCCCTGCGATCGAGTAAAGGGGGGTGTGGGTTTCTCCTGCTGCCTCACAGGTAGGGAGCACTGGGCCCGGGGGGGGGGGGCTTGGAAGGTGGCTGGGGCTCCACTCTGTGGACCACGTGAGTGTCCCACACTTGGCAGCAGGAGGGCAGTGACAGGACACCACGCCCGCAGGGTGTGAGCATGTGCACAGGGCCTCCCTCCTCACCTTGCCCTCCCTGCCTCTGACCCTGGTCGCAGGACTGCCCTGTAGGGCTGTGCTTTTTGCTCCCCAGCAATGCCACCCCTGTGTGCCCTCAGGGGTCTGCCCTGTAGGACCCCCTCTCCCACCCCGCTATGCAGCCCACTCATGCTTCCCTCTGTGGCTTTGTCCTGCTGGCACCTCACCACTGAGAAGGTCCAACTTGGTAATTACCTCTTTTTTAATTAGATTTTTTTATTTATTTGAAAGGCAGCGTTAGAGAGAGGCAGAGGCAGAGAGAGAGAGAGAGAGAGAGAGAGAGAGAGATCTTCCATCCGCTGGTTCATTCTCCAAATGGCCACAATGACCCGATCTGAGCTGATCCGAAGCCAGGAGCCAGGAGCCAGGAGCCAGGAGCTTATTCTGGGTGCAGGGACCCAAGGACTTGGGCCATCTTCTACTGCTTTCCCAGGCCGTAGCAGAGAGCTGGATCAGAAGTGGAGCAGCTGGGACTCGAACTGGCACCCATGTGGGATGCCGGCACCGCAGGCGGCTGCTTTACCCACTATGCCACAGCACTGGCCCCAGGTAATTATCTCTTGAATCTCATTTTGCCTGGAGCAGAGAGCGACCTCCTGGATGCTGCCACTCAGAGGGGATCAGTGTCTCTGGGTGACTGTCCCCAGGGCTGTGGGAGTGGGGAGAGGCAGCCTCCGAGGGCTCCCAGCCGTGTAGGTCCTGAACACTTGCATTGCCCTGTGCCTCGTGCCTCCGACTCGGCCTCCTGGGAGATGGCACTTAGAGACACCAGGGGCTTTAATACATGTCTGGATTCCTCTCTCTTCTCAGGGCCCTCCAAGGGAGTCTCGGAAGCTGCCATTGGCAGGAGCTCTGAGAGGCCCGGGAGAGAGGGGCGGGGGTGCTGTGGAGCCTGAGCCAATTTGGAGAAGCGCTGTGACCTGAGCACAGCCTGCAGCAGCGGTGTCACATCCTCCGTGCAGGCATGCCATTAGTGTGCCCGCTGCCACACACACGCCGGTGGCACAAAGACTGAGCCTTCTCCACCCTCCCGGTGCTTAGAAACTAACGGCTCTAATGAGAAATGAGAGCTGAAAGAAGAGAGACGGGGGGCGGGCCGCACCGCGCAGGCTGCTGCTGCGCGTGAGGCTGACCCACTTCTTTCCCAGGGAAGGGGCCTTGGGAGCCAGGCACCGAGATGATGCTGCAACGAGCTGTGGTCGCGCCCCTGGCGCTCACGGCTCCGGGGGCGGGGCCGACGGACCCTGCTCGGTACCTGCTCTCTTTCTTCCCTCTCTCCCCTGGGACAGCCTCTGTCCCTTCACCCTGTGGACTTTTCGGGGCCACAGACTACCGACTACCCAGATTCCAGCAGTCCTCTTAAGACAGGTGAGGGAGAAAGTGCAGGTGGCAACCGTGGTGCCCGGCCCCGCCCCCAGCCTCCTACTTTTTTTTTTTTTTTTCCATGGCTTTTTGGTTGTGCTGTGAGTTATTTAGCCAACAATCCATGTTTCTGTTTTTTTTTTTTTTTTTTTTTTTTTTTTTTTTTTTTTTTTTTAGTGCTCATAGTTATTGGCAGCCTGAAAGGGGGGAGCCCGGCAGATTTCTACTGAAAGCACCGGGAGTTAAAAGGGACAATTATAGGAGCCGAGAGGGAGAGGTCCAGCACAGAACTGAAAGGGTGTTTTAACGCACAAAGGTTCCTGACATTTTCCCAGAGTAGACAGAGGTAAAACAAAATTGGCCCATTAGAGCTGATAGTGGGGGATTGGTGACATGGGGTCGGGTGGTGCTGCACTCCCACTCGGAGGACAGCGAGCCCGGAGAGCCTGGCTGGGAGATGAGCCTGCACAGGGTCACAGCCGTGCCAGTCAGAGGATGGACACAGCAGGCGGGGCTGGCGCCAGCGTTGGGAGCAGTCCTTAAGCTGCCAGGTGGAGGGCCTGGGTTCCAGTCCCCGCTCCACTCCTGACTCCAGCTCCCTGCTAACGTGCACCCTGGGAGAGCAGGCGATGGCTCAGGTGCCTGAGTCCCTCCTACCCTCCTGGCAGACCTGAATGGCGTTCCTGGCTCCTGACGGCAGCCCGGCCCAGACCTGGTTCTTGTGGGCATTTGGGGAGTGAACCAGCAGATGGAAGATCTCTTCCGTCTCTTCTCTCTCTGGCTCTCCCTCTCTGTAACCCTGCCTTTCTAATAGACAAAACTTTATTTAAAAATTTTTAAAGGCACACAGAGAAAGACAGGCTTCCTCCAGGTCAGTGAGAGGTGGAGACTTGAGGAGGGGGGTCTGGCTGGGTATGACTGCGGACAGCCCGGACAGCCCATGCAAATCTGAGGGAGGAGGCCTCCCAGGGAGCCTCCGTCTCCAGTCTCCAGCAAACTCGGTCCTCTCTGAGCCCAGGCCCCGCAGCTCAGCCTTTGGAAGCCTTCCCGCAGCTGCCAGCTCCCCCAGACCTGCTCGCAGGCCGTGCTGGTGCCTGCTGGCCCTGTGGCAGAGTGCTGAGTGATTAGCTAGGTGATGAGTAAACATTTGCTAAATGGGATTCTTGGCTCCCTGGCAATGCACAGGCCCAGCAGGGGAGGGAGCGGGGTATGGGTTGGGGGCGAGGGCTCTTCCCTGTGGTGAGCAGAGTGAGCCAGGGGGTGTTGGGCAGGCCAGGAGAGGGGTGTGGGTGAATGGAGAGCTGGGGGTGCAGGACCTCTGCGCTTAAACGGTTACGGTTACGGGAACACTTTCCCAGCGTGGAAGCAGCAGGTGTCTGGGAACGGGACTGTGGCCCGGGCAGGCTTCCAGTGAGCAGGCGAGCGCTCCAGCTTGCTGGCACCGGGGAAAGCTCTGGCTGTGTGCTAGAGGCAAATGGCACGGATGGAACTGTTGAGGAGCATTGGCAAGGGGACCTTGAGCTCGGGGAGGGGCTGGGGGGCTTGGGGGGCACCCGAGTGGGGAAGCTCTGAATTCCTCCACTGCCAGGGCACAGCCCAAGGGCCTCCCCCTTACCAGGCCGGGCTCCCACACCTCCTGGACTCAAGGGTCTGCAGAGCCAGTGTGTGCCCCCAGCCCTCTGCCCAGAATACGCCCCACATGGCTGGCCTGGCCGACTCACCAGGAGACCCGAGACCCAACGGGGTCTCTTCCTCCTCCAAGTCCTCTCTGACTGCCCCACCCCCGCCGAGTTCCCCACTTCCGGAGGGCGGGGGGGGGGGGGGGACTGTCGCAGGCAGGAATCCCATGCTGGTAGTCACACTTGTTTCCACTTGTAGGCCCCCAGCTCCTTGCTGAGAGCCACACCCTCTCCCTTTGATGTACCCAGAGCCTGGACAACAGCTCAGCATCTGTCTGTGGCATGCACTCTAGGGGGTGGCCCCTTCTGGGGGCCATGGGAAGAGCTTGTGTGGGGAGATCCTGAGGCTGGCTCTGCTCCCGGGAACCCAGAGTGGAGAGCATGTAGGGGCGGAAGTGGCCCAGCCAAAGTGCAGAGCAGAGGCTGAAAGTTTTTTGGAACTGGGAAGGTGGCCGCAGCCTCAGAGTGGAGGAGGGGCGCCTCGGTGCACCTCTCCCTGCCCTGAACCCGGGTCTCGGTGGCAGGAGGTTTGGGGCAGCTGTGTCACTGCATGGCAGGTGAGCTGCTGAGTGCCCTCGCCCGTGTCAGAGCAGGGCCGTGGTGGGAGCCCCCACAGGCCCAGGACTGCTCCCTCTGCCACCACAGGGCTCCCGGTCCCGAGGATCTGTCCAGAGGGCCTGAAACCATGGGCCTTCTGCCCTCCGTGTGGGCAGCTCTCTCCTCCCTGCACAGCCAGAGGGGCCCGTGCGACCTCCAGGCCCCTCCTGCAGCTATGTGGGCCGCTCCCTGGCCCCCTGGATGGCCCCAGGGCCCAGGGAACTGGCTGTTCCCCTGCAGCCCCACCACCACCCTCTGAGAATCAGGAGCTCTTGGGAACAGGCCGGGAAGGATCCGGGACCAGCCTGCTTTGGGGAGAGGCGCAGACAGGCAGCCAAATCAGCGCCGCCAGAATGTGGGAAGTGAATCATGCGGTGTGCAGGCGAGGGGAGGACTGGGGGGAACAAAGAACACGTGTGTGCAAGCGTGTGTGCGCTCCGCGTGCCCCTGCCCCCCACGGCTCCTCCCACCAACAAAGCCGTGCCCAGCCAGCCTTGCCTGCCAGAGCCCGGGCTCCGCTACCCGTCAGGAATGCGGGGTTTGGAAATGAAAAACAGGGTTCTTGTCCAAGAGAAACGTTTTTATTGGTATCATTTTCCTCCCTTAATTGGATTCGGCATTTCTCCTTGTACACATCTTCTCGGGTGGGAAGTTCAGGTCTGTGCAAAGCGCAAAAGAGATTGTGCCCACCTGGCCCAGTCAGCAGCACGGCCAGTTCTGGTCCCCGTGCACCGTCTGCTCCCACTCCTGACCCCTGAGTCTGCCACCCCCTGACCTCTGTCTGGCTCCGGGCGCCTCCTGGCCAGGGCCTCCATAGTGTGGAAGGGCCTGAGAAGATTCTGGAAACGCCCTCAGGGCTTCCCTTCTGCTAATGCCCCTGGTACTTCCCTCTGGACAGCCTACACAGCGCCCTCGCCAGGCTGCCTACCACATAGCGGCAAGGAGAACTCCAGCTGTGGTGGAGGCCCACTGTCCACACTGTCCACACTGTCGCTGGCCAAACGCTAGGCCGATGACCCCATCCAGCCTGTGGACTAACACTGTGGATGCTGCCGCGTCTGCTGGTTTCAGAAACCGAGGCCCCCTTCCTCCCCTTCTCCAGCCAGCCAGGCCTGGGCTTCCCGCGGCTCACCCTGACGCCCACAGCTACCGTAGGAAGGGGGGAGGGAAGCTCGGGGTGACAGACAGGCTGTGTTGCATAAAAAAAACCAAGGTGATGCTCTAAATGTCTAAGAATATTGGTCCCCTGAAGTGATTCTCACCGCCTTCCCTTCTCCCTAACCCTCGCTGCTGCTGGCAGGCCCCTGGCAGGTCCAGCGAGTGCAGGGGCCCCCGTAGCCAGGTTAGGATTCTAGACACAAATGCTATACCTTGTTCTTGCTAGAAGTCCCTAGTACGATCCTTAGTTCGGCAGACATAGTTTTCCGTGTAGTTTATAAACATGATGAGACGTAGAGTTTGGAGCTGGAGTGGGGCGGGCATCCTGTGCATGTGAGTGTGTGTCTGCGTGTGTGTACATATACGTGTCGGGTGTGTGTATATATATATGTATATATAAGTGGACGTAGGTAGAAAACTGCACCTTCTGAGAACCTCACTGCAGGTGGTGAAGTTCTACGTTTCAGCCTCTGATGATCTTTCCTTTGGTAATTGGTTCTTGGACCCCAGCAGTTGGGCCTGGGTCTGCCAGGGTGGCCTGAGACATCAGGAATGAGAGGCGTTGCCCCCCAAGGAAGGGCCCAAGGTGGAGCGGGATTGCATTCAGGGCAGGGACAAGTTGCCACCTGCTCCAGGGCTCCCGGGCTGCTGGTCGACCCAGCCTCTTGGACGAGTCTGGTTGTTCTCCTCCAAGCCCTAACAGTGGGCCCTTTGGACCTCTCTCAGCGGTCAGCATCCGCAAGAGCCCAGGTCCTGGGAAGGGCGTTCGTCCCGTCGTTGCTAATGAATTTGAGCTGTGCGCCTTTCTCTGCCTTGCTGGAGCCCACGCTGTCCGTGGGCGGTCGGCTTGGCGGGGGCTGGCGGGGACAGCTGGTGCTAATCCCCTCCCACCTAGGGCTGTACACTTTGGGTTTATAATCCACGGGGTAGGGTCCAGCCAGCGGCCGAAGGCTCTCTCAGCCATTTCCTGCTACCCAGCAGCTGCTCCCCTGGTTAAAAAAAAAAAAAAAAAAGAAGAAGAAGAAAAGGGAATTCTGTCCCTTGGTGGACACGTGGCAGTGCGGGGGGCCAGCACCCTGGGTCCTCAACGGAGAGTGACTGCCAGCCCCAGTATCCAGGCCAGGAGCGAGGCCCCCAGGAAGCTGCCTGAGGAGGCCTGCTGCACCCCGCTGGGGGCACGGATGGGGGTCCTGCGGGCACACTTGCCCTTCCTCTTGGGCCGTGCCGTGGGCAGAGTGTCGAAACTGAACTTGTGCTGGTAGTCGGGCACGTAGTCCTGCAGCTCCTGCATCTGCTTCCCGGAGCCGGCCTTCGAGACCTGGTTGCGGTTCCTGTGGCTGGTGCAGTTCTTGCCTGGCTTCTTGTGGCCCGGCCGGGAGCCGGGCAGGTGGCCATGCGGGTGGCCCTTGTCCCTGGCGGGGCCGTGGGATGGTGGGTGGTGCTCCTTGCGGGCGGCCCTGTCCGTGGTGGTGAGCGTGTGCGACTTGATCTGGTGCGGGGACGCTGGCCCGGTGCAGTTCCGGAAGTCCTCGGCCCTCAGCAGCTTCAGATCCTGGCCTTGCCGGGGCTCAGGTGACGCGCAGGGGACAGCCGAGCTGGAGCCGCGGAACCTCCGCAGCCACTCCCACAAGGAGCGCGCCCGGCAGCCGCAGTCCCAAGCGTTGCCGTTGAGGCGGAGGAACTCCAGGGCGGCCAGCGGGGCCAGGCAGTCGCCCTGCAGCTCCGTGAGGCTGTTGTTGAACAGGAAGAGGGTGGTCAGCCTGTGCAGGTCGTGGAAAGCCCGGTGGTGCACCCAGCGCAGCTGGTTCTCGTGCAGCAGCAGGCGGTCCAGGTTCACCAGCCCCCGGAAGGTGTCCTGGCCCAGGCTCCCCAGCTTGTTGCCATGGAGGAACAGGTGGCTGAGGTTGACCAGGTCCACAAAGATGTCATCCTGGAGGTACTCGATGTGGTTTTCCTGCAGGTAGAGGTACTGCAGGCTGTGCAGGCCGCTAAAGATGCCCGCCGGCAGGGCGCTGAGCCCGCACTTATAGAGGTAGAGGGCGTGGAGCTTCACCAGGCCCTGGAAGGTCTCGGGGGCCAGCGTCCGCAGCTGCCGGTTGTCACCGAGGTCCAGCTCCTCCAGGTGCACGAAGCCCTCGAAGGTGCCGGGGTCGATGAAGGTGAGGTTGTTGGAGTAGATCCACAGGGTGACCATGGCGGGGCTGAAGTGGCCAGGCTGCAGGAGGCTGATGCGGTTGTTCTGTAGGAAGATGCGCTCGCTGTCCTCAGGGATGCCCTCGGGGATGGCGGCGAAATTGTGCGCCTGGCAGCTGACCGTCATGGGCGCCGGGTAGCACACACAGTCCCTCGGGCAGCCGCCGCTCAGTGGTAGCTCCCCGGCCAGCAGCAGCAGCAGCAGCAGCAGCTCCACACAGCACCCTGGCAGGGAGACACAGCACAGCCAGGTCAGGGGCCGCGCGGGGAGGGGGGACGCCGGCAGGAGACGGGTACGCAACCGCCCCCCCCAGCACATGGATGCTGTTTGTGTTGGCTGCTGGGAGCCACTTGGGACCAGGTGCTTCTTCCTAGTGCTGGGCATCCACACCTCTCCTGGGGCAGGCGAGTTTGGGGTGAAGACCCCGATCACCCCCACCCCACAGTGGCTGAGCCCTGCCTCTCGGGCTTAGTCAGGCATGCCAGCTGGGGTGGGGCTGCAATCTCTGTACACAGCCAGGCCACCGTGGGCTCTCATCCCAGCTCTGCCGCCTGCTTCCTGCTCTCTGTGTTCACAGACAGTGGCGTGCTGTGGTTCCAGCAAAGGAAATCTCTCACAGAGCACCAGGTTATTCCCAACCACACAGCGTGCACACGGCACCAAGGTGCACTGCACGAGGTGTCCTGTACACTCTGTCTTCCGTGTCCCCCAATACGCAGCACCTCCTCCATGCCTCAGTTTCCTCTTATCCAAAATACGGACAGCCATAGCTCTGTCTTGCACAGTGTTGCAGAGGTCCCGAGAGGGGGCCTGGTCGGGTGACAGCAGGGCCGACACACAAAGCCGCTGTGGAGCCCACGAAGCTGCCCGCTGAGGCCTAGTGCTTCCCCGTCCCTGCCCCGCCCCAGCTCCCAGGCTGCGGCTGCACGACCAGGCTTACCTCTCGACTGTCCAGAGCATTTCCTCTGTAGCTTCCCCCTAATTGGGCATTAATTAGGCTTTCTTTAATGGATCCTTAAAATAATTTATTTTCGGATGCGTCCAGCCTGTGGTCGGATAAGAGCCCCACGCTCGTTACCAGAGCAGCCTCATTATGGACGCTCATCGTCACCTGCCCTTTCCAGGGTCACAGCTGTCCCGAGCGGCCTGCGAGGTGCGCCAGGGTGTGGGCAACAGGCTCCTCCCTGCCTGGTTGGCCTCTTACCCCTTCTGTTCCAGCCTTTCTGGCCAGGCCTCTGGGGACAGCCACAGCGCCTGGGACAGCTCAGCGGGTTTTTCTCCTGCCAGCTGCGCCCCGGACACGCAGGACAGGAAGACCACCCTCCTGGCCACCCCCACACCCAGCCTCTCGTCGGCCGGAAGCCCATTCTCCCGGGCCTGCCACTACTCGGGCTCTGGGCCGAGCAGGCCTCATTGCCACTGCCGCCCCCTCGTTCCAGGCAGAAATGGCGCTGTAAATAAGTGACAGCTCCCAGCTGTTGGGCGTTATGGGCTCCCAGAGTGGCAGCTGCTTCCCGTCCCCCTGTAATCACCCGGCTCCGACCGAACGTTTCCTACATACAAAAATCATCGCACATAATTTGCTTTCTGCATAATTGGGTTCGGTTGCGATTTCAGAGCAATTATGACCTGGGAGGCGGTGGCGGTGCGGCAGCACGGCTTGGAGGGCCCTTTGTGGGCGCGGCCATGCTCCATGCGGCCTCTGCTGTGCCTTCAGTCACCCCAGCCCCTGGACAGCCTGCAGGCCAGGCCAAGCTGCTGCCCCGCAGCTTCAGTTCCTCCCCGCCAGAACGTGAATGGCCACGACGGCTAAGGGCAGCCCTCCCCACTCCAGTCCCCCAGTGCCCGTTTTCCATAGGGAGGTGGGGCAGGGGTGTAAGAGAGTGGGGGGGGGGGGCTCCAAATCCCAGCCACACCAGGGGACCCTGCACCTGTCTCCTGCTTTAAGCCCCTACAGCCAGGGCTGGGGGAGGCCCAACCTTAGGCAGAGCCGACGAAACCCCTCCCCTCTCTCCTTTCCCGCTGCTCACCCCTGCCGAAGCCTCCCCCAGGGAGCGGCTCTACCCTGCAGCTCTGGGGGCACCAGGCCGTCCCTCCTGGCCCCCGGGGTGCCTGTTCCACATCTCAGGCAGAAGGACCCAGGCCAGGGCTGCACAAGCCCCCAGGGGGTCCTGCAGACAGGAAGGTATGGCTTCCCCGTGGGCAGTTGTGAGTGGGGGTGAGCTGCGGGGCTGGCGCTGACCCCACCCGACATCTGTCCAGCTTAGTGGAGTTTACAGCGGGCGTTGCTCAGGGCCAGAGCTGCCTCCCCCGCTGGACTGTGGCTCTGTTTCTGGGAGCCCCAGCATGGGGCTCTTTGAAATGACATCCAGAGAAACTGGGAGCCCCCTGGGGAGGCGTAGCCCCCTCAGAAAGCAGCGTCAGGCACAGGGGAATCAGGGGAGGGGCCCCCAGTGGAAGTGAAAAGCCAAACCGCCCAAAGGTGTGGGTGGGAGGAGCCTGGGGCAGGGGTGGGGTGAAGGCGAGGTCCCTGGAAGGAGCCTCCTGCCCTTCCACTGCGAGGGCCACAGAAGGGGGAGGCAGGGGCCCCAGCCAAGCCTGGCTTACACCCCCTGTTATCTTGAGGAAGACGGGGGTGGTGGGGGGCTGACACAGCACAGTGACTTCCTTCCAAAGACCAGAGGATGACTGAGGCATCTCTGGAAGCCGGCTGGCTGGTGGGATCTGAATCGGGGGGGGGGGGGGGTTCTCTACCCTGTGGTACTGCCCGGATGCCAGGGGCACCAGAGAGGCTGCCCCTCCTACAGGGGGATGGGTGGTCCCAGCCGAGTCTGCGTCTCCGCCCTGGAAGCCTGCTCCAGTCCAGGACCCTGGATCCCCTGTCCCCAGGCCACTGCTTCTTCCCAGGGAGGCACTCATTCCCACGGCTCCTCCCCTGCCCCTCCGTGCAGCCCTTGGGAGCCCTGACCCGCTGATCACCAGACTAATGTGGTAACAAGGAGGCCCTCTTTGCTGTGCATTGTAAGGTTGCAAATGAGCAGGGATCCAAGTCTCCCTGGAGGAGCCTCCCAGCCCCCTCCCGCATTGGGCAGGGGTGGGGAAGAGAGCAAGGATGGGCCTTCCCCAGGCCTTCCTCTTCCTTCCCTGCCTCCTCCTCCTCCCGCAGGGCTCACTCTGCCCTCCACTCAGCCACTCCTGAGGCCCCTGGCCTCTCACACCTGAGCTTACCTGCATCCCTGCAGCCTTTCACTAGCTCTGTTTACCACTTGCCGCCTAGCATTGGCGGTACCTTCGTGGGAGGGGCCCTTGACGGGGGGGGGGGGGGCTCTTAGGGGTCTTGGGGGAGGGCCCATCCCAGGTTGGTGCTGGGCACTTGGGCATTTGTGTGGAGAGTGGTGGGGCTCAGTGAAGCCCCCCACCTTGCCTATGCCACCATGCACATCGCTTTGTCACTGCTCAGCTGCCAGACACGGGCAGGTCCTCAACTTGCTGGAATATTTAATCTGTGAAAGGGGATAAGAAGGGTCCTGGCCCCATGGGGCTGCCTTGGATTCAGTGAGAGGCTGCATGCTTGGTGCCCAGCCCAGTGTGCAGCTCCAACCGTGTGGTCTGGGAGAGCTGGGATTGTCAGGGCCTCCTCCTGGCAAACCCCAGACCCGGCCTGCTGGACAGACTGGGGACAGAGAGGAGAGCATGGAACCCAAGGCCACTCAGCAGCCCCCAGATGTGTGTGTGAATGAAGGATCCCATGGGGGCCGGACCTGCTGGGGACGATGGACAGGGAAAGGCAAAGGGGACAGTGCCTGCAAAGGCACGGAGGTTTGACAGCAGGTGACAGGGGTCCCTCTAACCCCTGCCGCTCTCTCAGGCTCCATGTGTGCAGAGCTCTCCTGGGCTGGGGGAACCCCGGGCCGGGGAGGCAGAGAGCTCCCGACGGCACCAGGACTGACTGTGTGTCGGGGATCCTGCAGCATCCCGGCCCCTAGAAGCAGGAAGGAAGGGGAGGAGGACCCAGGCCCAACAGGGCACCGAGTTCTCCCTGCCCCGAGATGGGCTGGCGTCCCCATGGCACCCAGGCAGCCCGGGGTTCCCGCAAACCTGGAGACTGGGCAGCGGCAGGAGCAGCCCCTCTGGCCCTGCGGCCGCCCCCACCCCCACAGGACTGAGGTTCCCCTCTCCTGCTGCTCCCGCCTTTGCAGCTGCTCCTCTCCAGGCTGATCGATGCTAACCCAATGCTCTCTGCTGGACGGATAATGGCCTCAGGCCAGGCCGGCAGCGCTCACAGGGCTGCTGGCGCCGGGGGTCACTAGGCATCGTCCCTCTTTGTCGGACCTAAATGCAGGCTCAATGCAGGCTCGTACTTAGTGAGTGCCCTCTGCCCTGGCAGCCCAGCCCAGCCCTGGAGACAAGGAAGCCGGCCAGGGCACAGCAGGGCTCCACTGGGCAACCCCCACTGCTGGGGTGGGGTGGGGTGGGCAGACCAGCCGGCCACACCCTGTCCCTGGCACAGGGCAGCAGGAAAAGCATGGACTTTGCGGCCAGAGAAACCTCAGTTCGCATCCTGCTCCCCCTCTAACAAGCATGTTGTGTTACTGGCATGAACCTGTAAAATAGGGCATTCAAGGCTCCAGCCTGGCCCCCCGGCCTGTGGACACCGGCGTCGCCGTCTCCACTACACGACCATCACTCAGATGTCATCTGATCCTCTCCACTCCAGGTTGAGGCAGCTCCTTCACTTCGGCTGCTTTGATCACAGCAAGTCCCCCTCTCTCACCTCACACCCACCGCTCAGAAATCCCATGTGAGTGTGGGGGTGTGTGTGTTGCGGTACAGTGAGTTAGGCCTCCACCTGCAATGCCAGTATCCTGTATTTGAGCACCGGTTTGAGCCCTGACTGCTCTGTTTCTGTCCAGCTCCCCGCTAATGCACCTGGGAAGGCACTGGGTGGTGGCCCCAGTGACTGGGCCCCTGCCACCCACGGGGAAGACTCAGTTGGAGTTCCAGGCTCCTGGGTTAGGCCTGGCCCAGCCCTGGCTGTTGGGGCCAGTTGGGGAGTGAACCAGGAGACAGATCTCTCTCTCCCCCTGTCACCTTGCCTTTCAAATAAACACATTTTAAAAAATAAGAAAAGAAAAAAGAAAATAAAATCTGTCTGCTCAGCTTCAGAATCGACCCTGCCTCTGCCCACCTCTCATGCCCACGACCCTCATCTCTCGCTGGGACTGGTGCTACAGCTGCCAGTGGCCTCTCTGGCGCACCCTCGCCCCCAGGGGTCGGATCCACGTCAGAGCAGGCCACTCCTCTGCTCCAGCCCTCCCCAGCTCCCACTTCACTCAGCAAGGTCCCTCCAAGTCGGTACCATGGCCCCGAGGCCCCGCTGATCTGGGCCTCCCCTTCTCTGTCCTCCGTGCCTCCAGCCTTTCACACGTCTGCTGCCCAGGGCATCTGTGCAGCCCGGCCTTCCCTGGGCAGCCGTGTCGAAGGCCTCCCTTCCCTGTTTCGCTCTGCTCCGCGGCGCGCGCCCTAACGTGCCACACAGCTCACTGCTGTCTCCCCTGCCCCGGGACCACAGTGATTTGTCTCTGTGTTCCTTGCGCACCGTCCAGAGCTGGGGAAAAGCCTTTCTGAGGCTTTGGGAAGATTGAGGCCACGCCCAGAAGGCCCCAGGCCCTGGGCCTGGCTCATGACAGGCGCTTATTAAACACAGGGGCTCCAGGGTGACAGCAGAGACTTGGCCTTGGTTCTGTCCCCAGGCCTCTTGGTCCATCTCAGAGGTGACCAGATGGGAGGACGGCTTTGAGGAAGGGACATGCAGTCCCAGGCATGCCCAAGGCCATGGGCAGGGTGAGCAGCCAGGGCAGGTTCAGCTGAGACTGAAGGCCTTCCTGGGACTGCCTCAAGCAAATCAGGCTGAGTCCCTCATGTCACCCCCACCCCAGGGCAGGACTGTGCCCCACCTTCCACAAAAACCCAGCTCAGGCTGCAGGAGAGGGTGCGGACAAACAGCACCAGCAGCCCGGGAAGAAGGCCTGGGCCCAGACCGAGCCTGTGTGTGGCTGTGGGCACAAGTGCATCTATGTGTGAGCGTGTACCTGAGTGTGCCACACGTGGCTGCGTGTGCGTGCCATGTGCACACATGTGTGTGTGCACGCAGCTCAGTCATGTATCTGCACGTAGAAGCACACTTGTCTCTGGGGACCGCATGTGATGTGGCTGCATGTGCATGCCCTGTGCACACGTGCAGGCACGTGTGTGTGTGCACGCTGCTCAGTCTTATCTGCACGTGGAGGAGCACGCTTGTCTCTGGGGACCACATGTGATGTGGCTGCATGTGCATACGTGCAGGCATGTGTGTGTGTGTGCACGTGGAGGAGCACGCTTGTCTCTGGGGACTGGATGTGGGACTGGCGGCTGGGCCCCTTTCCTCCTGCAGCATCCTGGGTGGGAGGGGCACGCGATGTGGGGGTGTCCTGTCTCATCTCACACTCACTGGCTTTGCCTTGAGCTCCAGCTCTCCCCCAGCACTGACCCGCTGCATCCTGGACCCCTGGTGGTTCCTGGGTGCACCAGCATCACTCTCAGGCTCCTAACTGGAGTCATCTTTCGGCTTTCATCCGCCCGGCTCGTCCCCGGCCATGGGCCTGGCCAGGAACTAAGTGGGCGGCCAGATTCTCAGGGGGTTGTGCTGGAGCTGCCCCTGGCTCCCCCACCACTTCCTGGCAGTGGAGGGCTCCACATGGGGGTGCGGGCCAGAGGCTGGCACACAGGCAGCTCTGCTCCTAGGCACTGCCCCGGCTCAAGGCCAGCACCTTTCACCTGGGCAACCTTCCAGCAGGTCACTAATCCAAGGTCTCGGTTTCTCAGTCTGGAAACTGAGAGTCAAAGCACCTGCCTTGGAGGTACTGGGAACGCTCACCAGAATTGCTGCATGGGGGCCTCCGTAGGGGTGAGGATCACATTACTGCTTTTGTCAGCAGAGACAGCTCTTCCCTCCCGCCTGGGGCTCTGTCCCGCCCTGGGGACCCCCCCCCCCTGCTGCCCCCAGGGCCCTGCAGATGGACCTGCCAGATAGGGTGGCCAGGGCCGGGCTTGGCCTCGGGACTGAGGTGCCCTGCCAGGCCGCAGCTGCAGGTGCGGCTGCCCCTGGACCTCTCCCCGAGATGACCTTGACTCTACCTGGACCTGGCAGCCCATGGGCTCCGCCTCCCCCTCCTGCAGCCCTTCCACCAACCCAGGGTTTGTAAAATGCGTCCTCATGTCACTCACATTTGCTCCTCGTGTGGGGGCCTCAGAACCAGGCTGCCGCAGCCCAGGTTCCAGGGCTGAGGACTGGGGGCTTCTAAGCGTCTGTGCTCCCCAAGAAGTCTCAGTGGGAGGCCTGGCCACCCCGCCCTCCCCGGGCTCCCTTGTGGAGCCAACTGCTCCTCCCAAACTGCAGCCAGTGTAGACACCTGCGCCATCGTGGGTGTGTCCGGGGGGGGGGGCAAGGGACCCCCAGGAGAGCAGGACAGTCCTCAGCAGCAAATGTCAACAAGGAGGCCTGCAGAGGAGTGAGGTGGCCTCTACCAAATCCCGCAGGCCCCAGGTCGGGGCAGGTCTGAGATGGGAGCTGGGCTGAGGGACAGGAGCCCTGGCCTGGTCCCCACAGGGGCCGCCCCTTCCCTGCTGTCAGTGAGACGAATTCAGAGCTGACCTCTAGGTTTTGAGCACAGCCCTTGTGCTCTAAACCCATCGCCCACTCACTCCTTCACTGCAGCAGCTGAGCCCTGGCCTGGGAGATCCTTCCCTTGTGGGCCAGCATCCGGTGAGGAATGAAACAAGAAGAGACAGAGGCCCGGAGCAGCAAACTGTGCCACTGCCTGCGACTTAACCAGTGCCAGTGTCTCAGACGGGCACTGGTTCCTGTCCCAGCTGCTCCAATCCCCATCTAGCTCCCCATTAACGTGACTGGGTCCCTGCACCCATGTGGGAGATCCGGAAGAAGCTCCTGGCTCCTGGCTTCAGCCTAGTCCAGCCCTGGCTGTTTTAGCCATTTGGGGAGTGAACCAGTGGATGGAAGACCTCTCTCTCTCTCTCTAACTCTGCCTTTCAAACTTTCAAATAAATAAATACGTCTTTAAAAAATAATAAGTCTGCTTAGAGACCCATTTCCTGGCTCCCATGAGCCAACCTGCAAAGCACCCAGGAGAGCGTAGCCTGAACTTCTGTGGCTCTTCCATGCCTCAGCCTCTAAGTCTTCTGGCTCTTGGGAGATCTTCCAAGTTATACAAGTGAGCCACGCCCCCCCTGACTGCAAAGCATGAGCCCTGGCTTTCCCACCTTGCCTTTGGTTTGCGGAAGCCTGCTGGCCAGAGCTCCGTCCACCGCTGGGCACATCTACCCCAGACGGAAGGAGGAGTCAGGCATGCAGATGGGCGGGAACTGCGCAGGACCCATGCTGCCCACGCTGGCAAGGACAATGGCAGCCATGGCAGGAACACTGGAGGTGCAAGTGGAGGCCACTCCGTCTTTGCTTTGACCTGTGGAGCCCCAACCAACTCTGGAAGATTCTGCAAGTTGCCAGATAGCCTTTAAGACATTTTTTAAAAAGTATTTGACAGGCAGAGAGATAGGGAGAGACCGTCCATCCACCAGTTCACTCCCCACATGCCTGCAACAACAAAGACCAGGCCAGGCCAATGCCAAGAGCCCTGCAGGCTGAGTCTTCCACATGGGTGGCAGGGACCCAAACCCAGGCACTCAGACATGAGATGCGGGTGTCCCAAGCAGCTTCTTAACCAACACGGTGCCAACTGCCTGTAGCCTACATTATTTTTTTGTTAAACATTTAAATATTTAAATATTTTTGCTTAAATGAGGTAAGGCTGTTGTTACATGCAAATAAGAATCCTCACCGATGTGAGGTCCCTGTGCCTTAGCAGGGCTGACGCCCACTCCCATCACAGCCCGAGGCCCTCGGGCTCCCCTCAGACTGCCTGCTTGGGGGGGCCGCCCCGCCTCCGAGGCAGATAATTCCGGAAGCAGGGCCATCAGCCGAGTGATGGGAGTAGATTCGTCCCCCAAGAACTGGCAGCTGAGGCACAGTGACCTGCTGGGAGATGTGTCCTCCTGGGATGGCCATCCTGAAGCAGCCCCCAGAGGCACCCTGGTGTCCTGCTGTCCCCAGTTTCTCTCCACAGGTGGCCACATGCTCTAGAGCAGCTGGGCTCCCCACACACAAACTCCCAGGAATGAGTCTATTCAGCTGCTCCATTGTCAGTGATTGGTTTAGACGGGAGCATGCGACTTGATTCTGACCAATGAGGCACAAAGGAAGGGCCACCAAGGGACTTCTGGGAAAATTAGCTTTCCCCCTTTAAAAGGATGCGAGGAGAGCGTGTTCTCCTTCCTGCCTCCGGGGGTGCTGGGGTGAGGACAGAAGCTCCATCTTTGAACAGGAGGCCACCAGCGCACAGGCCAAAGCCCGCCTGCCAGAGGCAACCGGAGCAGAACTCCGGGGAGCGCCTGGCTCCAGTCCTGGAAATGCCAGAACTTCTCTTAGGTGGCGTGCTCAATTCTCTTCCTGTGAAGCCATTTTGGGTGGGCTTTCCATTATCTGCAGCCCCAAGTGTCCTAACACAGCTCTCAGCATCTCATCTGTGCTTAGCCAGCCAGGTGGGCTTCCTCTCGCTTACAACCAGAGATCTAACCCAGCCCATTCCTTGTCCTTCCCTGACCCGGCTCAGACAGGACCTGCTCCACAAAGCCTTCCCAGACCCTTCTGGGTTAGGGGCGCCCCCCTCCAAGCCTACTCTCCTGACATCACCGGCTTCCACCCCCAGAGCTGGGGAACTTCCGGGTGAATGACTGGCGCCTGGTATAAACAGACCATCCAGGCTGTGTGCGACTGAATGAATGAAGACTTAGTGGATGCAATTCTAGCCAGAAGTGAAGTCACCCGGGTGGCCTCACTGTGGGTAAATGCGGACCCACGAGAGCTTCCAGCTGCCCCAGCGCACCCCTGCCTCCCACAGGCAGCTCGGAGTATTCAGGGCCCAGCCCAGCTGGCCTCCCCTTCACTGCTGACCTGGGCCCAGCTCCGGCACGTGCAGCCCCAGAACAAGGAGGTTTGGCCCAGGCAGCAAGGTCCCGAAGCCCCGCTTTCTCCTCTATGGCTTTTCTTTAAAGTCACTCATCTGATTTCCTTTCACTTTAAGGTAATTCTTGCCAGGTGTGGAAAACATGAAACACACTGAAGTTAAAAAGAAGAAAACTCACTACAGCCCCATTACCTTTGACAACTGTTGACAGGCCCTGCCTCGTCTCCGCTCCAGACGGCCTTCATTTGCATAGGGCTACACAATTAAAATAAACATTTATCCAAAGCGCTACATTGGGACTGTGCTATCCCATCTTCTCCTCCTCGGGCCATTCCATTCCCTCAGCACCACTCTGCACTAAGGAAGCTGTGGGGAGCCCAGCAGGTGGACCCAGCTCGCAGCTGAGAAGGATCTACTGGGGAGACAGGCCCAAGGTCATTGCACCTTTGTGACAGCGAGTGTAGCCAGCCACCCACGAGACTATGAGAACTGTGGGGGCTCTCCTAGCCAGTGGGGGTAGGACCCCCTCAGAGGCCAGGTAATTCCAGCCAGAGGGAACAGTGCTGAGGGCCTACACACACATACACACACACACTCACACTCATACACACACACTCATACACACGTTAAGTAACAGAAGCAACAGTGATGCAGTAGGGGCCAGCGCTGTGGCATAGCGGGTAAAGCTGCTGCCTGCAGTGCCGGCATCCCATATGGATGCCGGTTCAAGTCCTGGCTGCTCCACTTCTGATCCAGCTCTCTGCTATGGCCTGGGAAGGCAGTGGAAGATAGCCCAAGTGCTTGGGCCCCTTGCACCTGTGTAGGAGACCCGTAAGAAGCTCCTGGCTTCGGATTGGCACAGCTCAGGCCATTGCAGCCATTTGGGGCGTGAACCAGCAGATGGAAGACCTCTCTCTCTCTCTCTCTCCCTCTCTCTCTCTGCCTCTCTGCCTTTCAAATAAATAAATAAACATTAAAAAAAAAAAAAGGATGCGGTAACAGGCAGGATTTTCAGACTTCAGAGTCTCCTACTGGACGGATAGACCATAATTTATTTATCTGTGAATCTTCCTTATCTATGAAACATTTAGATTGTTTCTCATTTTTCACTGTTATGAACGATCATGGCGGAGATTGGTAATACCAGTGGCCTCCTGGGAGGGCCGCCGGGAAGCCCAGGATCCGGGCTGGGACACATGACTGACACCTGTCAGGAACTTGCGACTGATTTCTGTGTGGATGCGTCTAGTGACTCCTTTAAGAAAGCGGGACAAGTTTGGAAGGCACATTTTGGTGCACATTGCTTTGTCTGAATTCCTGACCCTTTCTTAGAGCAGATCTGCCGAGCTCAGGGCCTTTCGGTACACACTGGCAAGTCCCCTTCCAGAGGCTTCAGCTCAGAAAGCCTTAAGTTCTACACCCAGAAACCTCCACCTTTCCTGCCTCTGCCCTTCCAAGCAGACTGTGAGTCCCCCCCAAAGAGGCAAGACCCCCATGCTGCACAGAAAGAGAGGGGGTGCTGGCTGCCCTCCAGGCTCCAGCCTACCCATGCTGGGCACTCCACATGCACCCCTTGAATACCCCCCAAAGAATTACAGAGGTTTTCTTGTCCCTGTATCAACAAGACTGTGCTGAGCTGGTGTGGCACCTGACACCCACCCACGATGGGAGGGGCCTCTGCTGACTCCCAGACGCTCTCCCACCCCCACCTGCAGCTCCGCAGCAGACAGCCCCTTCCCCGCCTCCCATGAGCCTGGTCCTTGCTCTGTGTTCCTCTCCCTGTGCTTCACACCCTGAGGCCAGGGGATGGGAACGGAAGCAGGGATTCTGTGCGATGCCGGCGTCTGTATCACAAAACTTGTCCCAAGCGCCAGCCCCGGGGATTTGTTAGAGTTGGTGCGGCAGAGGCGGGGCTGAGGTCAGATTAAATTGGACTAGTAACTCCCAGAGGGACACCTGCAAGAGACGGACACAGAAACTTTCCAACAGGGGAGTGGGAGGCGGCCGAGGCGGGCGGTGGGCAGTGCGCGGGGCCAGCCGGGGCCAGCTCGCTTAGCGGGCTCGGTGGCGACAGGCCCGGGTTCACACGTCCTCCCCCAGAAGCCTGACATCTTGCCTTTTTCTCCCAATAATGAGTTGGTATAAAAATGGATCTTGAATAAAATTGTCTGCAGTTTTCAAATTTCAAACTGCATTAGTCAAAATACATCAAATTTCCATGTGCTGACTTTTCTACCTGCTTAAAAATCCGATCCTTTTCAGCGGGAGCAGATTGAAAGCGGAGTCACCTCCTCAGAGGCAAAGGGGAAGGGGGCTGGAGGGCGAGGCCCTTTCAGAGGGGGTGGGAGGCGGGCTGCAGCCCTAGCTCCTCTCCGCTCCCCGCCTCCACCTTGCAATGGTGTCTCAAAAAGGAAAAAAAAAAATGCTTATTTGAGAGGCAGAGACAGACAAAGCAAAGACAGCTCCCTCCTTTGGTTTGGTCTCCAAATGCCCACAGTGGCCGGGATCTGGGAGATAATTCCAGGACGCCCACATGGCGGCAGGAACCCAGATACTGCAGCTATGACTGCTACCTCTAGGGTCTGCATTAGCAGGAGGCTGGAACTGGGAACTGGAACTGGGCATCAAACACAGGCACTCTAAGCTGGGCCTAGGCGTCTGAACGTGTTAGGTTTTTTCTACTTACTGGAAACACAGACAGAGAGAGCAAACAGAGCTCCCATCCGTTGGTTCACTCCCCAGATGGTCACAGCCAGGGCTGTGCGGAGGCCAAAACCGAGAGCTAGGAACTCAATCCAGGTCTCGCATGTGGAGGGCAGAGGCCCACATCTGAAATCCTCCAGGGTGGGGAGGGCGTTGTGGTGGAGCAGGTTAAGCGGCCACCTGGGACCCCCACATCCCAGGTTGGAGTGCCTGGATCGAGTCTCATGTCTGCTTCATCTCCAGCTTTCCGCGAACACAGACTGTGGAAGGCAGCAGACAATGGCTCAGGTCTTTGGGTCCCTGCCACCCATGTGGGAGACCTGGAAGGAGTTCTTGGTGCCTGGCTTCAGCCTGACCCAGCTCTGGCTGTTGTGGGCATTTGGGGAGTGAAGCAGTGGATGGAAGATCTCTCTCTTCGTCACTCTGCTTTTCAATTATAAATGAATAAATAAATAAACTTTCCAATAAATCTAGCATTTCTTATTAAAAGAAGAAGAGAAAAGGAAAGAAAAAAATCTGGCCGGCGCCGCGGTTCAATAGACTAATCCTCCACCTGCGGCGCCAGCACACGAGGTTCTAGTCCCGGTCGCCCCTCTTCCAGGCCAGCTCTCTGCTGTGGCCCGGGAGTGCAGTGGAGGATGGCCCAAGTACTTGGGCCCTGCACCCCATGGGAGGCCAGGAGAAGCACCTGGCTCCTGCCTTCGGATCAGCGCAGTGTGCCAGCCGCAGTGCGCTGGCCGCGGTGGCCATTGGAGGGTGAACCAACGGCAAAGGAAGACCTTTCTCTCTGTCTCTCTCTCTCACTGTCCACTCTGACTGTCAAAAAAAAAAAAAAAAAAATCTTCCAGGGCGGAACAGGGCACGGAACCAGGACTCAAACCCCAGGCAGTGTGACAGGGAATGCACGTGTCCCGAGTGACACCTTAGCCACTGCAACAAATGCCGGGCTCACTACGCCACACACCCATCCCAGCAATGGCTCCTTTTATTTCCTAGGTGGCCCAAGCCCTTCGGCTGCTACCCCTGACCCCAGATTTCCAGCTCAAATCCCTCTGCTCTGGGCAGTCTGCAGCACACGCACAGAACACAGCATTCACGCCCTGGACATCCGCGACTCACCAGGGAGGCCTGCCGTTACATTCCAGGCCCGGAGAGGCTTGTTTGTCCTCATCTGCTTCCCCTCTTGAGTACTGGACACAGTTGGCCACTCTTCTAGAACTTTGTTCCTTCCACTCTGAGACACGGCTCTGCCGGTTTCCCCGGCCTTGCCAGCTGCAGTTTCTGTTTGCTATTCTGCCACCTCCTCTCTGCACATCCCGACTCCCCCAGGCTCAGCCCCTGGACCTCTTCCCCGTCACAGCCACAGCTCTCGGAGATGAGCTCACTCAGACTCATGGGGCTGAGGGTACATGTACATCTTGGCCCTGAACTCCAGCTGCCCACCTAACACTGCCACACGGGCACCTAACAAACAGTTCAAGTTTCCTGTGAGCTCTTGTCCTAAGCCCCACAGGTTACACCTTTGAAATATATCTCAGTGGGGCCCGGTGTTGTGGCACAGCAGGTAAAACTGCCACCTGCAGCTTTGTGGGTCTCCCATATGGGCGCCAGTTCGAGTCTCGGCTACTCCACTTCCAATCCAGCTCCATGCTAACGGCCTGGGAAAGCAGTAGAAGATGGCCCAAGTGCTTGGGCCCCTGTACCCATGTGGGAGACTCGGAGGAAGCTCCTGGCTTTGGATCAGCACAGCCATCTGCAGAGTGAACCAGCAGATGGAAGACCTCTTTCTCTGCCTCTCTGCAACTCTTTCAAATAAATAAACCTTTAGAGAGGGGAAGAGAGAGAGAGAGAGAGAGAGAGAGAGTGAGTTAGCAGGTAAAGCAGCTGCCTGTAGTGCTGGCATCCCATATGTGGACTGGTTTGAGTCCTGGCTGCTCCACTTCTGATCTACCTCTCTGCTACAGCCTGGGAAACAGTAGAGATGGCCCAAATCCTTGGCCCCTGAACCCATGTGGGAGACCTGGAGGAAGCTCCATGTTTCAGATTGGTGCAGCTCCAGCCGTTGCAGCCATCTGGGGAGTAAACCAGCAGATAGAAGATCTCTCTTTCTCTCTCTCTCTCTCTCTCTCTCTCTCTGTAACTCTGCCTTTCAAATAAATAATAAATAAATATTTCAAAAAAAAAAAAAGTGAACCAGCAGATAGAAGACTTCCTCTGTCTCTCCCTCTCTCTGTAACTCTGCCTTCCAAACAAATACATCTCTCTCTATCTCTCTCTATCGCTGTTGTTCTCTCCAATCTGGGGTAGGTGTTTGGCACAGCAGTTAAAGACAGCATTTGGGACACCCATCCCGCACCAGAGTGCCTGGGTTTGAGTCCTGGCTCAAGTCCCGATCCAGCTTCCTCCTAATGCACACCTTGGGGGGCAACAGGTGATGGCTCAAGTACTTGGGTTCCTGCCACCCCTGGGGGAGATCAGGACTGAGCTCCAGACTTTGCCTCTGGCCTGGATCAGGCACTTGTTTTCAGGTTTATTATTTATTTATTTGAAAGGCAGAGCAACAGAGAGCAGAGATAGAAATCCTTCATCTCTTGGTTCACTCGCCAAATGACTGCAAGAGCCGTCTGGGCCAGGCCTACGCCAGGAGCCAGGAACTCTGTCCTGGTCTCCTACATGGCCGCTGGGCCATCCTCCCTTGCCTTCCCACGTGCCTTAGCAGGAAGTTAGAATGAAAACAGAGCAGCCAGGACTCGCACTGGTGCCTTAACCCACTGCCCCATTTCAGGCATCTGGGGAGTGAGCTAATGGATGGAAACTCTCTCTCTGCCTTTCAAACAAAATGAAAATAAAGTTTTTAAAGATTGCCAATCCAAGTCACTCTGGCCCAGCTTCCACACCCCATCCTCAGCCACTGCTCCCTCTTCCCGGCCCCCCTTGAGCTGTCCCTCTGGAGGGTCTCCCCAGCCCCCCACCCTCCACAGCCAACCCCACAGCTGGGCCTTCAGGCACAGCCAGTGCCCTGCTGCTTGCTTTCTGTCTCCCAGAGCCTCCCCTGGGACACCAGAATTGGATGCAAACTCCTTCCCAGCCCACAACCCTCCCACCAGGCAACCTGGCCGACTCTCCGTGCATACTCGTTCCAAGATCCTTCTCTCTCGCCTTGGAGGCTTTGTCTTGTCTTATGGTAAAATACAAATATTTATTACAACTAACGTGACGTTGACCATGGTAAAGCGTGCAGCACCAGGGCGTGGATGGGTACCCCCAACACCTGCTCCAGGTCCACAGCACTTCCAGCCCCCTCAAAGGAAACCCCAGCCCCAGAATCACGCACCCCCACTCTTCCTCCCCCAGCCCCTGGCAACCGCTCATCTGCTTTCTGACTCTGTGCAGTTGCCGATTCTGGAAATTTCACACAAATGCAAGCACGCCACGTTTGCCTGGAAGTTTGAGCACGGACAGATCCTGCACAGCCCACTCTGCCCCAGGCCTTGCAGAACCGTCTCCTTAGCATTCAGTCCTCAGCTCAAACTCACCCCTGTCTACGCAGAGGCTCCCGCCGCCCCCAGGCACTCCAGATTTCTTGAGTACCCTGTGCTATTTACTTCCCTCTCAGCACTTCCCACTCAGAGAGCACTGCTTAATCATTTGTTTACGGTTGATTGTCTTTCCCCTTGTTCCTGGGGGTTATCACAGGACAGTGGCAGGTATCTCAGAGGCGGGAGGCATGCACTTGACCATGGTTTGCGGATTGCATGAGGCAAGGCTCTGATGGGGCGGGAGTCGACTGCAGTGGATGAGAAAGGAAGAGAGGGAGGCTGCTGGGGAGGGTGAGGCTGGAGGGACGAGGGGAGCTGGGCTGGCACTCGGGGAGGACAGGGGGGCATTCCTGGTGGGAGGCACGGCCTGGGTGCCTGAAGTCTGGGGTCCTGTTAGAAGCCTGTGCGTCCTGTCTAGCTCTGTATTTTGTCTGTTACTGGTTTCCCTAGCCTTCCACGAAGAGGAGACACCATACCAGCAAACCCCAAAAAGTTCCTGGAAAAGTGGGATGAAAAGATCAGTTTATTTTGGTGCAAATAATCCTTGAAGTCCTCATATATTTTGGGGAATTCAGTTTGACACAACATATAAGTTCTTCCAAGGAGAGGAAGGATGGAGCCCCTTTTGTCTGTTTCTCCTCCATCCACCCCACAGACACAGACAGACTAGTGCCCAGTTTTCTGATTTTAACAAATATATATTTATTTTTATTTTACTTAAAAGGCAGAGAGAGAGAGAGAGAGAGAGAGAGAGAGATCCTCTATCTGCTGATTCACTCCCCAAATGCCCTCAACAGCCAGGGTTGGGCCAGGTCAAAGCCAGGAGCCCAGGACTCCATCCGGGTCTCTTACACAGGTGGCAGGGACCCGTCTCCTGAGCCTCCCTGGGAGTTCAGCAGGAAGCTGGATGGGAAGCAGAGTAACTCAGACCCAACCACTGCACCAACCACCAGCCCTGGTTTTCTGATTTGGAGTCATCCTGCAACCACCTTTGAGAGAAACGAGAAAGGGCAGGCGCTGGCACAGTGGGTGAAGTGCCACTGGGGATGCCTGCAGGCCACTTCGTAGTGCCTGGGTTCAAGTCCCTGCTCCACTGCCGATTCCAGCCTCCTGCTAATGTGCACTCTGAAATGCAGCAGATGATGGCTCAAGTACGTGGGTCCCTGCAACCCACGTGGGAGACCTGGACTGAGTTCCAGGCCCCTGGCATCAGCCTGGCCCAGCCCTGGCTGCTGCAGGCATCTGGGGAGTGAGCTAGTGGATAGAGAGTCTCTCTGTGTCTCTCTTTCTTTCAAATAAAATGAAAATAAATTTTAAAAGTTTTCTTTTACAAAAAGAGATGAGGTGGGTGGGGGAGCTGGTGATGTGTATGTCAGACAGCTGGAACGGTGTTTGAGGGTCGGGAGAGCGGCCCAGATCTTTGAGTGGAGCAGAGCTAGGGACACCCTCCCCCACTGCTGTCACCACCAGCTCTCCCCAGCCTCATCTTCCTGGCTGAGCCACCAGCCCTCTGGGCACTGGGCTGTCTGTGAGCCCTGTGTCCTTCATTTCTCCTGATTGAATCAGGCCCAGGGGACCCAGGCCCTGTGGCTCTTGAAGTCTAGCTGAGCTTCCAGAAGGAGAGGCCCTTCCCCCAGAGCCACGAGGACTCAGGAGGGGAAATTCAATTGTGTGCAGGGCAGGAGCCATTAACCCGTCTGTGGACGCAGCACCCCAGCCTCTTGGTGCACAGTGGGTTTTAAGTTTAACCGATGGGGAATCTTCCCCAGGTTTGGAGCCAAGCCTGGCTTCCGACCTGCCCACTCCTGAAGCTCTGGGGCGCATCCCCCTCAAAAGTCTAACGAGGGGCCAGTGCTGCAGCGCAATAGGCTAAGCCTCTGCCTGCGGCACCAGCATCCCGTATGGGTGCCGGATCGAGTCCTGGCTGCTCCACTTCCCATCCAGCTCTCTGCTGTGGCCTGGGAAAGCAGTGGAAGATGGCCAAGTGCTTGGGCTCCTGCACCAGCTTGGGAGACCCAGAAGAAGTTCCTGGCTCCCGGCTTTGGATCAGTGCAGCTCCGGCTGTTGTGGCCAATTGGGGAGTGAGCCAGTGGATGGAAGACCTCTCTCTCTCTCTCTCCCCCTCTGCCTCTCTAATAAATAAATAAATCTTTTATAAAAAATGTCTAATGAAGGGGCTCTGGAAGTGGGGGCTGGGGCGATTAGGTAAGAGAATCTTTTTTTTTTTTTTTTTTTTTGGACAGGCAGAGTTTGACAGTGAGAGAGACAGAGAGAAAGGTCTTCCTTCCATTGGTTC
This sequence comes from Oryctolagus cuniculus, assembly GCF_964237555.1. Classification (NCBI taxonomy): domain Eukaryota; kingdom Metazoa; phylum Chordata; class Mammalia; order Lagomorpha; family Leporidae; genus Oryctolagus; species Oryctolagus cuniculus. Next base: position 47,457,869 of record NC_091448.1, read on the forward strand.
ACCCCCCAAATGGCCACTACGGCTGGTGCGCTGCACCGATCCGAAGCCAGGAGCCAGGTGCTTCCTCCTGGTCTCCCATGCGGGTACAGGGCCCAAGCACTTGGACCATCCTCCACTGCCTTCCCAGGCCACAGCAGAGAGCTGGCCTGGAAGAGGAGCAACTGGGACAGAATCCAGCATCCCGACCGGGACTAGAACCCGGTGTGCCGGCGCCGCAGGTGGAGGATTAGCTTAGTGAGCCGTGGCGCCAGCCCAAGGTCAGGGAATCTTGAGATCTCCAAATCGTAGAGGGTGGCAGGGTGTGGAGGTACAGTGCAGTGCACCCCCAAGACGTGGCTGCTCCTAACAGCAGTGTGGAAAAGAATGGCAAGTATTTTATGACTTGCATGAACTGTATGTTGAGATGATAATATTTTTAATATAATGGGTTAAATTAAAATATTGAAAATGAATTTTGGGACTGGCGCTGTGGCTTAGCAGTTAAGGCCACTGCCTGCAGTGCCAACATCCCATATGGGCATTGTTTCAAGTCCTGGCTGCTCCACTTCTGATCCAGCTCTCTGCTGTGGCCTGGGAAAGCAGTAGAAGATGGCCCAAGTCCTTGGGCCCCTGCACCTGCACAAGGTCTCCCAACCTGGAAGAAGCTCCTGGCTCCTGGCTTTGGATCGGTGCAGCTCTGGCTGTTGTGGCCATTTGGAGAGTGAACCAGTGGATGGAAGACACCCCCCCCCCCCGCCTCTCCTTCTCTCTCTGTGTAACTCTGACTTTCAGATGAACAAACCTTAAAAAAATGAATTTCATCTGTAGCTTTTTACTTTCTTTAAAAAAAAACCACATTTATTTGCTTATTTATTTAACCTGAAAAAAGCAGAGACAATCAGACAGTGAAATCTTCCATCCACTGGTTCACTCTCTAGATGCCGGAAAGAGGCAGGGCTGGACCAGGTCAAAGCTGAAATCTAGGAACTCAACCCTGGTTGAGTGGCAGGGACCCGAGCTTGAGCCATCAGCTCTTGCCTACCAGGGTGCGTGTTAGCAGGAAGCTGGAATCAGGAGCAGAGCTGGGACTGGAACCCAGGCCCTCCCCTATGGGATGTGGATGTGCCAAGCAGCATCCTAACCACTACACCAAACGTGGCCCCGCTTTTTACTCTTCTGGACTGCTTACTGGCAAGTGTGAGGCGCAGGTGGCTCAGCTCCCTGCGGGACAGAGCTGGTGCCCGGGGAGGGATGCAGGCTCTAGGTGCTGTATCTCTTTGGCCCTGTGGGTTCACTGCTCTGTGTGTGCGGGTGTGTGGTGGGTGGGGGGAGTAGCAGGAGCAGGTTAGGTGGGGCCCTCTAAAGTGGGTGCTGCTTGGAGACCGGTCCTGACACCCCCACAGGGCTCCCCTAAATGAGCTCTGGCAGACCATGGACAGGTGAACCTGAGAGGCCCTGGAGGCAGCCCCCAGAGAGGGCATGGCCTGTGCTGCCACCCCCTCCCCCAGCACTGGCGGAGGTGTCTGTTGCTCCCCGGGGCACTGTGGTCACCCCTGTGGGCAGGACAGATGCGGTGGCTGCCTGGTGGTTCACACGGTCCTGGCTCAAGCAGAACCCCCTGGAAGGCTAGGGCAGCAAATACCCAGGCAGGAATACACAGGGCCAGGGAGCAGGGAAGGAGCAGAGGCAGAGAGGAGGGAGAGGGGGAGTGGTGCCCAGAGGAGGCCAAGGCAGACAGGTGCCTTTGGGCCACGTGGGCTGCAGCGCCAAGGCCTGGGGTGGGGGGTCCCACTGAAGAACAAAGAGTGGGACTGAGGAGACCGCCTGGAACAGGAACAGAGTACTCAGAGGCTGCACCTGCCACCCCACCTCCCTGCAAGGAGAATGGTGCCACATGAGGACACACTGGAGGCCTGATGGCCATGGCGAAGGAGGGGCTGTCCCCGGAAGGCCAGGCGGGCAGGGTGGGGGCCTCTCCCAGGGTCTGCCCTCCTCTGAAGACCCTGCCCCCGGCCTCCCTTGGCCCCATCCAGCCCCCTCTCCCGTGGGTCCGCTCCTCACCTCAGTACCCTGCACTTTCAGCCGGGCTGGTCTGGCAAAGGGCCAGGGAGCTTCTGCCGCCCACGCCCCGGTGGGGAGGCCTTGCCCACTGCCTGCTTCAAAGTCCAGAGCTTTCAGGCTCTGGCCTCCTGCATGAGAAAGAACGGGGCCGGCTCCTCTGCCCAGCCAAGGAATCAAATCGCCAGGCGCTCAGGGGCTGAGTGAGCTGAGCCACCGCCCCGCCCTGGGAGACAGGTGGAATTTCCCCACCACCGCCCACTTACATTCCAATTCTGTGCGAGTGTCCGAGTGTCTGAGGCACACGCAGTCCCCAGTCCTACCACAGCGCGGGAATGCAGATGGTGTACGTGGTGCTGTTACCTGGGGAGCCCCGGCAGGAGACCCAGCAGCAAGTCCACCTGGGTAAGTGCAGAACCGGGCACAGGGCCACAGCAGGACACGGTGGGAATTCTGGGTGGGAATCTAGGGAGCACCCAGACTTCTCAATGCCAGGGCTCGCCCCCCTGGGCCCCCTCCCAGTGCTAAGTGGAGGTCTCAGGATTTTCTCAGCCTAGGACAGTGTGAGCTCTATCTTCTGGGGGCCCCCATCTACATCCAGGGACTGCCCCCACCCTCCAACAGATGAAGGGACACTGGCACTGTGGGAGACACAGTGGGGGCCTCAGCGCCTTGTCCTCGCTGCAGCCCCTCTTGTCCCTCTTGGAACTGGAGCCACTGCAGGTCCCTGGCTCAACCCCTTAGTAGGTTGTCACTACCCCAGCACTTTTCCACGTGGCCTTGACAGCTCCCTCCCCCACCTTCTCCCTCACCTTCCCCCAGGCAGGGAGCTGCAGGCCTGGGGCTTCCCACCCAGGTCCTACCCTCCCAGCATTAAACACTTAGCAGGCCAGGCAGGAAAGGGGTAGGGGGCAGGTGGAAGCCAGGCCCCCAAGGCTCCAGACAGGAGCATCTTTGAATGTTGCCTGAGGCTGGGAATTCAGATATTTTTTCTTTCTTTCTTTTTTTGGCATGAAATTGGTTGGCAGCAAATTCAACAAAAAACAAAAACAAAAACAAAGCAGTGTGTGGGCTCACACAGCTCCACCTGCAGCCTGGATTCGCCTGAGGCCGCCGGCTCTGACAGCTGCCTTCCCTGTCTCGTGTGCCCCCTCCCACACCTGCAGCTCTGCGTAGTAGAGGGAGAATTCCACAGAACCAGCTCCACCCAGCAGTCTCCTCGCAGCCCCCTTCTCTCTCTTCCCTTCCCTGGGCAGCTTCTTGAAAGAGCGGTCTCCGGTCTCCGGGGCTGGCACTTGGCACAGCAGTTAAGTTGCCACAGCAGCTAAGTGGCCGCCTGGGAAGCCCACATCCCATATCAGAGTGCCTGGTTCGAGTCCTGGCTCCTCCACTTCCTATCGCGCCTCCTGCTAACGCGCACCCTGCGAGGCAGCAGGTGGTGGCTGAAGTGCCTGGGCCCCTGCCACCTGTGCAGGAGACCCCGATGGAGCTTCTGGCTCCTGGCCTTGGCCTGGCCCAGCCCCAGCTGTTGCAGGGATTTGGGAAGTGATCCAGCACATGGAAGAGCTCTTTGTCTCTCTGCCTTTCAAATATAAGCAGATTTCACAAGAGAGCTAAGTGCTGTCCCTGAGAAGCGGCTCACTGCCCTCCCGCTCTCCCCAGGCCCTCCCCTGGGATTCTGCTGGCCCCGAGGGCAAAGCCCCGTGACCTGGAGACTCCTCCCTCCATGTCCTTGGCACAGCTCTCTCCCAGGTCTGCTCTGCCTCTTGGGCCCCTCCTCCTGGGCGGGAGTGGAGGGCACCATGACTGCTCCAAATTCACCTCCCCTTGCGGCTCTCATGACCCCACGTCTGCGTGTCCACTGGCTGCCTGCACACATCCTGCGGGGTCTCCCAGGCTCTACCACTCAGCCTTCCCCAAACGCATCCATCAGCCCCTCCGAGAGCAGGCATTCATTTGTTCTCGCAACTAAAACATCTGCATCCCGTATCTGAGTGCCTGGGTTCGAGTCTTGACTCCAGCTCCCAATTCCAGGCTGCCAGGAACCTGGGGCCCTGCATCCCCTCTTCCCATGAGTCCAGCTCACCAAGCCCTGCAGCTCCGGGGCCGCACAGCTGCCTCCCCACCGTCGGCCTCCGGCCTTGCCCCCACCACCTTCTGCATCGGAGTTCTGACTCAGCTCTATTGATATCACTCCAAATTTCTCTCTTATTTCAGGAGGAATTCTTTAAAATCTTCAAAATTTTATTCTTATTTATTTATTATTTAAGAGGCCAAGGGAAACTCCCATCTGGTTCACTCTCCAAATACCAGCGCACTAGCCAGGACTGGGCCAAGCCAAAGCCAGGATCCAGGATCTCAGTCTGGGTCTCGCACACAGGTGGCGCAGGAACCAACTCGTTGACAACCTGCTGTGTCCCAGGGTGCACGTGGGCAGGAGGCTGGGACCAGCACCCAGGAACTCTGATAGGGGATGCAGTGTTCCACATGGAGACCTTGCCCCTGGGACAAATGCCTACCCCCAGGAGGTTCTTTCCTCCCTGTCTCGCGCCCTGGGCCCTGAGCCCATGTTGACTGGCGCTGCCCGCCCAGCCACATGGGTCTGAGACAGTTCCTGGCACATGTCCTGTTCTCTTACCCCTCCAGGCCTGGGGTCATGCTGTCCCTGCCACCTGGGATGCCCCCCCTCCTCACCTTCCCAGCTAATTCCCACCTCTTCTGCACACTTGGCAGAGGCTGGGCGGGAGGATCCGCCCTTTAGCTCGTCCAGCACACAGCATCCGTTCACCATGGCTCCCTAGTTGTCCATTTGCACATTGGTATCTATTACTGAGCGTGAGACCGAACAAACGAACAGGGTCAGATCATATATAAAGATAGGACTCGGACCCACAGTCTGAAGCCCCACCCAGGAAACCACCCCACGATCTCCAGGAGGCAGCCCTCCACCCACAAGTCACTTGCAGGAAGCGAGAGCAGCATCTGAGCAAATGGCCTTTGCCCGGTCCTACTGGGTCTGTCTGTATCTCCACATACTCCAAAGGCAGGGCTCTGCTAGCGTTTCGATGTGGTCTATCTCCTCCAAAATGACCTGGATGCTTTGTCCTAACACGGCAGTGCTGGGAGGTGGGCCCAGCTGGGGGCGTTGGGGTCACGAGGACAGAGCCCCTGTGGATGGGTGCCTGCCTTTCTCCTGGGAGTGAGTTACAAAGCGAAGTGCCCCCCACCCCGTGTTCTCTCTCTTCCACGTGTGCCGCTGGCCCTTCTGCCCTCTGCCAAGCACTGGAGCAGCACGAGGCCCGCCCCAGAGGCTGAACAGCTCCTGCGCTTTCCAGTCGCCATAAACCTCTGTCCTCATAAACTAACTGGTCTGGGGTGTTAAATAACAAAACCATTTTGGGCTGGGCATTGTACAGCGGGTTCAGCTGCCACGTGGGGTGCTCATAACACATGTCAGAGTGCTGGTTCCAGTCCTGGCTACTCTGCTTCCAATCCAGCTCCCCACTAATGTGCTCGGGAAGGCAGCAGGTGATGGCTCAAGAACTTGGGTTCCTGCCACCCACATGGGAAACCCTGATGGAGTTACCAGCTCCTGGCTTTAGCTTGGCCCAGCTCTGGCTGTTGTGAGCATCTGAGGAGTGAACTAGAGGATGGAAGATCTCCCTCCCTTTCTGCTTTCCCCTCTCTGTCTACCACTCTGCCTTTCAAATAAATAAATATTAAAAAAAAAAAATGACCTCCTATTCCTGTGGGTCAAATGGACTCCTAGGCTGGGCTGGTTGTTCTCAGCTGGGGCTCAAACGACTGCAGTCACACAATGCCAGGAGCTGGGGACATCTGGGGAGTGAGCTCAGATGCTGGGCCTCTGGGCCTCTGTCCGCTCCAGTGGCCCCAGAGCTTCTCCTCTCGGCCCGTCTCTATGCGTACTCCTGCTTGCTAGCTAGTGGATGTTTCCATAGTGGCTTAAACCTTCCCGAAACACAAAAGCAAAGCTTCTTAAGGCTTAGAACCAGAATCGCCACTGCATCCACAATCTATTATGTTCTACTACCAAAGTCAAGTTGCAGACCCAGCCCAGATCCCAGGCAGGGCGGAACCCTCACCAACGCACGACCAGCAAGAGGTTGGGGGCCATCTTCAGAGAGGGACGGGGTGCCCTCGGCATCTCGCAGGGGGCCTGCATCAGTGCTCGGTGCACTTGATAACCAGGGGAGTGGATGACGGATGATGGAGCCAACAGATGGACCCAAGGGCTCCATGCCAGCTTCCCTGCCCCCAGGCCCTGCCACCACGTTCAGCTCACATCAACACTGCTCTCTGCTGCTTAGTGCTCTATTTTTAAACCTCTCAAGCAATGAGTGGTGCTTAACATTTTTTTTAATCAGCGACCCCTTAAGGAATCTCATGAAAGCTGCAGGAGACCCTGTCCCTAGAGAAACATGCTCAGCGCCAGAGCAATGCGGCAGCATATTCCCGACAGCAGCCCTGCCCTCAGCACCAGCAACTGTGGACGCACAGCAAGTGCGCTACCCGGCGCGTTACTCCAAACGTGCTGGGTAGCAGATGACACCATGGAGCCCCACTGTATAGAAGGGAAAGCTGAGGCTCAAGGAGGTTAAAGAATAACTGGGGGAGGAGACGACACTGTGGCACAGCTGGTTAAGCCACCGCTGGCATACCCACATGGGTGCCAGTTTGATTCCTGGCTGCTCCACTTCCAATCCAGCGTCTGCTAATGCTCCTGGGTAAGCAGTGGAGGATGGCTCATGTGCTTGGGCCCCTGCGCCCACGTGGGAGATTAGGATGGAGTTCCAGGCTCCTGGCTGTGGCCTGGCCCAGCCCCAGTCGTTGTAGATATTTGGGGAATAATCACTGGATGGAAGATCTCCCCGCCCCCTGCCACCACCTTTCTCTCTCTGTATACTGTGCCTTTCAAATAAATAAAACAGAAATCTTTTTTTTTTTTTTCTTTTAAAGATAACTAGAAAGTGGCCACACGGGGACTGAAAGGCCTATCAGCTCCGCCATCCCCCCAGCACCACACCCTTTCTAAAGGTTCAGGCACACTCTGAAGTCCATCTGTGAGCCCCAGGTTAAGAATTTCTCCTTTACAAAAGAATAAAGGCCTCCTCCCCCTGCTCCTAAAGCCTGCTTTCTGACACCCTACCTGGGACAGGTGTTTGGTGCGACAGAGAAGATGCTGCCTGGGCTCCACTCCTGAGTCCAGCTCCCTGCTAATGTGCAGTACCTGGGTCCCTGCCACCCACATGGGAGACCTGGATTAAGTTTTCGGCTCCTGCCTTTGGCTTGGCCTAGTCCTAGCTGCTGCAGGTACTGGGGCAGTGAATCAGTGGATGGGAGATCTGCCTCTGTCTCTGCCTTTCTCCCTTTCCAATAAGATGGAGACAAATTTCAAATTCAGAAAATAGGTAAAGACTGTTGAAGACCCTGAGGGAGACCCTGGCCGCCCCCTGTCCTTCTCTCTTTGGGCTCCGCCCCAGAATGCCCCTTCCATCCTCTGTCTGCACCAGAAGATCAAGGCTCCCTTCTCCGGGGTTTGCCCAGACATGCGCCTGCCTGCCGGCGGCGGGGCTGCCATCATTCTCTGAGTGCTAACTGCCCAGCAGGGCTGTGAGCCCCTCTGAGCAGACACCCCACCCCCCACCCCAGGCCTGCGCATACACTCTGTGGTACAGAGACTCCTCCCAAGGCCCATTTTCCATGCTGTCCTGTTGGGTCCTGAATCCTCAAACCCCAAGCCTGCATGAGACTCCAGAGTGGCCCTGAGCAGACAGGGGCCGCCTGCAGTGGTCAGGCCTCCTCTTTGCTGAGAAGCAGCAGCTGGAACCCAGTCTCAGGCCGCCCCCACCTGCTGCTCCAGCAGGGCTGTGTGGTGTCATCTGTCCCTTTGTTTGCATTCTCAGGGGACTTCATGTTACATGAAATCTGTAGCTGCTTTGTTTCCTGATAACCAGAGTAAAGCCCAGAAAGAATACACACCATCAGTAGGATGGACGGCTTCTTTGGAAGCTCACAGGACAAAAGAAACAGCAGCGTGCTGATCCCACGAGAGTCTGCTCCCTGGGGCCTCCAGGCCGCTGGTCAGCAGCGTCCGGCACAGGGACAGCAGACAGAAAGCAGAACCTAAGACTGCCATCAGTCCTCGGACAGAAGTGGCTAACCTTTCTTGCCTCCTTCCACCACTTCTGGCTGGCACCAGACTCATGACCAGCCTGTAGGTCAAGGTTACTACCCTCCAGGCCCTGGGTGAAGCACTTCAAATACAGTGTTCCATTTAGTTCTCACTACAACCACACAAGCAAACTGCTTAATACTAAGACTCCACGTTAGGGGCAGGCATTCGTTTGTTCTCGCAACTAAAACACCTGCATCCCGTATCTGAGTGCCTGGGTTCGAGTCTTGACTCCAGCTCCCAATTCCAGCTTCCTGCTAATGCAGATCCTGGGAGGCAGTGTAGTGATGGCTCTGTTGGTTACTTGTCACTCACGTGGAAGACCTGAACCAGCAGGTGCAAGATCTCTGTCCTATTTTTCCTCTCTGTTGCTCTGCCTCTCTAAATAAATAAATAAATAATAAGGGACAGAAGCTCAGAGAGGAAATGACCTGTCCATTTAATGAAGGGACAACTGACACAGATGTGGGCAGAACCTGGGGTATCCTTGCAGATAGCAAACAACTGTCAAGAAAACACTGGCAGGGACTAGTGTTGGCAAAGTGTGAAGATGCTCTTGAGAGACACCCACATCCCAAATTGGAGTGCTTTGCTTTGAGTCCCAGACTATGCTTTTTTGTTTAAGATTTATTTATTTATTTGAAAGAGTTACATAGAGAGAGGAGAGGCAGAGAGAGAGAGAGAGGTCTTCCATTCATTGGTTCACTCCCCAACTGGCCCCAACGGCCAGAGCTGCGCCAATCTGAAGCCAGGAGCCAGGAGCTTCCTCCAGGTCTCCCATGCGGGTGCAGAGGCCCAAGCACTTGGGCCATCTTCTACTGCTTTCCCAGGCCATAGTAGAGAGCTGGATCAGAAGTGGAGAAGCCGGGTCTTGAACTGGTACCCATATGGGATGCTGGCACTTCAGGGTAGGGCATTAGCCCGCTGTGCCACAGCGCCAGCCCCCTGGGCTCTGCTTCTGATCCAGCTTCCTGCTGGGAAGGCAGCAGGCTCAAGTGGTTGGGTTTCTGTCACCCACATGGGAGCTCCTAGTTTGTGGGTATTTGGGAAGTGAACCTGCAGAAGCCAGATCTCTGAGTCTCTTTCAAGTAAAATGAAAATAAATAAATACAATTCTTTCAAAAAGAAAACCCTGGCCTGAAGGGGCAAGAAAAGGGGCCCCAGAACCCAGAGCCTGAATGCGAAGGGCCAGGACTGAAGCCACTACGGGGACAGAGGGAGGGTGAACACTGAGCAACTGCAGGGCGCTGGTGCAGGAGGGAGGGGGATTTCCCGGGATCTCCACCAGCTGGGACAGAACAGAGCCCTCATTCAAACTCAGGCGCACCTGCCTCCAAAGCCAAGATTTAGCCTGTCCAAGGTTAGAAGCCAGAGGGGCTCGGGGGTGTGTGCTCAAGACTAAGGTTCCCCACCGTCCTAAGTGTTGCCACCCCTGTGAACCCCAGCACCACAGTCCCACACCCCCTTGATTCTCCACTTCCTTGAGAAGATCTGGCGCAGGGAGTAGAAGCCCCCGGCGGAGGCAGGTGTGGCTCTACAATTAACCTAAAAGCCTCTTATTACCATCTTGGCCTAAAAGGCCCTAAACGCCCACACAGAAAGTGGCCTCCCCCAGCCCGAGTGGCTTCCAGCACGGGGCAGAGAAAGGGTTTCAGCGAGGGTGCAGGCCGAGGCTGGGCAATTCGGAACATCCACAGAGAGCCCAGCCGATCCGGCTGCCGCCTGGGACGGGAGGAGCCAGGTGCGCTAACACCACCTCATCTCACCAAGCCCGGCCCCTTCTGCAGATTTATTAAATCAAGAGCCAATTCTGACGCGCTTTCTTTCAAGCAGCTTACCTTGCAGGTGTGCGGAATCTGTCTGAGATAAAGAAAACCATTACAGAGAGAGCACAGCCTTCAAAGCCCACCTTGGAGACTAGAAAGAAATAGAAACAGTAGCCCGGACAAATGTGCAATTAACTTTCCAAATACTTGGGAGCCTGAGAAACAACATCCCCGCAGAGAGCAGGTCTTGAAGGCAATTTTCTTGAACTCCATTCAGCACTCACTCAAAATGCCTTTTAAAAATAACACACGATTTTCCTCCCTCTCCAAACGCGCCCTTGTTCTTTCTCTCCCAGGTAAGAATGAGCTGGCTCTGAGTGAGAAATGCAGCCACCGGTTTCGACAGGGGGTGATGGGCTGTGTTCCCCAGGAGGGCAGGTAATGGAGCCAACAAACACCCCAGCCGGGTAGGACAGGAGCCGGGTTGGGGTGTGGGAAGAGCCGGGTCTTCAGTGGTTCCAGGGACCAGGCTGGGCTCCAAGGGCTGGGCGGGGTTCAACAAAGGCCCACTCTCCCCAGGGGGAGATCTGATTCCCTGTGAGAAGGCTCAGGCTCAGGCTCAGGTCTGCTTTGCTAATGAAAGAACCAAGGGAGCGGGTGTTGGGCACAGCAGCTAAGCTGCCCCTTGGGATGCCCGTGTCCCATTTCGGGGTGTCTGGGTTCGAGTCCCGCTTCTGGTGTCTGACTCCGGCTTCCTGTAACTCTGGACTCTGGGAGGCCCTGATGATGGTCCAAGTGATTGGGTCCCCACCACCCATGTGGAAGACCTCAGCTTTGGCCCTGCTGTTTGGGGAATGAACCAGTGGGTCTGTAGATGATAGAGCTCTGTTTCTCTTTGCCTCTCAAATAAGTAATGATTTTTTTTTAAAAGGCTGGCCTTAAACTGGGACTCAGTTTGGATCCTAGCTTGTCATTCAGTGTCTGTGTGCCCCTGGACAAAGCCCTTGGCTATTGTGAACCCATTTCCCCTTCTGTGAAATGGGGAGATTAATAATAAGAGATCAAATAAACTAATCCATGTAAAGTGCTTAGCTACTGCTGGCACAGCGCTAAGTGCTTAATAAGCAGTTATTTTGTTATCATTACAGTCCTCTCAGATGGGGCTCCATGTGCTAAAATTTAATTTCTTTGTATTTATTTTTGCAGTTGCTGTCTATTTATGGCAAGCGATACTGAGTCTCCGTTTACAAAAGTGTTATCAAGTTTCCCTTTAAAATACATTTATTTAAGCTAAAGTGGGTCAATCTACAAGGAAAAAAAAAAAAAAAAGACGTGGAAAAAAAAAACCAAACAGTGCAGGCGGTGCACAGATGCGTGAGGCAGGGACCCAGATCTGGGGAACACCCAGAAAACAACCTGGGTGTCAGGCGAAGGCACCCACCCCAGGGTCGTTCTGAGATCCCTAACCGTGGCGGTGACCTTGGAGCCTGCTCTGGTGTACCTCGGGGCTCCTCCTGGACCCTCCCACATCGTGTCCCAGGCGGAAGTCCCCAGCTCCCGTGAGCATGACTTTCTCAAAGAGGAGCTGTGCAGAGCCGCCCTAGGGCCCTGGCCTGCCTGCCTGCCTGCCTCCCTCCCTCGGGTATCTGGGACCCAGGCAAGGCCCTCGGCCCCGGCACAGACCGCTGCTGGGCCGGGGACTGGAGCCGGAGCGGGGGTGGGGCGGGATGGGGCGCTGGCTCTTTGAAGACGGGAGCCTAACCAACGCCAGCCTTCTGCAACTTGCGAGAGGCTGAGAGCAGCTGGGAGACACAACACCCTCCTGGCTCTCGCCGAGGTGTTACAACTCGGGCCGAGTTGCCTGGCAACCGTACAGGTGTCTGATAGGGCGAGCAGCGCGCCCGGGGAGCCAACCGGGGCGCGTGGGGCCGGCCCAGGTGGGTGCCCGTAATGGGGCCGGGCCGCACCCGCTCTCCACACCCCTCCTGCTGCTTCCCGCTCCTTGCACGCGGGTGGGAGGTCGTGGCGGCTGCCAGACCCCGCGGGACTGTAGAATCCCACCATGCTCCTGCCTCTGGGAGGGGGTTCAGCGGCAGAGCGCCTCGACAGGTGCGAGCCGGCCTCCTGGGCCCCACCCAACTGCGGCCCTAATTCAGCACTTGTGAGAGACTCACGAATGGGGCAGGTGGCATCCCCCACGCTAGCATCCGGGCTCTCCCGTGTCATATAAGCACATTTTCTTCCGTCTCCCAGAGAAGGTGCTAATGGAGCAGGCACCTTGAGAGGAGGGCCTGGGTGGGAGCCATTTAGGCGGGTGGGTTCTGAGTCACCAGAGAGCTGGCGGAAAGAGCTGCTGTGAGCTCTGGGCGCCCGGGCTCCATTTGGGTTCCAGCCAGTGACTGAATGGCTGTGGAACCTTGAGCTGCTCTCTCAACCTCTCCCTTTGCTCATTCCTAAAATGGGGGAACCAGGACCCACTCTGCAGGGCAGCAGTGTGGGTTAAGCCAGGTGATGCCCACGGGAGGTGCAGCTTGGTGCTTAGCCAATGCTTAATCCAAGAAACATAAATAGCACTGAGGTGTCGCTGTGACCCCTGGTTAAGCTGCCACAGGCGATGCTGGCATCCCAGGCTGGAAGCACTGGTTTGAATCTCAGCGGCTCCACTTCCAATCCAGCTCCCTGCTAATGTACTTGGGAAAGCAATGAAAGATGACTGGAGTGCTTGGGCCCTTGCCACCCATGTGGGGACCAGGAGGAGTTCCTAGTTCCTGGCTCCAGCCTGGCCATTGCAGCCCTTTGGGGAGTGAACCAGCAGATGAAAGATCTCCCTCTTTTCTATATATAATTCTGCCTTTCAAATAAATAAATCTTGAATAAACAAATAGTTCCATTTGGATCTAAAAGCTGTTGCCACTGGGCTCAAGTCACAGAGTGACTCCTACTCAGCACCATGGTGTCCCGAGCCCCTCACCAGCCCCACTCCCAGTGACCCGTGCAAGTAGCTGCTCACAGCTTGGTCCAGAGAGCAGTGAGCTCTCTGACTTCAGCTTGCAGTGGCTACCCCCAACCAGCAAATGGCACAGCCCCATTTTCAATAATTCTAGGGAGAATGGGGCATTTGGCTTGGTGATTAAGATGCTAGCTGTAGGGCCAGCACCACAGCTCAGTAGGCTAATCCTCCGCCTTGCGGCGCCGGCACACCGGGTTCTAGTCCCGGTCGGGGCGCCGGATTCTGTCCCGGTTGCCCCTCTTCCAGGCCAGCTCTCTGCTGTGGCCCCAGAGTGCAGTGGAGGATGGCCCAAGTGCTTGGGCCCTGCACCCCATGGGAGACCAGGAGAAGCACCTGGCTCCTGGCTTCGGATCAGCGTGGTGCGCTGGCCGCAGCGCGCCGGCCATTGGAGGGTGAACCAACGGCAAAAAGGAAGACCTTTCTCTCTGTCTCTCTCTCTCACTGTCCACTCTGCCTGTCAAAAAAAAAAAAAAAAAAAAAAAAAAAGATGCTAGCTGTCAGGGCCGGCGCTGTGGTGCAGCAGGTTAACGCCCTGGCCTGAAGTGCCGGCATCCCATGTGGGTGCCGGTTCTAGTCCTGGCTGCCCCACTTCCCATCCAGCTCTCTGCTATGGCCTGGGAAAGCAGTAGAAGATGGCCCAAATTCTTGGGCCCCTGCACCTGCATGGGAGACCACGAAGAAGCTCCTGGATCCTGGCTTCGGATGGGTGTAGCTCTGTCTGTTGCGGCCATCTGGGGAGTGAACCAATGGAAGGAAGACCTCTCTCTCTGTCTCTCCCTCTCACTGTCTGTAACTGTACCTCTCAAATAAATAAATAAAATCTAAAAAAAAAAAATGCTAGCTGTCGTATCTGAATGCCTAGTCCCAGCTCAGCTCTGGATTCCAACTTCCCATTAGCGAGCCTTGTGGGAGACAGCAGGTAATGGATCAAGTGGATGAGTCTCTGCCTCCCACATGAGGAGACCTGGGTTGAGTTCCAGGTCCCTACTCTGCCTCTCCAGTATAACTAACTAACTAACTAACTAACCAAACCTAGAGAAACTCTGCCTAACCAGCCCACTCTCTCTCGAGCAGCATTCTCTGCAGGGTCCTCTGCTGCTCCGCCTTCTCAGGGCACAGTTGCTCACCTGAATTCCACAGGGCCAGGCACAGCTCCCCTTCCCCCAGGAAAGGAAAGGGAGAGACAGGTCAGCCAGGTCTAACTCCTCCCTCCCCATCGCAGCCACGACGTCCACTCACTGCCAGGCAGGCAGGCCAAACACGAGAGCACCCGCGCCGGGCAGTGCGTGGCCAAGGCAGACTCCACCCAATCTTCTGGAGGCTCCTGGGAGGCCAGGCTGAACCCCACGGGCTGAAGGCCAAGATGTGTTTGCCACACACCCCCCAGCCTGGGGATGTCTCAAAACCCTGCACTCCAAATCCACTTGGCTCAGATATGTCTTCTGAAAAAGATTCATTTCTGTTCTATGGAATCCCAGGCAGCCTCTGACATTGGTGTTTACATGGGTTTTCAAAGCTTCGGCTTTTCAGTGAAAAGTCAACAGACTAAAATGTTACCAGTGGCATTTGGGCTCCCCCCAGTTTCTTTTTTTTTTTTACTTATTTGAGAAGCAGAGAGAGAGAGAGAGAAACTCCTATTCACTGGTTACTCCCCAAATGCCTGCAACAGCCAGGAGCTGAGAATTCAATCCAGGTCTCCCACGTGAGTGGCAGGAACCCAATTACTTGGGCCATCACCTGCTGCCTCCTAGAGTTTGGATTAACAGAGTGGAGCTGGCGCTCAAACACAGGTACTAGGATGTGGAATGCAGGTGTCTCACCCACTAGGCCAAATGCTCGCAACCCACCCCCCACCCATTTCTTTATAGTTTTCCATATGTTTCACATTTTCCACAGATGATGTGTATTGCTTTTACAGTAGAGAATGAAAAATAAACAAAAAACAAAGATTAATTAGTGGGCCCATTCAGGAATCTGTTTAAATACTTATCCAAGGAAGAGCAGGGCTCCCTAGGGGACTGGAACGGGCCCCGACCCCTGGCTGCTTTGTGGAGCCATACGACAGGGATGGCGGCTGGGGGGGGCAATGATGGGAGGAAGAGCCCAGGGGAGGCTCCTGTGAGCACCCCCACAGGGCACCGTGGGCAGCAGGAGCCTGGCTGCTTCCTGGGAGCCTGCCCAGGGCCCTAGCCAGAAGCTGCCCTCCTAGGAGACACAAAGCTGACTCCATCCTGGTGTCCTGTCTTTGCTCAGCTTGCTCTCTCTCCACGGGGACTTTCGGGAGATAGAAGAGGTGGCTCTGCCCGTCTCTCATCCACTGCAGCTGCCCATCAACAGGCTGGTTGCCCAGAGCCCACCCTGGCCCAGCCCCACACGAGTCGCTGCCTCCTTCCAGCTCAGCCTGCTTCCATCCCGTGGCCGATGGGCATTGCTGGGGCATCTCTGTCCATGTTTTGGCCTTGACCACTCTTCTCCCAGAAAGCCTTAGAACCTGCCAGTAAAGGAGCTTCCACAGGATGCCAGGATGCAAAGTCCAAGAGGCAGGACGGTGCTTTCAAAACCATAGTAGTCGGCCGGCACCGCGGCTCACTAGGCTAATCGTCCGCCTTGCGGCGCCGGCACACTGGGTTCTAGTCCCAGTCGGGGCGCCAGATTCTGTCCCGGTTGCCCCTCTTCCAGGCCAGCTCTCTGCTGTGGCCAGGGAGTGCAGTGGAGGATGGCCCAAGTCCTTGGGCCCTGCACCCTATGGGAGACCAGGATAAGTACCTGGCTCCTGCCATCGGATCAGCAAGGTGCGCCGGCTGCAGCGCGCTGGTCGCGGCAGCCATTGGAGGGTGAACCAAAGGTGAACCAAAGGCAAAGGAAGACCTTTCTCTCTGTCTCTCTCTCTCACTGTCCACTCTGCCTTTCAAAAAAAAAAAAAAAAAAAAAAAAAAAAAAACCATAGCAGTGGCCGGCGCCATGGCTCAATAGGCTAATCCTTCGCCTTGTGGCGCCGGGAGACTGGTTTCTAGTCCCGGTCGGGGCGCTGGATTCTGTCCGGGTTGCCCCTCTTCCAGGCCAGCTCTCTGCTGTGGCCCGGGAGTGCAGTGGAGGATGGCCCAAGTACTTGGGCCCTGCACCCCATGGGAGTGCAGTGGAGGATGGCCCAGGTGCTTGGGCCCCTGTACCCACATGGGAGACCAGGAGAAGCACCTGGCTCCTGCCTTCGGATTAGCATGGTGCGCCGGCTGTGGCGGCCATTGGAGGGTGAACAAACGGCAAAGGAAGACCTTTCTCTCTCTCTCACTGTCCACTCTGCCTGTCAAAAAAAAAAA
Organism: Oryctolagus cuniculus; assembly: GCF_964237555.1. Taxonomy (NCBI): domain Eukaryota; kingdom Metazoa; phylum Chordata; class Mammalia; order Lagomorpha; family Leporidae; genus Oryctolagus; species Oryctolagus cuniculus. The sequence goes on from NC_091448.1 coordinate 47,474,192, forward strand.
AAACAAAAAACAAAAAAAACATAGCCATAGCAGTGAGCGCGGACAGGTGGTGGTGAGGGGCGCCAGCTCTGTGCTCAGCCCGACACTGTGAGATCGCTCATCCACAAACACCCCCACAAGCCGGGGTGACTGTGCATTCTCTGGAGATGAACTCGAAGCTCAGAGGGGCTCAGAGGCTGCCACAAGCACCCAGCAGAAAGTGCAGAGCAAGGGCCAAAGCCAGGACCTCGGTCTCAGCCTCCTGCTCCTGCGAGCATCTTCCTCACCAGCCTAGCCCCAGGGCAGGTCTGGCTCACAGCTAGTACCCAGCAACCCCGCGGTGAATGCAGAAGGCAGGGACAGAGGCAGCTCACGGCTCCTACACCCCAGTGTCCTGCTCTGCTCATCTCTGCAGGAACACTGGGAAGGGGCACTGCCACAACCACAGGCCCCTCCTTGGGTGCCCTGTGGGAAGCGCTCTCCTCCTGCTCCAGGGTGCACTGCCAGCCTCCCTGACAGCTCTGCCTGCTGGCTAACCCTCGAAGGGGGGCCAGGGAGGGGCACTGGCCACAGGTGACTTTATACCTGTTGTTGCACCTCCCTTTTTTTTTTTTTTTTTTTTTATTTGACAGGTAGTTATAGACAGTGAGAGAGAGAGAGAGAAAGGTCTTCCTTCTGTTGTCTCACTCCCCAAATGGCTGCCACGGCCGGAACTATGCTGATCTGAAGCCAGGAGTCAGGTGCTTCTGGTCTCCCATGCGGGTGCAGGGCCCAAGCACCTGGCCCATCCTCCACTGCACTCCCGGGCCACAGCAGAGAGCTGGCCTGGAAGAGGGGCAACCGGGACAGAATCCGGCATCCCAACCGGGCCTAGAACCCAGGGTGCCGGTGCCGCAGGCGGAGGATTAGCCTAGTGAGCCGCGGCACCAGCCTCTGAGGATACTTTTAAAAATTAAATTAGAAGCTTTTTAAAATCAAAGATTCTATCATTATTTGAAAGGCAGAAAGAGGGAGAGAGAGAGTTTTCATCTGCTGGTTCACTCCCCAAATGGCTAAAACAGCTGGGTCTAGGCCAAGCCAAACCAAGAGCCCAGAGCTCCATCCAGGTCTCTCACATAGGTGGCAGATGCCCAAACACTTGGGCGATATTCCAGTGCCCTCCCAGGTGCAATATCAGGGCACTGAATGGGAAGTGGAGCAGCCGGGACTCAAACTAGTGCTCTGATAGGGGATATCAGCATTGTAGTTGGTGGTTTAACCCACTTCACCACAATGCTGGCCCCCCTGGGCCTAACTGGGTACTCAAGAGTTGTCATGCTTTTTCAGAAAAGAGGGCACAGAAAAGGATGTTTTTAGGTTCCACAAAATCAACCTGGTCTGGAGTGCCAAATCCTGGAAACCCCCTCTGCCAATGGCAAGGCCCAGAGCCCGCGCAGCTGACACACGTGAGCTGGTTTGCCTGTAGAACAAAAGCTAGGCTGGGATAAGGGCCCCAAGGCCAAGGCAACCCCAGACCCTGTATCAGGGCCAGACATACATAAAATGCAGGCAGCAGGAGTGGGAAGCACCCTCTTCCCCCACCCCCATTTAGTGACACTATCATATAGTCCAAAAAAAACTTTTTTTAAAAAGATTTATTGCTGGCGCCGCGGCTCACTAGGCTAATCCTCCGCCTTGCAGTGCTGGCACACCAGGTTCTAGTCCCTGTCGGGGCGCCGGATTCTGTCCTGGTTGCCCCTCTTCCAGGCCAGCTCTCTGCTGTGGCCAGGGAGTGCAGTGGAGGATGGCCCAAGTGCTTGGGCCCTGCACCCATGGGAGACCAGGATAAGTACCTGGCTCCTACCATCGGATCGGTGCAGTGCACCGGCCGCAGCGGCCATTGGAGGTGAACCAACGGCGAAAGGAAGACCTTTGTCTCTGTCTCTCTCTCTCACTGTCCACTCTGCCTGTCAAAAAAAAAAAAAAATCTATTTACTATTTGAAAGGCAGAGTTACAGATTTTACAAAGAGGGAGAGTCAGACAGAGATCCCCATTCACTGGTTCACTCCCTAAATGGCCGAAACAGCCAGGGCTGGGCTAGGCCGAAACCAGGAGCCTGGAACTCCATCCGGGTCTCCCACGTTGGGGGCCCAAGCACTTGAGCCATCTTCTGCTTCCTCCCCAGGTGCATTTTCAGGGAGCTGGATCAGAGTGGAGCAGCTGGGACCGACACCAGTGCTCATGGGGGATGCTGGTGTTGCAGGCGGCAGCCTAACCCATTCCAGCCCCTTGACTTTAGGAACAGGGGACCCTTTTGAGAGTCTGATGAAGGCTCTCAAGCTCTCTCTCCTAGAAGGCACCTGTGCACAGAGCAATACCTATTGTTCTAGGGGCTGTGGATGCCAGAGGCCCACCAGGCCCAGGTCAAGATGGCATCTGTGGAGGCAGAATGACATGACGCGGACCGCAGTGACAGTCAGCAGGCTGCATGCCATCCCAGCTTCGAAGTCTCATTTCCCCAGCTCCTCTGGGCTTTACATTAGGTGCTCTCACCATTCCTTCCAGGTCTAGAATTCTGATTATTTCTTCGACTTTCATCTTCTGCAGGCCTGAGCACTTCCCCCGCCCCTCACCAGGCCTTCAGGAAAAATAGGAGCAAGGGAGCTGGCTTATGCCAAGCGGCCATCATATGCAGCCAGCATTTTTCATACACTGCCAGCTTAGTTCTCTCAATGACCCTGCGGGGCAAGCGTTCTTTGCACCTTCCTACAGATCAAGCCACTGCTTTAGACACCTGCATCCCATACCAAGTCCCGGCTCCTCCTCTTCCAATCCAACTCCCTGCTAGTGGACCAGGGAAGGCAGCAGAGGATGGCTCAAGTGCTTGGGCCCCTGCACCCACGTGGGAGACCCAGATGAAGATCTGAGCTCCTGACTTCAGCCTGGCTACTGTGGGCATTTGGGGAGTGAACCAACAGACAGAAGATCTCTCTCTGTCTCTCCCTCTCCCTCTGTCACTCTGCCTTTCAAATAAATAAATAAAACTTTAAAAAGAAACTCCCCTGCCAAGTGAAGGCACTTCCGCAAGGGTGCAGGGTGAGTGGTGGCACTTGGGTTTGACCGTGAGCCTGCCTGTGCTGTTCCCATCAAAGAGGCCACTCCCCCTTCACTCCGCACCAATGGTCCTGGGCCCCTCCTCCTCACACCCACTGTCACCTCTACCTTGAAATATAGGTCTTTCCTTCCACATCTTGCACCTCTTGACCTCAAGCAGCCTGTCCTGAACTGTCCCCAGGGGCAGAAGGCCCCATTCCCATCCATCTGGGTCAAACCCCCCTGGGGCCACGGCTTCACTGGGGGACAATTAATGGCTACGCTTGATGGCTGGGCACTTATGCACGGAGCAGCATAAACCAGGTTTGCATTCCCAGCTTAAAAGCCCAGATTAATCGCCTTGGGCTGGTTCTGTCACACACAGGGATATATTTTCTTCTTGGAATTTACAAGTAGTTCCATCTGAGAAATAAACAACCAGAGATAAAAATTACATTGTCACAGTGCAGGTGTGATCGATGTAGGAAGCAAGCCGCTGTGGTCGCTGAGGAGGTGCTCCGCCGACAGATTCCACCAAATGAGACCTGGAGGAGCCCCAGGTAAGGGGAATGAGATGCTGATGGGATCTGGGGCGCGCGGGAAGCGGGAGTCATGCAATTTACATTTCATCACTCTAAATCATAGGGTTTCCAGGCCGCAGGGTGAGGGGTCATCTGGAGGCCTCCGCGGGCTGCCCGCCTCCCAGCCGCGGGCCTCAGGAGCTCCCGCCTGCCCCCGCTGGGACAATAGGATGGCCCCAGCTGAGGACACTTGGCGGTAACCTTGACAGCTCTGACTCCATCAAGACATCAACTACTTGTCTCATGTCTACTAGCAGCTGAGGGGCACTAGGCCTTGCCGTGGAAGGAAGTCGCCTTGGTGAAGGCCACAGGAAGACCAGACAATAATCATAACCCCAACAACTAACACTTATTAAGCACCCATATGAAGGGCTCAAGGAGGATGAACTTGTATTGGTCCTTAGGACGACCCCATGAAGTAGGTACTGTTACCCCCATTTCCCACCACATAAACTTGAGATTCAGAGGTCGGCTTGGGGCAGGTGTTTGGCCCGGGGTTGAGCCCTGTCTTTGATCCCCGGTTCCAGTTCCTGACTCCAGCCAGCTTCCTGTTGATGCACAGCCTGGGAAGCAGCAGGTGGTTAGGCTCCTGTCACCCACATGGGAGGCCTGGACTGAGATCTCAGCTCCCAGCTTCAGCCTGGCTTAGACCCAGCCCAATCCTGGCCATTGTGGGCATCGGGGAGTGAACCAGCAGAGGGAGCTCACTCTGTCTCCTCCCCCCTCTCTAACAAATGCATTTTTAAAATTTAATTAAAAGTTAAAATTAATTAAAATAATGAGCCTGTCCAAGCTTCCTGGAGTGGACTGAATGATGGCTTCCCCAAAATATCCAAGCCTGGAACCTGGGATGTGAGCTTCTTTGGGAAAAGGGTCTTTGCAGATGTAACCAAGTTCAGGAGGTATCCTGGGTTACCCAGATGGGCCCGAGACTGAGTGACAACTGTTCTTACAAGAAACGAAGAGGAGAAGATGCAAAGAAGCCACACAAAGTCGGAGGCAGAGACCGCAGAGACGCAGCCACAGGGACGCCCACAGCCACACAGGCTGGAAGAGAGGGAGCAGATCGGCTCCGGCAGCTTTTGCCCACACCTCGATTTCAGAGCTCTGGCTCCAGAACCCTGAGAGAACCGACTTCTCTGTCTTCAAGCACTGAGTTTGTGGTCACTTAGGACAGCCCCGGGGAAAGCACAGAACCCCACAGCTCACGTGTGCGTGCGACAGAGGCAGGATTCTGACCTGGCAGGCTGACCCCAGCCTCGGGCCCACTTCTGGGCTCCAGTTCCAGCTCCGCTGCAAGTGAGCTGTGTGACCTTGGGCACGCTGGCTAAGGCTCAGCTTCCTTATCTCAAAACGAGGGGGCCGGACAAGATAAGTGCTGTGCCTTGGGCTGCCACTGTGGGCAGCAGGGACAGACAGGGCTCTGAGCACACAAGTCAAGTGTGAATGAGGAAGAAAACAGGTTCAGCAGATCACCGTGGACAGCGGTGCGTGCAGTGCTCCGGCCGCCTGTGGTGCGTCCCCCCTCCTTTTGGCCCTGACGGCCCCAGCTCCTCACCCAGGCGCTCTGATGGAGCTGAGCTGGTGGCTGTCCCCACCTCCAGGGGCGGGGGTGGGCTTGTACCCACTCAGCACCTATTCTCGGAGCTCAGTGACTGGGCCAGGGCTGCACCTGAGCCAGTGACTTGCAGCCCGCAAAGTGGTGGGGAAGGGGAGGGAGACATGGGAAGCTGGAGACTTTTGAGCACAAGGCCCCCTCAGGGAAGCCACGCCAAGCCCTTGACACTGTGTGATCAGGTTGCACCTGAAGATGCGGCGTTCAGCTTCCTGAGCCGGTGAGAGTCCTTTTCCGTGCCCAGGTGTGGCCACTTCTCAGGGTCCAGCCAGTTCGGAAGCGGTGTGATTTCGGGGCTGAGGTGTCACTGCGTACACTTTCCATGTAGGATCCCCAACATCTCTGTCCCGAGATGAGCGAGACCCCAGCCCCATGAACACCTCCCTCAGGAAGTGGTCCCAGCCAAGTCTTGGCAAACTCTTCCTGGATTCTCCAGGTAGCTTCCAGAGGACACCCTGGAGCCTCTGAGGTTTCCCCCAAATCCCTTCCTCCAGGCAGGCGACCACATGACTCCTTCCAGCAGGGGTGGCGAACCATTTTTCAGCCAAGGGCCATTTGGATGTTTATAGCATCATTCAAGGACCATGCAAAATTACCAACTTAAAAATTCACCTGCCTGTGGTTGCCTTGGCAGGGCCAGTTGACATGACTTCCCGGGGCCTTATACAACCCATGGGCTGGATTGTCTCAGCCCTGCTTCGGGGGCTCCTGACATGACCCACTGTTTCAGCGTGTTCACTAGCAGAGCCACAGCCCACAGTCAGAATTCACCAAGCACTCAGCATGTGCCAGGCGCAGGGCTGAGAGCCGGGGGCCCCCGTAGACCGTAAATAAGCAAACACAAGCCGACCCTCACGCACCCACGCCCCAGGCTGGTGAGGCGAACCCAGCGCCCCACCCTAAGCGGACGCCTCTCTCCTTCCCGACTCCGCCTCATCTGCGTGGCCCCTCCTCTCGGGGCCCTGCAGTGTCTCCTAGCTTCTCTCTCTGCTCCCACTCTTCCCTCTCAAAGCCTCTTTCTCACATGGCAGTCAGGGTGATCTTTCCAAAATAAGAATCCTTTAAAAATGTAAGCCAATCCCTCCCGTGGCTCCCATCACACAGAATAAAATTCAATGACCTCACCATGGCCTGCCTCCCTGGCCCTCCATCCCTGTACCCAGCCCAGAGCCATGTGCTGCTCCGTGCGTGCACCAAGCACCCCCTCTCCCAGGGTCCCTGCATTTCCTATTTCCTCAGCCAGGCTCTGATCCCCCACGCTCCCTGGCAAGGCTTCCCTGAACACCTTAATCCCAGCCACCACCTCTTCACTTCCTTGTGTTGTTAAGATTTACTTATTTGTTTGAAAGGCAGAGTTGCAGAGAGGGAGAGACAGAAAGACACTGGTTCACTTGTCAAATGGCCACAATGGCTGGGGCTGGGCCAGGGTGTGGGCAGGAGCCAGGAACTCCACCTGGGTCTCCATGTGGGTGGCAGAGGCCCAGGTACTTGAACCATCCTCTGCTGATTAGCAGGGAGCTGGATCGGAAGCAGCGGAGCCAGGACTTGAACTGAACCTGTACTCTGATAATGGGATGCCAGAGCTGCAGGCGGTGGCTTAACCTGCTGGGCCACAAGCCTCTTCACTTTGTTTGCCTACCCCCCCATGGCCCTGTGACAATCACACTGTGACACTGCTTGATTGTCTGCCACCCTTGCTGCAATGTCAGCTCCAGTGAGAGCCGGGGCTGTGTCTGTCTCTCAGCACCCTGGAGTGTGCCTGGCACCCAGCTGATGCCATTACATCTTTGCTGAATAAAGAATACCTGGTGCTGCGAGACCTGACCTGGAGGGCTCGGGGCCACTTTCTCCTCCTCTAAGGGAAAAGAAGGAATTCTCCAGGAGAGTGGAGTGGAGTGGGCGGCGGGGGGGGGGCGGGGGGGGGCATTCCCGGCAGCACATCCACACGGGTGAGGCCCCTGCGTGTCCAGGATACTGGCCGGGTAAGGACAAGGAAAGAAATCCGTCAAGGGGCAGGCATTTGGTGCAGCTGTTGAGAAATCTGCTTGGGACGTCTGCAGCTCCTATCAGAGTGCCTGGGTTCTGCTTCTGCTTCATTTCCTGCTATGTGCAGGAGGGGAGGCAGCAGGTGGATGGCTCAAGTGCTTGGTCCCCTGCCACCCACGGGGGAGACCCAGATGAAGTTCAAGGTTCCTTGCTTCAGTCTGGCCTAGCTCTTGCTACTATAGGCATTTTAGGAGTGAACCAGCAAATGGAAGATCTCTCTCTTTCTGTCTCTGTCTCTATCTCTTTCTGTCTCTCTGCCTTTCAAATAAAATGAAAACAAATACTTTAGGGCCCGGCACTATGGCACAGTGGATTAACGCCCTGGTCTGAAGTGCTAGTAACCCATATGGGCGCTAGTTTGAGACCCAGCTACTCCACTTCCGATCCAGGTCTCTGCTATGGCCTGGGAAAGCAGTAGAAGATGGCCCAAGTGCTTGGCCCCTGCATCTACATGGGAGACCCAGAAGAAGCTCCTGGCTTCAGATCGGCACAGCTCCAGCCATTGAGGCCAACTGGGGAGTGAACCAGTAGATGGAAGACCTCTCTCTCTCTCTCTCTCTCCTCTCTCTGTGTAACTCTTTCGAATTAAAAATAAATAAATAAATATATTTAAAAAAGGAAAATCTGCATGAGGGAAAGTGGTAGGGGGCAAGGTCGGAGGACAGGCAGGGGCCGAGACTCACAGGTCCTGAGAGGCTTGTTAAGAAGGACGGTACCCCGAGAGCTGTGGGCCACTGCAGAATGGCAAGCGATCACAGGGATCTCACTGACACGATCAGACTACGGCCCCTCACATGCCCTGGCGTGGACAGGAGACTGCAGATGACAGAGAAGACCCTAGAACGCCAGTTATGGGTGTACCGCCAACATTCCAAGCTAGAGAGGTTTAAGACGGCAGCAGTGGGGAGATGGAGAGAAGGGGATGGCTCCATGGGTGGAGGATGACGAGGGAGAGGATGACTCAGTGGGTGCTGAGCACACAGCGAGCCAGATTCCTCACTGTCCCAGATTTGGACGCTTCTATTAATGTGGTCAAAAATTATAGATGCTTTTTTTTTTTTTTTTTTTTGGAAGGCACATCAAACTTTGTGACTCACTGTGCTAGCAGGCAAACGCTTCCTCATCATAATAACCCTTGCTGGGACAAGCAGCCTCTCTGCGAGCGAGCTGCAGGATCACAGCCGTGGGTGCCGAGGGCATCCCACCAGGCGGGGCCAGCCAGTGAGGGGCTGCATCTCAAGAATGCAAAGGTGGGTGGGGGCCAGGGAGAGGCAGTCTCTCTCCCTCCTCCAGTCCAAGGGATTTTTTGAGATATGAGAAAAATGGAAGGAGAAACATCACCAGAAGGGCTCACCTTCACAACTGTTCTCTAGAGGATTCCATGTATCCCTGGTCTGCTGGTGCCTGGGGATGGTCTCAGACACAGAGGAGAAATCCAGCAAGCCTGAGGCCCCAGAAGCCGGTGCCTGGAAGATGCAAAAGGAACGCAGGCCAAACCTGAGACAAGGCCACCCTGGGAGCGGAAATCTGGTGGCCAAGAAGAGGGGCCGCTCACTGCTGGGACCATCAGCAATGGCCAGGGGGCAGCCCTAGCCTCGAGATTAAGATGCTGGCCAATATATCACAGCCCTGTAGCAGAGCCCCTGGCTTGATCCCCACCTCTGGCTCCTGAGTCCTGCTTCCTGCTGAGGCACACTCTGGGAGGTAGCAGGTGACGGCTCAAGCAGCTGGGTGGCTACCACCTCGTTAGAAGACCAGGACTGAGTTTCTGGCTCCTGACTTCCACATTATTCCCACCCTGGCTGTTATGGGCATTTGGGGAGTGAAGTGGGTAATGCAAGCTCTCTGTCTGTCTCTCTCTGCCTCTCAACTTAATGTATTTAAAAACAATTCCCTCTTTAAAAGAAAGGTCAGAATATGTTGCATGACAATGTGAGTGCCCACAATGTCTCAAAATTGTACTTAAAAATGGATCAAATGTGGGGCAGGTGTCTGGGATGGTGGTTAAGATGCTGCTTTGGGGCCGGTGCTGTGGCATACAGGTAAAGCCACCCCCAGCAGAGCTGGGATCCCATATGGGGGCCAGTTCATGTCCCTGCTGCTCTACTTCCAATCCAGCTCCCTGCTAATGGCCTGGGAAAGCAGCAGGAGATGGCCCAAGCGCTTGGGCCCCTGCACCCACATGGAAGTCCTGGAAGGACCTCCTGGCTTTGGCCTGATGGCCCTTGCTGCCATTTGGGGAGTGAACCAGCAGATGAAAATCTCTGCATTTCAAGTACATAAATAAGACTTAGTAAAATGATCCACTGGAATAAACAACTACCTCACGCTTTAATTTCAACAAAATGCCTGCTGGTGGTCACTTTCCAGCCTGTGGTGAACACATACAACAGGCCACCCACGCCCACACGAGCAGAGAACTCCATCACTGATATATTTATTGAAGAGTTCTTGTAATAAAATCTAACTAGCTTTAATTTAAAAAAAAAAATAAAAGAAGAAGAAGGAAGGAAGAAAGTAGAGAAAGAGGGAGGGAGGGGAAGGAAGGGCGAGAACTAGCCGGAGCCTTTGGGGCTGCAGCTGCTGCTCTGAGCCAGGAGCTTTGCAAAGCTGGGTCTGCACGCCCATCACACTGGTGCACTTCCTGGCCTGCTTCCCACCATCGCTCTGGGCTGTGTCTCCAGGAGGGAGGTGGCGCAGCCCCAGCCCTGCACCTTGTACCTGTGGCAGCCCTGGGGTGAGGACTGGGACTGCACACAGGCAAAAAGGTCCCCCCTCAATTCAGAGACAGCCAACCTGTGTGGGACTCGGATGCCTGACCTTGGCCAATTAGTCCCGTGCTCGGTGTAACCAACCGAGTCACAGATTCAATTTGATTCAGCAAACACTGACGGAGCATCTCGGTGCCAGCCGTGCAGTGGAGCTCAGCCTTCTGCCCGGATTAGAGCTATTTGTATTTCGAGGCAGAAAGGTAGGCTTTAAGCACCTGTAAGAGGCCGTAATGTTACGGTGCCTCAGGGAGGGGTGGGCACGGGCTGGGGCAAAGCAGCAGGACCTGGCTGGAGACACGGAACAAAACAAACTGAGGAGGCAGCTAATGCCTGGGGATTTGTGCCCCCACCCCTCCCCGCTGCCGCCCTTTCCTTTTAATCGAAATGATAATGCATGCACATAGTAAAAAAAAAATTTTTTTTCAAAGAACACAAAAGTGCATACAATGAGAAATAAAGTCTCCTTTCCTCTCCAGACCTCCAGGATCTTTCTTCAGAGGCATCTCACAGCTAACAGCTTCTTTTGTGTCTTTCTAGAAAATTTCTATCACGTACAAGTATATCTTTCTTTTTAAAAGAAAGCGCAGTACATACATCACCGCTGCGTTTCCACTTAGCGATACATCTTGGCATCTATCCCATGTCTGCGCACGCAGAGTCACCCATTCCTTGGAGTGCGGAATCCAGTGCCGGGTACTACTGCCCCGGCTGCCGGGTATTTAGATTGTTTCCAGTTGCTGCTGCTACAAGCAAGGGCAACACACATGCTGCTCCAGGTGCACTTCTGCCCACAGGTGCCAGGGTACCACTAAACAAATGGCCAGGAGCGGAATGGCTACTTTTACAGAGCTGTGCCCATGCCTGTTTAAGTCCAGCTTGGAGCCACACCCAACCACCTTCCTTCCTTGCACATCCAACGAGCACCGGTGCACACACACACACACACACTCCCAGCTCCCTCATGACCTGTGGCTACATCAAAGCAAGCGTTTGGACTACCTGCAGAGAAAAGGTCCTTTTCTGGATTCAGACAGAGCCAGCCTGGGTCGCTGGAAACCCAGCTGGGGGCTGAGACAATACAGACTGCTACGTTGGGAGCTGTGAGCATGGGACTCCAGCTTAGCAATGCAATGCCAGGGCGAGGAACACGAGTGCCCCAGTGGCATCGGCTGCTATTATTATTATTACTACTAACATGACCCACAGGGAGCCCCGGGCAGCCAGTGGCCAGGGAAGCTCCCAGGCCTGGTCTGTCCAAGAGTCCATATGATTCAAAGGCACTGAATATGAAGGCCTGCTCGGCTCCCGGAGCTGGACAAGAGCTGAGCTAGGCATTTCCCACGGAGGCCTGCTTGGAACCTGCAGTTCGCAGGCCTTTGCCAGCACCTAATAAGCACCATACTTCATGCCTCGCCATTGTCACCCACACGTCCCCCGACGCTGCTGCCACTACATGCAGTCAGCAATTCGCCCTGACACATGGCTCTTCATGACCTGCTTTCCTTTTCCAGTGAATGTGGCCTGAATGACGTCACTGGGACACAATGAAAGCACAGTCGCATATTACTGGGGATGGGATGAGTGAGGTAGATCTATCAGAACTTACGCATACAGAAAGATTAGCCTTGACTTGGGGGGCTAGGCAGATCTGGATTCAAATCTTGGCCCTCATACTAACAAGCTCAGTGGCCTTAGGACGTCATTGAATTCCCCGGAGTCTTGATTTCATCACCTGTGAAATGGGCTAAGCACTTGTTCTAATACAATTATTATGAGGAGTAGGCAAGAAAATGGATTATTTATGAACTTTTTAATAGACAGGCTTTATTCCAAGAATGACTTCAGCCCGCTGAGATAATGTATGTCAAGTGCCTGGCCCGTAGTAGCAGCCCAGTAAGGAGCCCACTTCCGTGCCCTGCCCTTGTGCCTGAGTGGTCACTTCCAGGCCCAAGCCCGCAGGCACTGCCATCCCTTGAACCTTTCTAGACTTTCCTTTCCAGAAAATGGGCTCCATTCTTTAGAGTCCCCTCTTGTTTTGGTTCTTTAAATAATAAAAGGGAATAAACTCCCCCAAAACAAAAGCAAATCACATTCTGCAAACTGCACATCCCTTTGATTCTCAACACACAGCTTCACCTTACTTTTGGCCTTTCCTGAAAAATCAAACCCACCCTCAAAGGTCACGGAGGAAAATGGCGAGCAAGTTGAAGCAGTTTCCCAAGGAGAACTCGACAACCGTTCTGAGCAGAGCAGAACCAGAAGCCACACAGTCTCTAGCCCTACCCTGGACCACGCTGAGCCGGCCCCTTCCTCGAGACGCATTCGAATCCCTTTACAGGGAGCTCTGCCTGGGGAGGGGGCGGCTCCCCACAGGAGAGAGTATTTCCCAGTGCCTGGGGCAAGAGCGGCTTTTGCCGCCTCTGAGGCGTGGGTGCTCAGGTGGAATTCACAGACACCGTGTGAGATGATGAGGGGCTGAGTAGGAGGTGATGGCAAGTTTGAGAGCACAGAGGGGGTTTTCCCTTTCATCTTTTAAGATTTTATTTATTTTCATTTTATTTGAAAGGCAGAGAGACAAAGAGATCTTCTATCTGCTGGTGCACTCTGTGACTGAACACAACAGCCAGGGCTGGGCGAGGCTGACACCAGGGGTCCAGACTGAATCCGGTCTCCAGTTGTGATGGCAGGGACCCAAGTACTTGGGCCACTACCCCTGCCGTCTCCCAGGGCACGCATTAGCGGGAAGCTGGAATCAGAAGCAGAGCTGGGACTCAGACCAGGCTCTCTGATATGGGATGCGGATGTCCCAAGCAGTGTCTTAAATATTTTTTTAAAGATTCATTTATTTGAAAGAGTTAACAGAAGCCGGCGCCATGGCTCACTAGGCTAATCCTCCGCCTTTCGGTGCTGGCACACCAGGTTCTAGTCCCAGTCGGGGCACCGGATTCTGTCCTGGTTGCCCCTCTTCCAGGCCAGCTCTCTGCTGTGGCCCGGGAGTGCAGTGGAGGATGGTCCAAGTCCTTGGGCCCTGCACCCCATGGGAGACCAGGATAAGTACCTGGCTCCTGCCATCGGATCAGCGCGGTGCGCCAGCTGCAGCGCGCCAGCTACGGTGGCCATTGGAGGGTGAACCAACGGCAAAGGAAGACCTTTCTCTCTGTCTCTCTCTCTCTCACTGTCCACTCTGCCTGTCAAAAAAAAAAGAGTTAACAGAGATAAAGAGAGACCTTCTATCTGCTGGTTCACTCTCCAGATGTCCACATGGCCAGTGCAGGGCCAGACCAAAATCAGAAGTTTCATCTGGGTCTCCCACATAGGTGCAGGGGCCCAAGCACTTGGGCAAACTTCTGCTATTTTTCCCAGGCCATTAGCAGGGAGCCGGACCAGAACTGGAGCACAGCTGGGACTTGTACGAGAGCCCATATGGGATGCCGGCTTTCTGGGAAGCGGCTTTACCTGCTATACTACAATGCTGGCCCTCCCACGCAGTGTCAGCCACAGCACAGAACACCCAGCCTTGAAAGACATTTTTGAAAAAAAGAGAGGTTTATTTTTTTCTTGAAAGGCAGTTAGAGAGAAAGAGATCTTCCATTTGCTAGTTCATCCCAAAAGGACCGCAACAGCCAGGGTGGGCCAGGAGCTTCTTCCGAGTCTCCCACATGTGGGCAGGTGCTCAAGAACTTGGGCCACCTCTGCTACCATAGCAGGGAGCTGATCGGGAGTGGAGCAGCCTGGATTAGAACTGGCGCCCATATGGGATGCCGGTGTTGCTGGCGGAAGTTTAACCCACTGTACCACAATGCTGGCTCCAGGCAAGATCTTTTGCCTTCCTCTCCTATGGAGGAGGGCGCTGCCCGCTGCTGTCAGCAGAAACCCCACCTGCTAGAAGGCAGTAGCGTGCGATGGGCAGACCTGCATTTGGTGCTGAGGACACACCTGTATCTCACTATCATCCCTCTCAATGGCTCCCTGCAACACCTACAGTGAGTGAAGGATAAACAATCCTTAACCTCTGGCTAATTGGTTCAAATCAATTGACCTTGTAAATTGGTCTAACGCATGATTGGTAAAAGATGGCCTGTATGCCCAGCAACCGTGCATTTAGCTAGATGTCGCTCAAGCAACCGAACAAGGCTCTTTAACCCAACTTTCCCAGCACGCCTGCACCTCCTCCATCGGGCTAAAATGCCTGCTGTGTCACCAGGCCTGCTAAAAGCACCCATATCCTTTTAGGAAAGTATAACAACACTAGTGTAGGGGTTGGTGCTGTGGCGCAGTGGGTTAAAACCGTGGCCTAAAGCATTGGTTCTAGTCCCAGCTGCTCCACTTCCCATCCAGCTCTCTGCTATGGCCTGGGATAGCACTAGAAGATGGCTGAAGTCCTTGGGCCCCTGCACTCACATGGGAGACCCGGAAGAAGCTCCTGGCTCCTGGCTTTGGATCAGCGTAGCTCTAGCTGTTGCAACCATCTGGGAAGTGAACCAGCGGATGGAAGACCTCTCTCTCTCTGTCTCTACCTCTTTCTGTAACTCTGTCTTTGAAATAAATAAAATAAATCTTAAAAAAAAAAAAAAAACTAGTGTAGACCTCTGAGGGGCTGGGTGTGGCTGCACCTGTGGCTAGGTCCCTAGCCCAGCCCTGCCCTGAGCTGGCTCAGGCTGCCTGACAGGACGAGGGTGCTGAGTCCCACGCTTCGGCAGAGGAGCAGCAGGAAAGCAGTTTTCCTGGCACTCTCAGGACCTGGCCTTCCCCCAGGAAAGCTCGAATCTGTCTCACGGAACCCATCTCCGAGGCTGCCCACCGCTGCTGTCCAAGCGGGAGCTGGTGCTCCGTCTTTTGTTGTTGCCAGTGTCTGAAACGGCTCGAGACCTGGTCAAGACAGCAGGCACCGGGAGATGGCCTACAAAGCCTGGCCTGAGTACAGGTGAGCAGCAGCTCTCGGAGCTTCCTGCACGTCCCCTTGCGGAGGGCTGGCTGCTGGCCAGCGCTGCCTCTCAGCCCCCCGGGAGCTGGCCAGCCACCCCCAGCTTGCCTCTGCTCCATTAATAAACCTCAGCTGAGAGCCTCCTGCGCCCCTCCTTGGGGCTGGATCCTCACTGGTTTGCCTTATCAGCCTTGCTTTTCACGAGCACTTAAATTCATGAGAAAAGGGAAAAAGTGAAATCAGATAGAAATGCAGGTCTGTTTGCTGTTTTCTCCAATGAAATGGTTCTGGGTAAACAGCAGACGCCTTTGATGAAATCCCAGCAGGCTTAAACAATAAAGCTGGTTACAAACTCAATCTGGCGGAGATATCAGATCTGAAATTGTTTCAAAAAACATGTCAACATTTTCTAATGCTCCTTAAAAAAAAAAAAAAAAAAAAAAAATCCCGGGCTGCCCACTGTGGAATGGGGTCGTGGTGACAGGACCCGGGCAAACCCGGGTGCAGGCCTCTTCCCAGGCCTCCTGGGACTGCTGCACCAGCAGCCCAGGATCCAGCTGTTTGCTCCTGGCTGCTAGGGGTCCGGGTCAGCTGCACAAGTGTAAACAGGCACTCCACAGCCATTGCTCCAGCCCCCTTACGCACCACCCCTCCACTCGGTGCCCCACCTACCTCCTTAACTCCCTATCTTCCATGCGCCCCACTGCAGCCAGCTGGAAGCTTTTAAAAATGTAAATCAGATCATGTCATTCCTTCACCTAAAACCTCTAATGCCTTCACACTGCACTTAGAATAAAACCCAAACTCCTCCAGAGGCCCACAAGACCCTAAGGGATCTGCCACTGCCTGCTTCCTCCCACTCACTACATTCAACCTCCCTGGCCTTCTTCCCACCCCTGGAACACACGGGCTTCTTTTCTGCCTGGGGGGCCTTGGCACTTGCTGTAAACTCTGCAGGACCCATTGTCACCAGTCAAGCTCCCTGGCCACAAGATCACACTATGGCTTTATTCTCCACGTGCACTTCACCCAGCCCTGAACTCACCCTTTGTGCTCACTTACCAATCTCCTTCCGAAGGCACTTTCTCTGCAGGCCAGGACCCGCGTCCCTCCTTGCTGGGAGCCTATGACTGGCATACAGCTGGTGCTCAGTCCTGCGGCATGAATGAGTGAGCATCCAGAAAGTCATCACCCCCTCTCGGTAGCCGCCGGGGCAAAGGCCAGGAGCACGGAGTAGGTGCCCTAGGAACACATTTCCAGCCTCCCTCTATGGGCTCCCTGGCCACCCTGCCCCACCCAGGTCCCACCTAGGTAAGACCCAAGTTCTCTGCCAGCTTTAGGTACCAGGCATCAGCTGAGTCAGGGTGGGGGGAGGGGGAAGGTGTCCCATCCCCTTCACCGCTCCCTTCCCACCAGCTCACCCCTCATTCTCTTAGAAGGGAAGTGGGCAGGGGCCAGCCCATAGCAGGGAGGGCAGGGCAGTTCCCAGCAGGCCTTTTAGGAAAAGCATAAGCGCAGGTGAGCTCCAGAGAGCCCCCAGAGTATAGGGAGGGGGCGATGCCACCCCTAGGGTGCAGGCCTCCCCACCCCTACCCCCATCCCGCCCGGGGCCGCGATCGATCCCTGCCACTCCCGGCCTCATTACCGAGGAGAGCTCCCAGGGCCGGCAGAGGAGCCAGACGGCTGCGGGAGGGGGCGGGGAGGCCTCCTTGGCTCCCCGGCTGGAATTAAATATTTACTATGTTTTGTTTGGCCTTTGGGGGCGGGGCGGGGGAGGGCTGTCACATCGATCCGGAGCTGCAGGGTGAGGCCGGCCGGCCCAGGGGGCCAGGGCGGTGCCCAGCCCAGTGCCCACGCGCCTCCTGCAGGCCGTGGGACCGAGAGCGCCCCTCTGCGTGCCGGGCCCCTGAAGGGCGGGCCGCCTCCCCCAAGCCTCCGGGGCCCGCGTGGAGAGAACTGGGTTAGAGCGCGCCCGCCCGGCCTGGGTCTGAGCGCGCAAAGCCAGGTCGCGACCCGACTCTCGCTGGCTCTCCACAGCAGCCCATTCTACAGATGTGAGGTCTGAGGCATAAATAGGGGCCCTCGAATTCCGGGGGTGACCCCTCTGGGCCCGCTGGGGATCTGGTCCCCCACGGTCCCCGACGGCTTCCTACTAAAGTTGGAGCTGCCTGAGCACTGGCCTGGCGGCGTCCAGGAGGGCTCCAGACCCACCTGCTGGGCGCACCCTCCGGCAGCAGCCCAGCAGGCCCCTAGAGCCCCTTTGCACTCCAGGGGCACACACGCAGTTCCTGGTTGTCCACTGAACATCCCACATGGTTAGCACCCAGGTCCTGGCCGTCTGCCTCTGCAAGACCTGAGCGGCTGTGGTCTCCTGACTGCCCCAACCATCGTGCACTGCGCTGCTGGCCTTACCTTACACATTCTGCACACACACACATTACACACACACACTCACGCCCTGGTCTGGCCTGGTCCGTATGCAGGTGTGCACAGATGCTCACACCACACAGAAACTAAAGAGCAGCTGCCCCACTACACGCGCACCATGAATATAAACCCGCACACACAGACACGTTGAGAACTGCCCATCCCTGAACACGAGTGCATTCAGTGACCACACACAAAGAACAATTCACCACCTTCCCCGCATACACGTCGGCTGGTGCAAAGTACACAGAACTAGCCACATCACGGAAGTGTGCACTCCACCCCATCCCTGTGCATGTGTCACACACGTACGCACGCGCGTGCACACACGCGTGCCTGCTGACTGCAGGCGGCTGGGGAAGAGCTGCAGCCTCCAGCCCTGCTCCTATTTAAAGAGAAGCATTGCTGGAAAAGGAACAAAAGCAAAGCTGGCTATAAATAGCCGCCTCCCTCCCCGCTTTTCCTGCCCTCCGGCCTCCAGGCCTTGCCTCTCCTCTCCCCTCCTGCCTAGGGCTCACAGCAGCCAGGGCAAGCCTGTTCCGGGGTGGGGGTGGGCAGCAGGACCCCTGAGGGCCTGAGCACTGGGGCAGGCCGGGGACTCTAGGCTTGGGTAGGTGCAGGGGCATTGGGCGGCCACTTGCAGCCCGCCCTGTATGCATGTGCCTGGCACAGAGGGAGGGGCTGGCTTGGGCCAGGGCAGCTGCCTCAGCAGAACCGCAGAGGTTGGCAGCTGTGGGGGAGGAGAGCAGGTGTGGCCAGCAGCAGCCACCACTGCCCCAGGTGCTCCTTCCCAGCCAGTATCTTTCCCTGCGCCCCAAGATGGAGACAGGGGTACTAGGGCCCTGTCAGGAAGTGGCATAAGAAGACTAAAGTGTATCAGGACAAGAGACGGGGACGACTCAGATCCTGCCTGGGTTCTAGTTCTGACAGCCCTGAGCAAGGCTCCTGACCACACCACCCAGCCTCGGGTTCAACCCCCTCTTCCAGGGATGTTAAGGATGCTACATGAAAAACTGTGGCAGGGGGCCTGCTCTGCGGCTCAGTAGGCTAATCCTCCACCTAGTGGCGCCAGCACACCGGGTTCTAGTCCCGCGCCTGGCTCCTGCCATTGGATCAGCGCAGTGCGCCGGCCGCAGCGTGCCAGCTGTGATGGCCATTGGAGGTGAACCAATGGCAAAAGGAAGACCTTTCTCTCTGTCTCTCTCTCTCTCTCACTATCCACTCTGCCTGTCCAAAAAAAAAAAAACACCTGTGGCAGGGCTTGCCATAGTGATTCCGACACCTGCGCCTGTCCTGGAGTGCCTGGGTCTGAGTCCCGACTCCTCTGCTTCCGCTAACGCACACCCTGGGAGGCAGCACCCGATGGCTGATGTACTTGGGTCTCTGCTACTCACGTGGGAGACCTGGAGACCTGGGTGTGGCCTGGCCAGCCCCAGTTATTGCAGGTCTTTGGGGAGTGAACCAGCAGATGGGAATTCTCTGTCTCTTGCCTTACAAATAAAATTAATTTTAAAAAGATTTATTTATTTTACTTTAAAGTCAAAGTTACAGAGAGGCAGAGAGAGAGAGGGAGAGAGAGATGTCTTCCATCTGCTGGTTCACTCCCCAAATAGCTGCAACGGCTGGGGCTGCACTGATCTGAAGCCAGGAGCCAAGAGCTTCTTCCAGGTCTTCCATGCAGATGGATCTTCTGCTGCTTTCCCAGGCCATAGCAGAGAGCTGGATCGGAAGTGGAGCAACCAGGACTCGAACCAGGGCCCATATGGGATGCTGGCACTGCAGGTGGCGGCTTTACCTGCTATGCCACAGAACTGGTCCCAACAAATAAAAGTATTAATCATTGATTTTAGTTATTTTATATTTACCCTGTGTGGGACACTGGACTCTCTTTAGCTAGTTTGATCCTCTATAAGGTAGGTACAGTCATAATCCCATTTTACAGATGAAGAAACTGAGACTCAAGTACTTGCTCTGAAGTCACACAGGCCCCTAAAGTGTAAAGTGGATCTGGGACTGTCTGAGACCAAAGCCTGCCTTCCTACATGCTGTACTGGTGTGGGCGTGTGTCGGGAGGTCCCTGGTTCACAGGTTAGCCCCTCTTCAGCGGCCAGAGAAAACAGGGCTGGGCCAGCCTGTCTGTCCCAGGCTAGCCCAGGCCTGGATGGCTACAGGGAGGGCCAGCTTCCTGGTCCTCCCTCCTAGGGTCCTCAGCCAGGATTTGCTGCATCGGACTATCCCATCCACCCCTGCCGGGGGGCCTCTCCACACCAACCCTGGGGGAGGGGAGGGAGGCAGTGGGGGAGAGCTCAGGCAGACCTACTTTCAAGGCTTTAATCCTTTTTGCTTAAAGGATTTCTCTCTCTCTCTCTCTTTTTTTTTTTTTTTTTTTTTTTTTTTTTGCTTGGGGAAGACTTGGTCTGATCAGAGGAGAGACACAGGGAGCTGACAAGCTTCGGAGGGTGGGGGGTGGCGAGGAGAAAGAAATACATATTTATTACTCTCAATTATTAAAAAAATAGATAGTACCAGATCTTAGATCCTGGCAGGCACTGCAGCGGCATTTGTGCAAGGACTGTTTCCTTCTCTCCGTCTTTTGTTAATTCTGGTGAGAGTGTAACACGGTTAGCTCCTTAGTACAAACAGCCAGCTAGTTCTCAGGGTGGGCCAAGTACTAGCCAGGCCAGCAAAGCCAGCAGCCGGGGAGTCCCCATGCCCCAGGTATGGCGCAGGGCCCAGACCCCTGCAACAAAGAGAGGGTGCGGCCGGGGCGGGATCTGGCCCCCATCCTGGGCTGCACAGGTTCAGCCAAGGCAGGCACGTGTCCCAGCTGTTTCCTTATGCCCCCCTCTGCTCTCTCAGGACAAACCTCCACCACCCCCGCCCAGCAACCAACACGCCACGCCCCTCCTGCCACTTCCTACTGCCCACTGCCCACTGCTGTTCTTTTCAAGGGAGTGGAGAAATAGAGAAATTTATTGCAGCTTCCTCTGGGGGTGGGGTGGGGTGACAGCACTGGCCCCAGGCTTCTGGGGGCTTCACCTGGGGGGCTAGTCCTGGCACCTAATCCTGCAGGCTGGCGGACACGCAGCTCACACCCCAGCCTCTTCTGCGGTGGCTCCTACAACCGTGCAAGGCCGGGCCTGGAATGAAGAAGGGGGCTGCACCCTGAGGACAAAGGCCAGGGAGGCAAAGCCACGGAGAGGAGGGGTGGCATCCCTCGGGGCACGTATCCTCCTGGTACATGACGCACAGAGGCCTCGCCGCTCGGCTGCTGAACGTTGGCTGAGGCTGAGGGAGACCGACAGCACCGCTGTCTCTCTCAGGCCTTGCTCCCTGCCAGGAAGGCGCTGGACATCCGCTCTGTCACAAATTCGCAAAAAACCCCAAGAGGCAAGTGGCATCGAGGGCACTGGTAAGCAGCAGAGCAGGGCCCGTGTTCCCACCTGGCTGGCTCCACGGCCCTTGCCTCTGTCTGCCTGATTCAATCTACAGCAGTGCAGGAAAACCCCAGCAGACCAGCAGGAGGCCCACGAGGAACCAAGCAAGAGGCAAGTCCATTGTGCAGGCCGAGAGACCGAGGCACTGGGCTGGGGCTGGGTTTTCCTTGCTGAGCAGGGAGTCCCTGAGAGAGAAGGAAAAGGCCGAGGGGCAGCGGGCGTGACGCACCAGTCCTCCGGGGAGGCCTTCAACCTCTCTAAGCAAAGACCACTTGCGCTCTCCTCGCCCATCCCCCTGCCCCACCTCAGGGGACTTCTCTGTGGCCCTGGGTATGAAACAGAACCCCTATCAAGTGTCCCTACCAGCAAGATGTCAGCAAGATCCAGCAGCCTGCCACCTTAGCCCAGGGTGTCCTTGCCAGTCCTTCGGGATCTAAAGCGATTCACTGAATTGGGAGTAACACAGCTGGCCCTGCAAGGTTCTCATCGCCGGACTAAAGCAGTCGTTAGCAGGACTGGCTTTGTGGTGCAGCTGGCTAAGCTGCCATTTGCAATGCCGGTATCCCGTATCTAGAGCACCGGTTCAAGTCTCACTGCTCAGCTTCTGATCTGGCTCTCAGCCAATGCACCTGGGAAGGCAGCAGAAGATGGCCCAGTGCTTGGCCCCTGCCACCTATATGGGTGACCCGGATGGAGTTCCTGGCTCCTGGCTTTGGCCTAGCCCAGCCCTGGCTGCTACAGCCACTTGGGGAGTGAACCAGCAGATGGAAGAGCTCCTTCTTTTTCTGTCTCTCTACTGTCTGCCACTCTGCCTTTCAAATAAATCTAAAAGAAAAAGAAGTTATTTGCTTCTCCAATAGATGAAACTGTGGGGAGGGGCTGTTTAGGGAAAGTCCAGGTGTGGGGCAGAAGGTAACTAGCACCTGCAGGTTACCCCTAGACTGAATGAAGCCCACTTGGCCACTGTAAAAACTCCCCCAAGAGCACAGCATTGTTGGCCAATCAAAGGAATCCCACGAGCACCACTGACCAACCAGGAACTTGGACATGAGCTGAGCATGCTCCTCCCAGTTCCAAGTTCAATTTCACCCCAACTCCCTCCAAGAATTTAAGCCACAGCTGTCCAGCTCCTTATTCTGTGCTTTGCGATACATGCTTTCTTCCACCACCCCATGCGCATCGGGCAGGTGGCTCCAGGTTTGGGGGTTCCACAGCAACACCTCCAACTAGTCTGGGGAATTGTTCTGCACCAGGCGGTTTCAGGACAAAATACAGAGGGTCCTCCCCAAAAGGGGTGGCTCCCCTCACCCTTGGTGACCTGTCCCTGTGGTCCTGAGGTTCCTGCCCCTGGTCAGGGCTAGCATGTGCCTCAACTCTGGATGCAGAAGGCAGAACTTCAAGGACGACTCTGGGCAGAGTTGGGGGGGAGGTACTGTGGCTACTGCTGATCCCGATGGCAGCCTGCACTGAGCTCTGCTTCTGGGTCAGGCCACGGTCAGTGCTGAGAGCTTCCTAAGCACTGTCTCCTTTGAGCTGCAAGATCCTATGAGATGGGGACTATTATGAGCCCTATTTACAGATGGGGAAACTCAAGTCCAGGAACTGAGTGTGGCCAGACCCTGTGGGCTTACTGACCTCACTCGGAGGTGAAGGGCTTGGCTGCTGACCTGGGGATGAGCCCTCTCCACTGAGCAAAGTCAGCCACCAGTGTGGCCAGAGAGGCGGAGGCAGAGGCTCGGGACAGGTCCTGGAGGTGAGTGCTACCAGCCAGTATGGTGGCACCCCTGTCATACCTGTCCCTGGTAGCTTCCTCCCCTGCCTCACTACGTACCCCTGGTGCACATCCACTGGTGTCTGACTGCATGGATTCCACCCTGAATCCCAGCCACGCCCACGCCCACTCCTCAGACTCCATGCGCTGACTTCATCCCGACCTCATTGCCCACTGCTGGGACCACCCTCAGCCTCCGCCTTGCCCTGCTGGAACCCCAGCTACCAGGGACAGGTGTGAAGGGGTGCTACCAGCCAGTGCATCTCTCAGTCATTTCTAATGCTCTGTGACACTGGGCAAGTCCCTGCCCTTCTCTGAGCTCCAGTTTTCTCAGCTGAGCCATAAGGTTCCTTCTAGCATCAAATCTGAAAGGGTCTCAAAGCTGTCAGAACCACACAAAGTCAGGGGCATGGCCTACTCCATACTCCACCACCAGGAATTTTCTTTCTTTCTTTTTTAAAAGATTTGTTTTATTTATTTGTAAGGCAGAGTGACAGAGGAGGGGAGGGGAGGGAGAGGAGAGGGGAGGGGAGGGGAGGGGAGGGGAGGGGAGGGGAGGAGAGGAGAGGAGAGGAGAGGAGAGGAGAGGAGAGGAGAGGAGAGGAGAGGAGAGGGAGAGGGAGAGAGGAGAGGAGAGAGGAGAGAGTAGAGGAGAGAGGAGAGGAGAGGAGAGAGGAGAGGAGAGAGGAGAGGAGAGAGGAGAGGAGAGGAGAGAGAGAGAATCTTCTATCTGCTAGTTCACTCCCCAAATTTCTGCAATGGCAGGGCTGTGCCAGGCCAAAGCCAGGAGCCAGCAGAAGCTCAAATCTGGGTCTCCCAGGTGGGTGGCAGGCCATCCTCTGCTGCTTTCCCAGGTGCATTAGCAGGGAACTGGATCAGAAGTGGAGCAGCTGGGGCTCGAACTGGCACTCCGATGTGGGATGTGGGATGCCAGTGTTGCCAGCACCGACTTAGCCCACTGCATCACAATGCCAGCCCCCATCCTCAGTAGTTTTCTGGTGCCACAGGCCACCCTAGTCCCCAAGAGCATGTCTCTGTGCTTCTTCCCCTCTGACCCATGGGTTCACCCACAACCTGTGTCACTGGAGGCCTAGACCATGTTTATGGATGCTACGCACATGCACACACACACACACACACACGCACACACACGGGTCCTCCCCAAAACTCTCAGGTGCCATTGGATCCTGTCTGCCTGTAGCTTGAGACAGTGCCAACGGGTGTCATGGACCGCCCACAGCCTCCACCTGCTTGGCTCCCTGCAGAGGCTCCAGCCTCTCATACTCCTCTCCTGCTCCTGTTCAGAGGCCCACGAGCTGTGGCTTCCAAAGGTTGGCTGTGGCGTGGGCCCCAGCACTGGCCGTGCCATCCTGACTGGCAGGTCGCACGATGGAGCACTTTGCAGCCATTAAAACTGAGGCTTGGAAAGGTGGGTGAGCAGCCACAGCTATGGTGCCATGGGCTAAGCCGCCACTGGAGACACCAGAGCGCTGGTCCCAGCTCCCTGCTAATGAACTCGGGAAGGCAGAAGATGGCCCAAGCGCTCCGGTTCCTGCTGCCCACGTGGGAGATCCGGATGCAGTTCCTGGTTCCTAGCTCCTGGCTCCAGCCTAGCCCAGACCTGGCTGTGGCAGCCATTTGGGGGGCGAACCAGCATGGGAGATCTCTATCTTTTCTCTCTGTGGTTGAGCTATGGTGTTAGCCAGACAGGGCACCGTGCCTATGGAGCTAGGAGAGAAGCAGAGGCTGCACAAAGCCGCCCATGCCCAGAGGGGTGAGGCCTCCGACACTTTGCTCTGAGCTGTGAGATAACAATGGTTTTCCAATGTGTTGTGCCATGCGCAGGCATCATTGGAAAGTTTAGGAAATCAAGCACGCAGCTGTTGGGTGAACCAAGCCTTTTGTTCCTGGTACTTAGGGACTGGAAGAGGCTCCTGCCAGTGCTGCTCTGTTGCAAACATGACCATGGCCTACTGCGCCTCCTCCTCCTCCTCGCCAGCTTGCCCACCCCGCCTCCAAGGCCCTCTTCTTCTCTCAAAGACTCCCAGGGTGAGTCTGGCTGCTTGCCCACCCTGCTCGCAAGGGCCTTCTTTCCCAGCTCCCACATGCTGTCATGTCTCCTAGCTATGTGGCTTCCCTCTCCCATCAGCAGTAAGTTTCCTGATGGTGAGAACCAACACTTGGGCCACTGCTCAGGTCCTACCATACCTGGTCCACAGAGAGCGTTCAGCTGTTCAGGAGATGCCCACGGGCTACGGGGAGTTCAGGCCTGCTCAGAGCCGAGGGCCTAAGTCAGGGAGGGAAATGGTGTGTGAATGAGACAGTGGTGGAAGAGATGGGAGCACCCAAGAGCTGAGTTCTGCATTGGATGCGTTGGAGGAAAAGGGAGGGGCTTACAGGAACTGACCTTGTACTTGGACTTCAGTCTGTGCCACAAAAACAGCCGAGCAGGAGAGGTGCATGAGCCTGGTGAGCAGGGAGAACCCCAGGCCCCCCTCTCTGCCGTAGCTGTCGCCCTGGTCTCTGAACCCCAGCCAGGTGGCTGATGGACTTGGGACTAGACCATTCCAAAGAAATCCGAAACTACTCCCCAGGAAGCCTGTCCTGCCACAGCCTCAGCCATTCACCAGTAGGGGCTGCACCAAGCACCGCCCTGCCGCAGCGCCTGTCCACCTGCTGCTGTTCCGTCAGCCCGCAGAGCTCCTCCCAGGCAGAAGCAGCTCCCTCTCTCTCCACTGAGGTATCTGGGGCAACCTCCTCTTATCGGAAAACCTTCCCAGCCCATCTCTGTCACTTATCAGCTCTCTGGTCACCTTCAGTTCTTTTCTGATCCGAATAGAGTTTTGTCAACTGTTATCTACCTCCAATTAGAAGGTATGCTCCAAAAAACCAGGCACTTAGTGTTTAGCCAGTGCTCCACCCTCAGTGCCAGCAGTAGGCAGGCAGTCAAGAGTCGCTAAGTAAACCCATGTCACACAGAGAGCCCACCTGTGCCCCTCTGTGCGGACCAGGAGGCGGCCAGCTCATGCGTGGATGGACAGTGTGCAGGCGAGGCTGATTTGTAACATGATCTGACATGAGCCACGGCATGGCTGGTCCAAGCAGCATCTCCCTCTGGGAATACCTCACCCTGAGGCAACTGGCTGTAGGAGGGCAGGGTGAAAGGTCACCTGGATGAGCAAGCTGGGGCGGCCTGTGCAAGATGAAAGTCCATGGTGCAGACCGTGGGGCGAGAGCAGGTGCTGGCTGCGTGGAGGGAGAGGCCAGGGCAGAGAAGCCACAAGAGGGACCACAGAGGAGCCGGGTTTCCTAGGGTGACCCCCTTTCTTGGAGGCTCCTGAGAGCCCAGGTCACTCATCTCCTTGCAATAACCCCCCATTTCCAACAGGCTGCCTTGGACCTTTGCAGTCTGACTTGTCTGCCAGCCCGTCCGTCAGGGCTGTGGGCCAGCGACAGGAAGATGATACCCACTAGGTCCTCCAGGCAGCCCCAAGGGGTTGGCTGGCCTGTGCCCCTGAGTGTGGCCCTGGGAGCCACCCTGCCTCTTTTCCTCTGCTCTGAGATTCTGCTTCAAGCTCAGGCCTGGACAATAAGGCAAGGGGCAGTACAAAGACACAAGTCATTTTCACAGAGGGGAGAGGAGACAAAATGGGCGGGCTTCTCAGCCTGGGCACCCCAGAGCTCTGCTTCATCTGCCAATTTTATTTGTTCGGTCCAGCCTCATTTAAACATTTCAGATCTCTCAAGCCCAGAGTGTCCACGAGAGGTTCTCATTTGCCACAGAATCGATAGTGCAAATTTTGTTCCGTAAAATTCTGCCAAGCACAACCCTGAACTCCTCCAGGTGTGAGTGGTGCTTCTGCTCCCAGCCCAGCGCCTTCCCTGCTGCCTTCCTGGGGAAGCCACGCAAGCTCTGTAGCCTCCCGGAGCCTCAGTAGTCTCACCCGAAACTGCAGCTTTGAAGGAGGCATCGTGCAGGGAAAACCTGCGTGGTAGGCCTCGTTCCTGCATGCCGCTCACTGAAAAAAATCCCCCTTCACACCTGGGTTCTTGGTACTAAGTTTCTTCTTCTCCTTCTTTTTCTCTTTCCCTAAAAAGCTCTAGGTTACCATGATCTGATTTTTCTTATGGTTACAGGACATTCTGAAACTGAGTTTTTGGTACTAAGTTTCTTGTGTTCCAACCTATATGTGCAATCATTCAAATCAACATTTATTAGTCATCTCACAAAGCCACGCACGCATTTATTGATGAAACACGTTTTACCCGAGGTTACTGCCTGCTACATTTTAGTGCATGCTTGAGTCCTGTCTTGGTAGGAAGTGGCGGGCACCCTAGGATTGAGTGATTTGGTGAGTAAGGAAAGAAGGTGTGGGCCGGTGCTGTGGCATAGCAGGTAAAGCCGCCGCTTGTAGTGCCGGCACCCAATATGGGCACCGGTTCGAGTCCCAGCTGCTCCACTTCTGATCCAGCTCTCTGCTATGGCCTGGGAAAGCAGTGGAAGATGGCCCAAGTCCTTGGGCCCCTGTACCCGCGTGGGAGACCTGGAGAAAGCTCCTGACTTTGAATCAGCTCCAGCTGCTGCAGCCATCTGGGGAGTGAACCAGCGGGTGCAAGACCCCTCTCTCTGCCTCTCTGTAACTCTTTCAAGTAAAATAAATAAATCTAAGAAAGAAAGGAAGAGAGAAAGAGAGAGAGAGAGAGAGAGAGAAGAGAGAGAGAGAAAGGAAGGAAGGGAGAGAGCGAGCGAGCAAGCGAGCAAACAGGGTTGGGAAATCCTGGAGACAGTGTATTACTCCCACTGCAACCACACACGTCCAAGCCTGAGATGGGGTAGAAGTTCTTAGGGAAGCTACAGCTACAGGGACAGCTGTTCGGCCTGGTGGTTAAGTACCAGGTAAGACACTCCAGTCTCACATCGGAGTGCATCAGTTTGATTCTGCTTGGTCTTTTTTTTTTTTTTTTTTTTTTTGACAGGTAGAGTTATAGACAGTGAGAGAGAGAGAGAGAGAGACAGAGAGAAAGGTCTTCCTTCCATTGGTTCACTCCCCTAACGGCCCGCTACAGCTGGCGCCGCGCCAATCCGAAGCCAGGAGCCAGGTGCCTCCTCCTGGTCTCCCATGCGGGTGCAGGGGCCCAAGCACTGGGCCATCCTCCACTGCCTTCCCGGGCCACAGCAGAGAGCTGGACTGGAAGAGGAGCAACCAGGACTAGAATGCGGCGGTCATGTGGGATGCCAGCACCGCAGGCGGAGGATTAGCCAAGGGAGCCATGGTGCCGGCCCCCTGCTCGGTCTTCTGATTCCAGCTTCCTAGCAATGCAAACTCTGGGAGATAACAGGTGAAGGTTCAAGTAGCTGGGTCCCTGCCACCCATGCAAAAGACCTGGATTTCGTTCCCAGCTCCCTCCCCTAGCCCTGGCCTTTGCAGGCATTTGGGGAGTGAACCATTGGACTGGAGCTCTCTGTCCTTCTCATTCTATCTGCCTCTTGAATAAAAATAGCTTAAAAAAAAAAAAAAAAAACAGCTGGAGAGGACCTCTGGCAGGCGCTGTTTGACAGATGCCGCAAGGGCCCGCACACGGCCCCCACTCCGCCTGGTTCTGCATGCACACCAGCCTGACTTTGCACTGCCCAAACCGTATTCTTTTTGCCTGAGGGCTTTCTCTAGCAGTGGCGCTGGCTTTGTTCACCCACAAAGCAGGCCAAAGGGCTGTGGAATTAAAACCTCCAAGGAGCTGCACTCGGCCATGACGGATGGGAGCTGGAGTACAGGTAGCCCCGCTCTCCCCACTGGTGGGATCACTTTGAGGTGCACGGTCTCGTCTCCCCCGCCCCAAGGTGCCCAGTGGCATTAGCTGGGGCCGCCCTGCACTAAGCGGGCTGACGGTGCGCCCTCTCCTGGCTCCTTCCCTTCTCTCCCTCACTTCCTTACTCACCTCATGGCAGTTCCTTCTATTACTTCCCAGATAAACCACTTGGCTGAATCCGGGTCTCAGGCTGTGCTTCTGGGGAAACCTGTGAGTGACCTTTGGTGGGGGGAGGCAGAGAGCCCATGGCGACTCCCACTGGGCGAACCAAGCTAGCAGCAAGGGAAGGCGGAGTCCATTGTGGAACCTGGGCAGGCCAACCTCAGGGGCAGGTAGCAGGTCTAGAGGGGCAAGGGTGGAAACAGGACCCAGTCACCTCATGGAGCTGGCCAGACAGACAGACCAAAAAGTCAACGCAATGAAGTGGGCTGAGTCCTGTGACAGGGATGTACGGGTGCTAGGAGCCTCCCTGCAGCCCTGCGCTAGTCCAGGGGGCAGAGGGCACGCTGGGACCTGAAGGAGAGGTGTGAAAAGGAAGATGCAGCAAAGAACGAGTGAGCTGCGTGTTAGCCCGAGAGACAGAGAACACCATGCAGTCAGCCTGAGACAGGCTCGGTGGGCCTGGGGCTCAAAGCAGGAAGCAGGCAAAGGGGAGCCCAGAGCTGCAGGTGGGGCTGGACGTCAGGCCAGCTCCTAAAGGAAAAGGGAATGGAGGGGCCGGCGCTGTGGCCTAGCGGGTCAAGTCGCTGCCTGCAGTGCCAGCATCACTATGGGCGCCGGTTCAAGTCCCGGCTGCTCCACTTCCGATCCAGCTCTCTGCTGTGGCCTGGGAAAGCAGTGGAAGATGGCCCAAATCCTTGGACCCCTGCACCCACGTGGGAGACCCAGAAGAAGCTCCTGGCTCCGGATCAGCATAGTTCTGGCCATTGTGGCCAACTGGGGAGTGAACCAGTGGATGAAAGAGCTCCGCCTCTTCTCTCTCTTCTGCCTCTCCTTCTCTGTGTTAAAAAAAAAAAAAAAAAAGGCTAGACGTGAAGTGAGTGAGTGACAAGAGCAAGTAGCCTTGGAGAGTCCAGCAGAGAGGCCAGAGAGGAGGTGAGGAGGCTGGGCTGGGCTGGAAGAGGGGCCAGCTGTACAAGGCTTGAGGAAAGAACAGGAGGACTTGTGATGGGCCACAGGGAGTGGCCATCACCTGTGACTGCAGGTCTTGGGCTAGGGGTGGCTGTGAGGCCACTTTGGGGTCACCGGACAGATGGCTCTGGACATCAGATCAACATCCAGGAAGGAGATGGGTTGTGGGGACAGTCAGTAAATGTGTGTGGTAAAGCCCCCAGTGCAGGGCATAGAGGGCAGAGGGGGCACTGGCCAGGGAGCCGCCTCCCTGAGGGATGGCAAGAGGAGAAGCTGGCCCGGCCGCGGAGCAGCAGCCAGAGTCCCAGGAGGAAGACCAGGGACGCTGCATCAGGGCAGCTGGGGCAAAGGGCATGGCCACCAGCATCAACTGCTGCCGGAGGGCCCGCGGGAGAGGGCACTGTCAGGCGGGCTCAGCATGGGGCTGGGGCGGCGCTGTGGAACGACCCGGAGAAAGCCGAAAGTCTGGCGAGGCAGGTGCAGGCAAGGAGGCTACAGGTGTAGACAACTCCTTCCCTCCAGGACGCCGGGAGGAGACAGCCAGGTGGGCCCAAGCACTGACAAGGAGAGAGAACTCAGCCCACCGGCTGCCGAGGCCCATGGCTCACAACGCTCAGCACACACGCGGCTTTCTTGTGTGCAGTGTCTGCCTAGGAGGGACCACGGAGGACCCCTGAGTGTCCAAACTGCAGGGACAGTGGGGTAGCAGGGAGGCCAAAGGAGGAAGCCCCCCCCGCCCCCATATGTTTCGTGTTCTGCAGAAAGTCCTCTCCAAGAACACTGTATCACAGTCAGCCACGGGGAGGGAACCGAACCCAGCCCCAGGGACGCCACCATGCCACAGTCAGGCCCGCGGCAAGGCCAAAGCCAGGGTTGTCAGAGGGCTGCGGTGGGAGCTGGGGCCGGCAGCCAGTGGTGGAGCGAGCGAGCGAGCGAGGGAGAGAGAGAGAGAGAGAGAGACAGGGGAGTAAACACGCAGTGGGTGGCGGGCGGCGGCCTGCGGTGCAGGAGCTCAGCTGCTGCCCTCCAGCGTCCGGACTGCCACCCGGTGACCTCCCTGACTCTCTCCTCCAAGGCTGGCAGGCCTCAAGCTCCCCCAGCCCACCTCTCCGCATGCCCCTTCCTTCCCCCAGCCTGCTCACACAAGTCCATGAATAGAACATTAAAGGCAAAGCCTTCTAAAAGCAAAAGCAGCTCCCCGGTAGGAGTCACCCCACTAAATGTCAAACGCAGAGCAGGGCTTCCTGCCTCGTGTGCTTCTCACTAATGGAGGCACCGTGGCCTCCACGTCCCCATCATCCAATCGCCCTATAAATAAATCATCCTGCGAAGAATGCCAGTTTTTCCCCCAGGGCCCCATGAATCTGCAGAGGGCAAGGCCCCTTCACTAGGACTTGGCTTGGGCGTGCAGAGAGACACACCAAACCCCACTAGTACAGTCTTGGAGGGAGAAGCAAACTTCCACGCCACCTGGCCGGGCCGAGGCTCGACAGCCTGCATGCCTCCCGACTCGGTTCATTTCCTGCAGGCCCACCCTGGCTGGTGCCATTACCCTCGGGATCCCACCGCCCAGTGAGCACACAGGAGATACCATCTCTGGGGCCTGCCGTGGTCTGTCCCCGGGCAGCCACAGGATGCGTCATGCCCACCCAGCCCCTGTGGGGGCAGGCCACACACCCACTCAGCGAGCTTTGCATCCATCACGTGGCAAACCCAGTGCCGGCCCACCCACTCTTAGGGGCCCCGGTGAGTGGTGGACGGAGGGTGTGGGTGCCAACGTATGCTCCAGCACACTGCAGGGAGACTGTTGCACGCTCGCCAGGTGTGTTTCTGTCTACATGAGCACACATGTGTGTGCACACACACACACACACACACACAGAGTTTTGTGCCAACCCTGGTGATGTGCCAGTACAGAGGCCTCCATAGTGAGTTTCCTGAATCAGATCATGGGGTCTGTTTGCAGTTTTGTATCCAGACTTCGCTGACTGATTAGACAGTAATCACAGGCTCCGGAGCACCGCTGAATCTCTTAGATAAGGCACCCGCCTCCTGGGCGGGGGGGCAGAGCCTCGGCTCCTAAGCGGAATTCTGCTCCTCTCCTGCCCGAGATCACTGAGGAGCCTGCCTTCAGCCTCTTTCTGGTCCTAAAGGACTGTGGGAAGAACTTGGCCTCTCTGGGACTCAGCAGTGGCTCAAAAGGGTCAGAAGCGCTTTCTGGAGGTCAGCTCTGGGTCCTGCCGTTGCCTCCCTGGCTGGCAGGCCAGCACTAGATCAGGGGAAGGCCCCAGGGGTGAGGGAGCACTTTGCAGGAGGAGGGCAGGTGCAGGGGTCTGCCTCACCCAGGCAGTGTGAGGCGTGGCTCTGCTAGCAGGTGCATCAGGCAAGTCTGGAAGGGGAATCAGGGAGAGCAACCTAAGGGGAAGGCAGAGAATCAGGCAGTCCCTGCCCCCAAGGAAACCATGGCTTTGGGCTCTTCTCAGGGGGATGAATGAAGGCAGGAGGGGACCAGGACCCATTGTCCCATTTCTGTCCCCAGTGAAGAAACCGGAGCAGGAGACAGAGGTGAGGGTGTCTTCCAAGACATGGAGAATAGAAGAAGAAGACATGAGAGAGCAGCTCATCCAGGAGCCCTGGATCTAGCCAGGGAGGCTCCCGGAGGGACACCAGGAAGGGAGTGCGTGGGAACTACCGGGGACCTCTGCAACAGGACATAGATGATTCAGCAGTGCTCGGCACCCCACAAAACACATGTCACAGAAATAGGGACAGATGGGCACGTGAGACAGAGGAGCTGAGGGGCTGAGACAGCAAAGGAAAGACGGGGTTTGGCAGATAGACCAAGATTGTGTCCTGACTCAACAACGTGCCAGCCAGGTGGCCCAGAGCGAGAACCTGCATTTGGCTGGCGCTGCAGCTCACTTGGCTAATCCTCTGCCTGCGGCGCTGGCACCCCGGGGTTCTAGTCCTGGTTGGAGCACTGGATTCTGTCCCAGTTGCTCCTCTTCCAGTCCAGCTCTCTGCTGTGGCCCAAGTGCTTGGGCCCTGCACCCGCTTGGGAGACCAGGAGGAAGCACCTGGCTCTTGGCTTCGGATCCGCGCAGCACGCCGGCTGTAGCAGCCATTTGGAGGGTGAACCAACGGAAGGGAGGACCTTTCTCTCTGTCTCTCTCTCTCACTGTCTAGCTCTGCCTGTCCAAAAAAAAAAAGAACCTGCATTCCTGCATTGATCTGAGCTGCAGGTTCCTCTCTTCATTATTTTTTCTGTATTCTTAAGTAAGATTTGTTTATTGGACATGCAGAGTTACAGAGAGAAAGTTAAAAACAGAGAGTAATCTTCTATCCACTGCTTCACTCCCCCAAATGACTGCAATGGCCAGGGCTGGGCCAGGCAGAAGCCAGGAGCCTGGAACTCCATCCAGGTCTCCCAAATGAGTGCAGGGGCCCAAAGACTTGTGCCATCTTCTGCTGCTTTCCCAGGTCATTAGCAGGGAGCTGGATCAGAAGTGGAGCACAGGCCAGCGCTGTGGTGTAGTGGATTAAAACCACTGCCGAGTACTGGCATCCCATATGGGCACTGGCTCGAGTCCCCGCTGCTCCACTTCCGATCCAGCTCTCTGCTATGGCCTGGGAAAGCAGTACAAGATGGCCTAAGAGCTTGGGTCCCTGCACCCACATGGGAGATCTGGAAGAAGTTCTTGGCTCCTGACTTTGGATTGACACAACTCTGACCATTGCGGCCAATTGAGGAGTGAACCAGTAGATGGAAAACCTCGCTTGCTCACTCTCTCTCTGCCTCTCCTTCTCTCCCTGTGTAACTCTTACTTGTAAATAAAATAAAGAAGTGGAGCAGCCAGGACTCTAACTGGCTCCACATGGGATGCTGGCATCAGAGGCAGTGACTTAACCCACTGTGCCACAACGTCAGCCCCTCAGTTTCCTCTCTTTAAAGTAGCAATAAAAGACAGGCATTTGGGGCAGCAGTTAATATGCCATTTAAGATGCCTGCATCCCATATAGGAGTGCCTGGGTTCAAGACCAGCACCACTTCCGGTTCCAGCTTCCTGCTAATGCACACCCCAGGAGCAGCAGGTGATGGCTCAAGTAGCTGGGTCCCTGCTACCCAATTGGGAGACCTGGATGGAGTTCTAGGCTTGTGGTTTTGGCCTGGTCCAAATTTGGCTAATGTGGATATTTGGGGAATGAGCCAGCAGCAGATGGAAAATCTCTGTCTCTTCAAATAAATAAAAATTTAAGTAGGAATAAGTACAGACAGAACCAGCAGGGCATTGTGGAAATGGCATGAAGAAGGCACAGAATACATTTAGCTGTCCAGGACCCACACTCCCAGCATGGACGTGAGTCCCCCCATTGCAGGAAGGAACCCTGGAGTTTCTGGTCTCTGCCTGGGCTCACCAGCCCTGAGCGAGCGAGCCCCCTGGAGGTTACACAGCGTGGCTCCGGGAGACCAGGTAGGGACCTGGAGCAGGCACGCACTTGATGCAGGTGAGGTTCTTGGCCATGTTGGGTAAGAGGAAGTCTCATTAGGGAAAGGGAAAGAGAAGCCTGCTGACCTGTGGCACCTGTTCAGCAAATACGAGCAGCTATCGTCAGCACGGGGCCAGAGATTGGAGCAAGTGGTCCCAGGGCAGGCTGGGAAGAGCAATGCATTCCCTGCTGCCTGTTTTCACTTAGCACTGCGTCTCCTCCCAGCAGCCGAGCCAGGCATGCTCTGTGAGACTCAAGGTGGCTTCGCCTCACTCCGGTGATGGGCAGCAAGTCAGCTGTTCCTCCTCTCCCCAGTTCACCGCTATCCTAGGTGATCCGTGCTCCAGGGACCCTAGCCTTGAAGTTGACGGCTTCCCGGGTCTCCTTCCTGGCCTTTGGGGAGACCCCTCTGCTGAGGCCACACAGCCTGACTCCTCTCTCTGACTTACTTCTGCCAGGGGTGGTCTGGCCACGGAACCCCAGGCAAGGGCTGCTCCCGGCACTGTGCACGGAGGTCCTGCCTTCTGCTGTCCCTGGAGGCTCCGTTCCCGTTTCGCCAGCTATTTTGCTTCCTCGGCCATCTGTTCCCTTGCTGTCATCTCCTCTCTGCTTTAACCTTACCTGCTACTTCACTGCAGATGGTACCAAGCAGATCCGTTCTTGACATCCTTCATGATACCTGCCCCTCCTCCCCTCTTCCCCAGCAAGTGAACTGCTCTGTCCTTTTCCAGGCCCTGAAGACACAGCCAGAACTTGGAGTTGAGTCACCCCACAAGGCTGCCCTTCCTGGGGCCCATCTACCATGGGTCAGCAGGCTTTTCTCTTTCCCTTTCCCAACATGGCCAAACACCTCACCCGCATCAAGTGCGTGCCTGCTCCCGGTCCCTACCTGGTCTCCCGGAGCCACGCTGTGTAACCTCCAGGGGGCTCGCTCGGGGCTGGTGAGCCCAGGCAGAGACCAGAAACTCCAGGGTTCCTTCCTGCCACGGGGGGACTCATGTCCCATGCTGGGAGTGTGGGTCCTGGACAGCTTCCTTTGGAAAACAGAACTCAAGACTCCACAGTAAGGACTTGGCTCTGTGTTGGCATGACAGGGCCAAGCATATTGTCCATGTTGTCCGTCTTCACGGGGGCACGTTGCACTGCTGTTCTCCCTTTTATCCTAGCCACTGATGAGCAAGCGCACGCATGAGCTTCACTTAGCAACTCAATGCCTCTCTGTCGAGGCGTCCTGGTGCCCTCCTAAAATTCCTCCTCTTGGCTTCTCTTTCCTGGCATAGGACAGGAGCTGAGGAGAGAAGCTGCCCAGAAGCTTCTAATGAAAGAAGCTGGCTGGGCCAGATTGGTTCCACCAGGCTGACTCCCTGATCTGGACAGAAGTGGGCTGGGAAATCTGAAATTCCATGTCTGCACTTGACTTTGGGCTCAAAAGCCACACTTTCTCTGCAGCAAAAAACCGCACCTTGGGTCCACAGACCATTCTTCCCTCTCTCTCACTGTTGGGGCCAAGAAGGGCCCTCTTACCAGTAGCTCCAAATCCTGTTGCCTCCCAAGAGAAGCAGAGATGGAGCCCACTCCCACCTGCCCACGAGGAGGCCCCCTGGTCACCTGGGGAAGCTCCGAATTCAAATCCACCAGCCACTTGACAATGCCATTCTTCCCACATAGGGGAAGGCCAACTCTGCCACCAAGCCAACCCATCTGGCTATGGGAACCAAGAACAAAATGCATCTTACTGGGTTGCAGGCCTTAATCTAGCTCTTTGTGAATTATTCAAGGATGGCATTAACTTATAAATGACTGTGTTTGACTGATTTTGTGGTTGATGTACAGATAAATTCTAATGAAAGACAGCTACAAGATTTTAAATTATTAATTAGACTGCCACTTAACAAAGCCTATTTGGCACTCTATTTCCTCGCTTAACAAGACAAAAAGTTTAAGGAAAGGCTCTGTATTAGCCCAGAGGCTCTTGATTTGCATTCTGTTTTTATAACTCTAAAAATGAAAACCATAGATCCCCAACTTCAGCAGGCTGCTTCTGGCAAAGCAGAAACCCCCAGCAGGCTGCCCTTCCTTCCTGGACACCGCTGGTTGGCGGGGGCCTCAGCTGCCCTGCCTGCCTGCCTGCCCGCCGTCTCTTGACCAGACGCCTGCTTTCTCCATCCCAGGTTTTGCCAGGGCAGGCGAGGAGATGGGAAAGCAGGCAGAGAAGCCACCAAAGCCTTCAGCCCCCAGCCCCCAGCCCCCAGCCCCGTCGGCAGTAGGCCCCATTGGGCTGTTCCTGTTCACAGAGGTGGGCTGTGGCCAGCAGAATCCGCTCATCAAGAAATGCAAGGCCCTCAACCCCCTAAAAGGTCCTGCCAGGGGACAGTTTTAATAGGACACCAGGAATCAGTGATGGTTCTCATGGTCCTAGGCCTCCTCTGGGGGCCTCCTACCATGGAGCCCCCTAACTCCACAGGGTACCACAAGCCCCACCCTTTGCAGAAAACCAAAAGTATTTTTCTCCTCCTCCTTTCCCCAGGATTATCCTTCAAATCCTTTTTTGGATCATAAGTAGAGCATTCAACTTCCTCAGGTCCAGGGCCTCGGGCAGGCTCTGCAGCAGCGACCGGAGCCCATCCTACAGCATTTTTGCAGTCCTCCAGAATGAGTCTAGAAGCAGACACTTCAATGGCGCCCCTGTTGGCATCAGCCTCAGGCACAGTCTTGGCTTTGGGCATACACCTAGAATCCACACGGAGAATCTGAGCGTCCACTGTGTGTGTGCCGCAGAGACAAATCCAAGGCATCAGGACCAGGGAGAAAAATGCCCAGCAGGGGACGCAAACAGAATTCATTTGCCCTTACAACACCCCAGCAGCAGGGCTCCAGGCCACCCAAGCCGAGCCCAGCCCAGCAGAGGGCTTCTCTGCGCTGCTCTCCTCAGGCCAAAGCAGGTGCAAACCTCTTTGTTGGTGGAACCTCTCCTGCCACCCAGGCAGAGCAGGAAGGGAAAAACAGCCCGCGTGGTACACGCACACGTGACCACCAGGCCTCCAGCGGCCACCTCTTGGGCAGGGTAAGGAGCCTCCCCCAAGGGAGCAGGCCCCAGAATGCACCGGGCTCACCCAGAGTGGGGCCTGGGGATGGTGGGGATGGGAGGGAGGCTCCAGGAGGCTGCCTGGGCACCTAAGCCATGTAAACAGCCCGTGTGGGCCGTTCCCAGGCTCCTTTTTAACTGTAAATCGCCCAAAGACCAAAAGGGAGATCAGGTGCCAGTTCCTCTCCATCATCTCCATCACAGACCAGCAGCCCAGACACCGCGGCCTCCTAAAACTGCCTGGGAAGCCTCTCCCTCTGGGGCGAGTCTGCACACTCCAGGCCTGTGCTCCCCAGACCAAGGCCTGTGCTCAGCTCCGCAGGCAGCAGGCACCTTCTCCGGCTGAAAGGACTTCTCTCCCTTTCTGCAGGAACCAGGAAGCGGGGCGCATCCCTGGAGCAGACTTTTCCCACACCACAGCAGAAGGCAGCAGCTGCACCCAGCCACGTGGAGGACACAAGTCACACACAAGTTTGCGACTGTGCCCACACCGCGGGACAACCCAGCCTCCTCTCTCGGCCCATCTGCGACCACCACTCAGCCTTTGCTGCCTCCACCGAAGGCTTCTTCACTCCCCACGTCTGACCTGCTTATCTGGGTGGGTCTCGCTCATCACCCCCACATCTGCTTCTCCCGGCCCACCCTGGGGCTTCGCTCCCCGCTCCCCACCTCCGCCACCTCCCCCTGCCCGTTTTCTCCTTCCCCATCCTGCTGTGAGGTCAGAATGCTGTGCTTACGACACCTCGGTCTGTTGCCATGGAAACAGGGGCGGATTAAGGCTGGAGCGCGGTGCGCAGGGATCAGGCCCCTCCAATACCTGAGCTCCCGCCTCAGCCAGCTCCCGCAGGGCTGGGGCCGCCAGCCGCAGGAGCCGCGGCGCCTCCGCCGCCCGACCGAGGCCAGGGACCGGGGTGGGGGTCCCTGCGGGGCGCCACAGCCCGTGGGACTCAGGATGGGGGCCGAAGCAGACGCAGAGACCTGAGCAGCGGCTGGTCAGCTGCCCTCCCTGGACCCCGAGGGACGGCGCCCCGCGCGGCCACCACGTGGGTGCGCGGCGGGACTTCCAGGAGCCAGCGCCAACTTTGCCGCGCTCTGTTCCGGGGACCCGCTGCCTGAGTACCCGGCTGAGGTGGTCGCGCAGCCAGCTGTCCTTAAGTTGAGCCTGGCACCGGCGGCACATACTTGCCGGCGCGGCCTCCGCTTTCGCGTCCCTCTGCCCCAGCCACAAGGAAAGTTTGAGCGTCCGGCCATCACGCGCTTGCAGCTCCCCACCCTCGGCCGCGAAGTGCCCGGAAGCCATCCCTGAGTATGAGGCTGGGCTGCAGGGAAAGCGCCCGCGTCCGTGCCGCGCGTGTGGAGCCAGGGCGCGCGCAGAGCGCCGGGGCAGCGCGGTGACCGGCCGCCGTCTGCACTGGTTGGGAACCGGCCTCGCCGAAGCGGCAGAGGCAGGAGCGGGTGCCCGCGCAGGGAACGGAGCCTGGAAGTGCAAAACTTTATAATGGCAAAGCAAAGGTCCCAGGAGACCGGCTCCCCTTTCGCCACGGGCCGCTCACTCTGTCTCAGACTGACCCCTCTCCGAGGCATATCCCTAGGCCTGGCCACTTGATCCACGGAGCAAACCCCGCGTTTCGCAACCGGCCGCCGACGGGAGCTGAGCTCGGGCGGCAAAGCTCTTGGTGGGTGCGTCCGGCAAAGCCCGCCTGCCCGCCAGAGGCCGCTTCCCGGAGCCAGAGCCCTGGCGCCGGGCGGCTCCCGGGCTCGTGGCTCTGTCCCGTGCGCATCCAACTCCAACTTGCCCCTGCGGCTCCAACTCACCTTTTCGAAGCATGTTGGCCGCGGGGCCGCCGCTCCGAGGTCGGCCTAGGCGCGCTTCCTTTCGAGGTCCGGATTCAAATCCCTGGGCGCCAGCTGCAGCTAATCCGAGCGCGTCGAGGCGGGGGCAATCCCGGGATCTGCTTGTGCCCGGCGGCCCGGCCCCGCAGGGGCATGGTGAGCCCAAGCCCCGCGCCGAGGACACCGGCGCCCGCCAGCAACCGCGGCGCTGACGGGCAGCCCCGCGCGCTCGCTCAGCCCCCGGGCGAGCGCTTTGCTCCGCGCCGCCGGAGGCCTGCTTCTGCCGCCCCGAGCACTTTGCAGGCGGCTTTGAGGGAGGACGCCGCCCCCTGGCCGGCCGGCCGCGGCCCCCTCCTCTCCGCCCCCTCGGGCAGCGGCTGCTGCAAAAGGGCGCTCGCACGCACCGCCGAGCTCCGGGGAAAGCGCCCGGCGCGCGTTTGCAGGACCGAGCGAGCGGCGGAGCAGGGCGCCTCCCTTCCTCCCCCCCACCCCGGCTTCCCCCACCTCTCCTCCTCCTCCTTCCCTCCCTCGCTCGCTAGCTCCCTCCCTCCTGCTCCGCTCCCCGCCCCCGCTCACGGAGCGCCTCCCATACAAAATTTATGAAAGTGCTCTCAGCTCGCGGTGCCGAGCGCCGTCCTATTCCCAGGGCAGCGGCGCTCAGCCACGCGGCGCCGCCTCCCAAGGTGTTTTCGCTGCGCCCGCCCCCGGGGACGATCCTCTGCCCGCGTGCGTCCGAGTACCTTCCCGGGCCCCTCTGGTCGGTCGTCGGGCCACTTGAGCGCCCCTCCCTGGCCCCGCCGGCTTCCCGGAGCCCGCACCCGCAGCCCAGCCCCCTCCCGCTCGCCCTTCGCGGCTGGAGGTCATCGGGAGAGGCTGCTGGAAGCGTGCGCCCTGCCACCCGGCGGGGACGGGAGGACGGCGGCAACCATCCCCAACCCCAAGTGTGCACCCCGGCCCCCATCTCCACGACCAGCGCCCCTTCCTCCTCCAAAGCTCGACGGCTCTTCCCCGCCCGGAGCATCTTCGGCGCACCCAGCCGCCCCGCCTCCCGTGCCCCAGGGGGAAGGTGAGGGGCGCGAGCACTCCGGGAGGCCCAGTTGCAAATCCCAGAGAGGGGAGGACCATTGCGGGATTTAGTCAGCCACCTCCTCCACGGGGGTCTCTTCTCGCCCTCAGCCCACCCAGACCCCGCCCCGGAGACTGGAGAAAATGGAGGAGACACGGCTTAGAAAGCGGGTCCGGCAGGGGGCCCGGTGGGCTGGGTGCAGGGAAGGCTCAGGCCGGGCGAGATCCTGGGTGGAGGCCGGCACCCCCTACTGGCCCGGGATAAGAAGGATCCAGAGGGAGGAAAATGGAGCGAACAAAGTCACTCAGGCAGCACCAATGAAGGGGCGCTACTATTCCTGGAAACTGAGCCAATGACAAGGGTGGCATTTACATTTTTCTAGAGATCAAATGAGGGAAGTCCGGATGCTTGGAGGGAAACAAGCTGGGTAGAGGGGTCAAGGAAACTGCTCTGAGCAGGTTGCACGAAGCACAGACCTGGCTGCCACCCTCCTTGGAGGGAAACTGGGCGTGACAGGAAGTCAGAACACACCACGAATTCGCTATCCGGAGGCTCCAGGTTGACCTGAGGACCGGGGTGTGATGGGAGAAGACAGACCCAACGACCCTACGTCGCAGGCGTTTGCTGCAGCAGTGCAGGCGCTACTTGGGATGCCCTCAGTCCATACCGGAGCACCTGGGTTCAAGTCCCGCCTCCACTTCCCGTCCGGCTTCCTGCAGATGCACACCCTGGTAGGTAGCAGGTGATGACGGCCCAGAGTACTCTTTGCCTCTCAAGCGAGAGATCCAGATTGAGTTCCCAGCTCCTGAATTCCACCTGGCCCAGCCCTGGCTGCTACAGGCTTGGGGGGGGGGTGACCCAGTATCTTAGAGCTCTCCTCTTCAGCTCTGACTCTTAAATAAATATATAATTAATTAATAACTATTTACACCATCTTAGAACAGGACTGGTTACCATGTGGCACCTCTGTAAGGGGGTAAATGACACTGGGGAACAGAAGAGGTGCCCTTAAGGGCGGAGATCCTTAGGCTAGGGGGCCAGAACATTCCAGGGAGGAGAGAATGCACAAGCACCCAGAGAGGAGATGTGGCCTCCTTCTGGCCACGAATAAGACCCGGTTCCTTGTAGGGGTGGGGACAGAGGGGAGGCATTCCTTCTGCTAGCCCCCACCAGCTGCAAGTCTGCACTGACCCCACATCCTGTCAAGCCTTGCAAGGCAGGTACCCGAGCTAACCTCCGTGCTGCCGAGGGCTGCACAGAGCCTCCAAGATAAACTGAGGTTTCACACAGCACGTCGGTGATAAAGGTGTGCGAGTCCTTCTCCTCCTCCCCAAGCCTCCTCCCCATGACCCCTATCCCCCAACTGCAGCGGCTTAGGCAAAGTTGGTTGGGACTGGGCGTGAGTGTGAGAAGCAGAGTTATTTCAGGCCCCAGGAGGGCTGAGTGCTGCCTTGGAGTCCAGCCAGGGGGTGGGGGTGATTGTAGGCGGGTGTTGTGGCATCCTGTGGGGGTGCACGGTGCCCGCCTTCTTGTCAGGCAGTAATTACTCAGA
Source organism: Oryctolagus cuniculus (assembly GCF_964237555.1). NCBI lineage: Eukaryota > Metazoa > Chordata > Mammalia > Lagomorpha > Leporidae > Oryctolagus > Oryctolagus cuniculus. The sequence goes on from NC_091448.1 coordinate 47,515,779, forward strand.
CTGCTGAGTAACTCAGGCAGGGAGACCCCCACAGCAGCCCCCGGTGTCCTCCCCTGCAGGGCAGGGCGGTGGGGAGCGAGCGTCCTCACGGCTGGGTCGATGTCCAGTTCTCTGGGGGTTGCCTGACTTCCCAACGTTCAGCACAGGGGCTGCGGGGCGGTCAGGAGAGGATGGGGCCTTCACCATCAACAGGCCCCAAGGCTGAGGGGAGAAAGGCCCTGTGGGAGGGGTACCTGCTGGGCAGAAGCCACTGGTTCTCTGCAGCCAGAGCTAAAGTCGCCCACACCCTGGGCCTGCTGTCCTCAGAGGGCGGGGGCTGGGCTGATGGAGCCGGACTGGACTCTTACCACGGCGAGTGGGTTGTTCCTAGGACCTGCCTTGACCACGTTCTGGCCCAAGACCACGTTCTGGCCCAAGACCACAAGGGTTCTCAGAGTGTCAGGGTCCTAGGGGGCAGAGTGCTGGCCCCTGCCCATCCTCCCCTCGGCTGCCCACTCCCAGGCTGCCTAGCCTTGCCTTTTCTCTGGGCAGCCTCCCAGGCAGGGCCAGTCCCTGACTGCTTGTTTTCACTTCTCCCTGCACCTTAATTAGGGGTTTCCAAGCAGGGAGGGCCTCAGGGGGAGCCTGAGGCCACAGAGCTGCCTTAAAGGGCCAGCTGTGCTCACAGCACCACCACAGAAAGAGAGGAGGAGGATGCCGGGGGCTGGGTGGACAAACAGCCCTGGGCAACACTGCTCCCCTGGCAGACATAGCTGGAGGCCAGGCCTGCGGGCCACTTTGTTGTTCCAAAGGTCAAGGCTTTCGTTGGAGGCTCTGCTTCCTCTTTGGGGTCCCAGGGTCTCTGGCCACTGATCAGGAGAAAGGCTCCCTGGACCCAAAGGCAGCCTGGGCAGGGCCAAGGTGGGCCAGAATCCAGAAGGTGAAGGCAATGGAGACCCCACCCTCTGGGGAAGGAAGCCCTGGGATCCCGGCACGCCAGAATCCACACAGAGATTCAAGCCCGGCTGGTGGGCCAGGGTTCTGTGCGGCCAGTGCAGAGGGGTCCTCGGAGGCAGGAAGTACAGCTCCACCCACACGCGCTGCGAGGACCCACCAGGAGAGGAGCCGAGGACGCTTTGGGGGGCGTGCCTGTCCCCAAGCCTCGGCGTGCACAACTCGTGCACGTACAGGAGCAATGCTCCAGGAGGGCCAAGTTCGGCACGGGTCTGGGAGGGGTGTGGGGCAGAGATCGCCTGGAGAGGGCTACTGCGGTGGTCGGAAATCGCTAGGGGATCCTGAGGGTCCGGACCTTGGAGAGGGCAGACAGGCATACGACTGTAGCCCCGCCCATAACTCCTCCCTCACGGTCACCGCCCAGTGAGAATCCCCGCCCCTCGCTGGCTGATCGGCGATCGACTGCGATGTCTGCGCTCTCCTCGCTCTCCTAGCGCTGTCTTTTTGGTCCCCACGTGGGCCGGCGAGTGATGGCGGCGCTGGTTGTGTCTGAAGCCTCGGAACCAAGCGGCCGAAATGGCCCGGGTAGAGGTGGGTGCAGCCACGCTGCGGCCTCCCGACCAACAACTTCAGGGTGGGTGGGCCCCCCAAGTCAGGCCCAGGACCTGCCCTGCTTAACGACATGGCGCCTTTCGCCGCCAGATCCGGAAGTCCCGCTGTTTGCTGTGGGCTGCTGTCACCGGAGCTTTGAGGGACCGGACTTTTCTTTTGCACCTTTAGGGTGCGATCGAGAGCAGCCCCTGTTGGGGGAGTCACCTGGTTATTGGGAAATCAATGTGATTTTCTTGCTGCTGGGCACTGTCTCACCGCTTGTTACCATTTACCAGGTGCCGGGGTAACCTAGGAGCTTGGTGTCCTCGACCGAAAACTCGCCCTGCCTTGGCTGGCAGACAGACGCATGCAGATTGACTAAGAAATGGCTAAGAGTGGCCCTGTTGCAGTGGGCCCTCAGGGAAGGAGCGCCCGGTGTGGCTCCAGCTGAATTCCGGGCCTGTCCTACCAGTAGAATACAGTCCTTACCCTCAGGGGTTTCGGTCTCCCGGGGAATACTCACATAAACAAGCTCACCTCCCCACGGTAACGTAAGAGGAGGCACCTGTCCACCCAGGAACAGGTCTAAGTCTAAGGCCAGCAGCCACCGCACCCGGACTACCACAAAGGGCTTGGGGCTGCCAGAGGAGGTTCTGCCTGGCCCCTGGGAGGCTCAGCTGGTTAGTCGAGGCCTTTAGAACAGTGGTAACGTTCGCCGGCACCGTGGCTAACTAGGCTAATCCTCCGCCTTGCGGCGCCGGCACACCGGGTTCTAGTCCCGGTTGCCCCTCTTCCAGGCCAGCTCTCTGCTGTGGCCCGGGAGGTAGCCGGCCATTGGAGGGTGAACCAACGGCAAAGGAAGACCTTTCTCTGTCTCTCTCTCTCTCACTGTCCACTCTGCCTGTCAAAGAAAAAAAAAAAAAAAAAAAAACAACACAGTGGTAGCGGTCAAATCTGCTCTCAAGACCCCAGACCCCGGCCTGCCAGGCTAGGTCTCAGCACCACCACCATCTCCCCACCCACCCTGACACACAGTGGGTGAAGGTGACCTGGGAGAGTGCCTCTAAAATGGGACTAGATGACAGAGCTTTATTTTGGAGCAAACATTTTTGAAATCCATGCGTAATTTTGTCGTAATGCACCATTTCCATGTACTTTTTTGAAGACCCTGCTGTCATAGGGGCCCTGGCAGAAGTAAAGTACAGGCTTAGTGTAGGTTCTTGGGAAAAGTTAATCTGTTGCCTTTTCACACTCCCAAACTGGGGGTTGAACTAAACTGAATTACTAGAGAGGGTGAATCCCGATCAAGGGCTGTAGCCCTGTGAATGGGCTGCCATATTTTCTCCTTTATTCAAGGAGTTGTAAGTATTGTATTCCTGCCTCTGTCCCCACTGGCCTGCTGCCCCTCCAGGGCAGGGGCACGTCTCTCCTTACTGAATGTCCACAGTCCTGTCGAGAGTGTATTTTCTGTCCTTCGTGGAGCAGAATGGACTGGGGAACTCATCAAGTCACTTAAATGTACGGTGTTCGTTCCTTTTAAAGGAGGAGAAGGAAGAATACAGGAATTAGCCGGTGCAGGTGTGGTACAGGCGTGGTACGGGGGACCAGGAAAGAGGGCAGTCTGCTAAACGAGTACTTATAACCATGTGCCTATAGAGCTGGGGTCTGGGACCTCAGAAACTTGCAGATGTTCTGGGGAAGAGGGGGCGAAGGGGATGAGGGGAGAAGGGACTTCCTCCCAGACTGGTTGGGCTGGCCAGGTTCTTGGGTTTTCCCAGGGTTTTTCTCTGTAAAGGAGCTGTATGGACTCCAACTCAGTCCCCTGGAGTGACCCCTCTTCTGGCCCCCATTCATGGGCTCAAGACTTTGATTCCCAATAAGGTCACAGTGTGGAAATCAATGATGCAGATTCCTCCTGGCCTAATAGCCTGCCACTCTACCTTCAGAATGAACTGTGGGGAAGAAAGCCGGGCACCTCCTTGGCATCTGGGATCTGGGCCTTAAACCTGGGGGAGTCAGAGCTTAGCTCCGCGTAGCCATGGTCTAGGTGAGACACTGACTCGGGCCCTATATTTGTCCTAGGTCGGGTCCCTCGGAGCCGCTTGGCCAATCAGATCCCCCCTGACATCCTAAACAACCCCCAGCTGCAGGCAGCCATCCAAGTCCTGCCTTCCAACTACAACTTTGAGATCCCCAAGACCATCTGGAGGATCCGACAAGCCCAGGCCAAAAAGGGTGAGCTGTGGACGTTGAGCTGGGAAGAGGGTGGAGGGGTAGCCTGGCCGGATGAGACAGTGGCTCATCCCAGGCGCTGCTATCCCTCTGTCTCTCATGTCTCTGCTCTGTCTTGCAGTGGCCTTGCAAATGCCTGAGGGCCTGCTCCTCTTTGCCTGCACCATTGTGGATATCTTGGAAAGGTAAGGCTTGGGGTGGCTGGACCCCCGCCGCCACGCTGTGCCTGCTACTGTTGTCCTGTAGACCTCTGCCTAGCCCCTTCCTCTCCCACAACCGTGCACACACCAAGGGAAAAAAAAGCCAAAACCAAGCTCCCAGCATGCTGAGAACATTGCTTGTCCATGAAAATCTCCTCTCTGACAACTCCTGGGGAGAGGAAGAATTCCAGTCTCCTCACAGCCAGGCCAGGAGCGGAACCCAAGACAGCAGAGCTGGCCCTGAAATGGGCTGAGGGGTCAGTGCGGGCTCTGGCAGGGGTGGCGGCAGGAGCGAGGTGCCCAGGGGAAGGTATTTAGTTCCTCTGTGGAACAAGTCCCCCCCTGGTTCTAAGTTTCTTCAGTGCAGTGAGCCATGCTCAGGAGGGGGAGTGCTCAGCCATCTGGAAGCAGCCAAGGCAGGGGGAGGGGGACTGAAGAAAGGGGAGGTCATCTCGTGCTGGGAACCTCCCACTTCCCTGCTGCCGCCCCCTCCCCCGTCCTCTGCCACAGACTCACTTCCCTGCTCCCACCCTCTTGCCCCTTGGGGATGCTCTCTGGGGCTCAGGCCAATTTGCATACATTTTAATCTATAAAAAATTAAGTGCTCTGGCTGACTCAGAGCCTGGGCTGCATCCTAAGGAGCTGAATAATCTGCTTCTGCACACAGCCTGATTTGGGGAAGGGGGTGGAGGGGGGGCTGGCTGGTGGCAGCTCAGTTTCCCCGCCACAACCTTAGGGGAAGAAGGAGGGCCCCAGCCCCTGAGCCAGCCTCCAGGCCCCTGCTCCCAGGGGTGGGGTCCCTTTCAGGGAGGAACTTGTCCTGCTGCTTTTTGGTGAGTTTGGGGGGGTGCGGGGTCTTGGCCACCCTCCCCCGCCCCCTGGTGATTCAGGCCTGGCAGCGGATTCCTGAGGCATGAGGCGCGTGGGTGGTGCCATGTGCTGTGGGGGAGCTGTGCATGGGTCCCCCTCTCCTGGGCACTGAGGGCCCTGCCGATGGGAGAGGAGTAGTGGGGGTCTGGGCGAAAGGGAGGCGGTGTGTATCCACACATCCGTGCCCACGTACACCGCAGTGGCAGGCCGTGGGAGTGGGTCCCTTGCACATGTGTGCACGCTCCCTGCTCTTCGTGGGGTGAGTTAGGGCACTATGGGTCTGCATTTGGCCGCAGGTGTACTGGGCTGGGGGTGGGGTCCCTGCTGCAGCCTGAGCCTGAGCGGAAGAGTCAGAGCACAGCGCAGACCCCCGCCCCCCGCAGCAACAGTTCTAGGAGCTGCAGCCAGGGCTGAGCGAGGCGGCAGCTGTGCCCCTCCTACTCTTGGTTGGCAGAAGTGGCAGCTGCCAACCCAGGCAGTTGGGAGAGGTAGGGGGAGAGGCGCTGGGCCCCGAGACAGCTCACAGAGTTAGATCTCTCATCTACCCTGGTCACTGTCCCTTTGTGTCTCCCCCTGACCCCACACAGGTTCACAGAGGTTGAGGTGATGGTGATGGGGGACGTGACCTACGGGGCCTGCTGTGTGGATGACTTTACCGCAAGGGCCCTGGGAGCTGACTTCTTGGTGCACTATGGCCACAGCTGCCTGGGTATGGTGGCCTGGGATACCCGCGTCCTGCTGGGGCTGGCGGAGAGGCGTGCCTTCTGGCCCCACTCGCAGACACTTGGTCCCTCCTGGCTTCTGGGATGGCCTTGATCTTCCTGCTCTGGAGGTGGATCTTTCCTTTGGATTTGTTGCCTTGGAAACCATGCTGCTGTCCCAGATGCGGGCGTTTGAAAGGCTGGTGGTGGTAGAGCAGGGCTGGACCCTGGCCGAGGGACGGGAAAGCCTGACCGAGAAGGAGCTTCTTGGGGACCTGTGACCCTTTTGCCAGCTCCCCTGTCACCCTCTCACTCTCCTCCCGAGCCGAAGCCACCAGCTGCTCAGAGAGCACACGTCAGGCAAGGCCTCTGCCCCTCCTGCCTTCACTACAGAGTGTCCTGAACTCTCTCCTCCCAGTTCCCATGGACACCTCGGCCCGAGACCTCCGGGTGCTGTATGTCTTTGTGGACATCCGCATAGACACCACCCACCTGCTGGACTCCATCCGCCTCACCTTTCCCCCTGCCAGTGCCATCGCTCTGGTCAGCACCATTCAGTTTGTGTCAACCTTACAGGTAAGGGGAGTGAGGACCCCCGCGTCCCTGGGACCACCACAGCCACCCTCGGGCTGTCGCTCTGGCCCTGGCTCTCCTTCCCCAGACCCTTGCTACCTCCTTTCTCTGCCTGCAGGCAGCTGCCCAGGAGCTGAAAGCTGAGTACCGCGTGAGTGTCCCACAGTGCAAGCCACTGTCCCCCGGGGAGATTCTGGGCTGCACGTCCCCCCGACTGCCCAAAGAGGTGGCAGCTGTCGTGTAAGTGAAAGACGGAGCCAAGGCATAGAGACGCAGCAGAGGAACCTGGGTCTCAGCTCCTTCCTGCTTTGCTCAAGGTCACACTCTGAGGTGGGGGCCAGAGAGAGCTGGGACCTGAGGTGTGCCGTCTGCCTCCCCAGGGCCCTGCCCACCATCCATCCGAGAGGCCGGGCCTGATGGCGAGATGAGGGTGGGCTAGAAAGGGTGGGAACATAATTGGGGAAGATGGATGGGCACGCCCAGGCTGCAGCCCCATTAATTTAGCATCCGGACAGCTAACAAGCAGGAGCAGCGTGTCTCCTGCCGCCTAATTATTTTAGGTAATGGAAATGCTTAATGTTGTGTGAATGCAGCCAGCCTCAGAGCCAGCAGCTCCCCCAGCTGGGACTGGGGAGGGCAGCCCCGTTCCCAGCTAATGGCAGGAAGAGAGGGAGGGGTACTCCCTGAGTCAGTCCTACCTCTAGGGCTTCAGATGCCGGTTCCAAAGCCCGCTGCAGCCGCACAGGACTCTCTGTCCCTGGACAGACCCCTTGGCGGGGTCTGTCCCCCAAGGGCGTTCCCCCAGGGCCAGGGCCTGGGCCTGAATGACTCTGCACTTGATGCCTTCCCTTGGGCCATCAAGGTCCATGTTGGAGGGACCCTGCTTGTTGGCCATTCGTCTAAACGAGGTGTGGCCTCAGCTCATGTTCACAAGGAGCCGTCAAGGGCAGGTTACCTTCCATGGCCTGGGAAGGGACTGCTAGGGACTGCTCCAAAGCCTGGAGTCAGGACGCTGACACATGGCTTAATAGCTGCGTGACTTTGGACAAGTTTCTTAACATCTCTGAACCTCAGCAATGTCATTTGCGAAACAAGGGATACTGCAGGTGTCTTGGAGGATTACTTGATAGGACTACGTGAACTCCTTGCCATCGGGTACTTAATCTGGACCTGGTACACAGAAGGCACGAGGGACATAAACACTCAGTGACTGGGCACACAAGCTAATTTGGGGAGTAGCTAGCACGTGCCCTCAAACCTCATTCCCGGCCTTGCTGGCCCCGGGGGCTGCCTCTCACATCTGCATCGAGCTTGGTGAGGGAGACTCTGTCCCCAGCCTGCACATCGGGGTCTCTGGAGCCCCCGGCAGCCTTCCCGCGGCCCTGGCTCTCTTTTCCTCTTCCCCCGGAGCACTGGGGCAGGATGCTTCCTGGATTCTGCCTTACATAACTAGAGGGAGCTTGCAGTCATCCGATCCAGACTCCTCACTTTACACGCGAGAAAACCAAGGCCCCCAGAGTGACATGATGACTTGTCCCGGTTCACAGCCAGCCGGGAACTGCTCCTCTAAGCCAGCGAGGGCCTGTTCTGCCCGCCCCACCCCCGCTTACAGTCTCCTTCCACCCCTGCAGGTATCTTGGAGACGGCCGCTTCCACCTGGAGTCTGTCATGATTGCGAACCCCGAGGTCCCTGCGTACCGGTAGGGGCTGGGCTGGGCTGGGCTTTCCTGTCCTGAGGCCCCCAGTCTGCCAAACCACCTTTGTTCCCCGGCCCCGGAACCACCCCGGCCCTAGGATCTAGGCATTAGGCCCGAGTCTCCTGGGATGCAGCCCGAGCTGTGAGCTCCTGAACCCCTCCCCGGTTCTTGTCTGCCCCAGTCGTGGGTCTGAGGTTGCCGGTGGTAATCCCAGCTTACCGTTCTGTTCCTGATGACCTGTGTGGGGTGGGGTCCAGGAGCTGTGTGGGCTGACACCCTGACCCTGACTCACTCATTTCCAGGTATGACCCATACAGCAAAGTCCTGTCCAGGGAGCACTATGACCACCAGCGCATGCAGGCCGCCCGCCAAGATGCCATAGCCACCGCCCGCTCAGCTAAAACCTGGGGCCTTATTCTGGGCACTTTGGGCCGCCAGGGCAGTCCCAAGATCCTGGAGGTCAGCGGGCCTGGGTGGCCTCTGGAGGAGGGGACTGACTGGGGTGCCAGCTTTGACTGCTTTGTCGTGGTGACCCAGCTCTGCCTCTCCCGACAGCACCTGGAGTGTCGACTGCGAGCCTTGGGGCTCCCCTTCGTGAGGCTGCTGCTCTCGGAGGTCTTCCCTAGCAAGCTGAGCCTGCTTCCGGACGTGGATGCGTAAGTTTCATGCATGACTCCCGCTAAGGGAGCTGCCCCAGCACATGTCCACGGCTGGAGTCAGTGACAACTGCTTTTGTGACCATGACGATTTAGAAAGATTTTTTTTAACCTATCATTTTATTGACTTGAAAGGCAGAGAGAAAGACAGACAGAGAGATCTCCCATCTGCTGGTTCACTCCCCAAATACCTGAAATAGCCAAGACTGGGCCAGGCCAAAGCCAGGAGCCTGGAATTCAATTGGGGTCTCTCACATGTGTGGCACGGACCTAGTTATTTCAGCCATCACTGCTGCCTCCCAGGGTGCCTGTCAGCAGGAAGCGGGAATCAAGAGCAGAACCAGGACATAGATCCAGGCACGCTGATAGGAGATGTGGGCGTCCCAAGTGGTATTTTAACCACTGTGCCATATGCCTGCCTCTTTTTAAAATTATTATTTTTTTGAAAAGCAGAGAGACAGAGTGAGACAAGCTCTTCCATTTGCTCGTTCAATCTTCCGATGCCTGCAACAGCTAGGGCTGAAGCAGGAGCCCTGTGCAGGGTGGGGACCCAAGTCCTGGGGCCATCACCTGTGCCTCCCAGGATGCCATTCCCAGGAAGCTGGAATTGGGAGCAGAGTCAGGATGTGAACCCAGGCCTTCAGTATGGAATATGAGTGTCCCAAGGGGCATCTTAGTCACTGTGCCAAACAACTCCTCCCAATTGCTTGTAAAGAAATTTGAATATTATTATTTTATTTAATTATTATTTATATTCATTTTATTTGGAAGGCAGAGAGGGAGAGAGATGGATCTTCGATCTGCTTGTTCATTGCCCAGATTTCAGCAGTAGCCAAGGCTAGATCAGGCCAAAGCCAGGAACCTGAAATGCCATGTGGGTCTCCCACATGGTGGCAGGTGCCTGAGCACTTGGGCCATCATCTGCTGCCTTTCCAGGTGCATTAACAGGAAACTGGATAGGAAACAGAGTAGCTGAAACTCAAACTAGCACTGTGATGTGGGATGTGACAGCAACTTAACCTGCCATGCCACAGTGCTGGCCCACAAAAATTTTTTTGGCTGTATTGAGAATTAAAAACACAACGAGCTGCCATCTACCAGTTCCCTCCCTAAATGCCCACAGTGACCCCCAGTGGGGCTGAGGCCATGTGAAGCAGAGAGCAGGAGCCAGGAATCCAATCCAGGTCTCCCATGTGGGTGGCAGGAACTTAGTCACTTGAGATATCACCATTGCCTCCCAGGGTTGCATCAGCAAGAAGCTGGAGTCGGGTTGGTGCTGTGGCATAGTGGGTAAAGCCGCCACCTGCAGCACCAGTGTCCCATATAGGCGCCAGTTTGAGTCCCGGCTGCTCCACTTCTGATCCAGCTCCTGCTGATGCATCTGAGAGAGCAGTGGAGGATGGCCTAAGTGCTTGGGCTCCTGACCCACGTGAGAGACCCAGAAGAAGCTCCTGGCTCCTTGCTTCAGCCTGGCCCGGCCCCAACTATTGTGGCCATTTGTGGAGTGAACTAGTGGAAAGAAGATCTCTTTCTCTGTTTCTCCATCCCTCTCTGTAACTCTGCTTTTCAAATAAATAAAATCAAGCTTAGCTGGCGCCGTGGCTCAGTAGGCTAATCCTCCGCCTTGCGGCACTGGCACACCGGGTTCTAGTCCCGGTCGGGGCGCCGGATTCTGTCCCGGTTGCCCCTCTTCCAGGCCAGCTCTCTGCTGTGGCCCGGGAGTGCAGTGGAGGATGGCCCAAGTGCTTGGGCCCTGCACCCCATGGGAGACCAGGAAAAGCACCTGGCTCCTGCCTTCGGATCAGCGTGGTGCGCCGGCTGCAGCGGCCATTGGAGGGTGAACCAACGGAAAAGGAAGACCTTTCTGTCTCTCTCTCTCATTGTCCACTCTGCCTGTCCAAAAAAGTAAATAAATAAAAAAAATTTTAAAAAATCAAGCTTAACAAAAATAAAAAGCTGGAGTCAGGATCGGAGTCAGTATTGAATCCAGGTACTCTGATATAGGATAGGGCATCTTAACTACTAGACCAAATGCTTGCTCCCTTTATTTGAGGGGCCTGAGCGGTGGTGTGGTGGGTTAAGCCTCCTCCTGCAGCACCAGCATCCCACATGGAGGCTGGTTTGAATCTCAGCTGCTCCACTTCTGATCCAGCTCCCTGCTAATGCACCAGGGAAAGCAGCGGAGGATGACCCAAGTCCTTGAGCCCCTGCACCCACACAGGAGACCTGGAAGAAGCTCCTGGCTCCTGGCTGCAGCCTGGCCCAGCCCTGGCTGCTGCAGGCCATTTGGGGAGTGAGCCAGCAGATGGAAGATCGCTGTCTCACCCTGTCTCTGTGTCATTGTAACTCTGCCTTTCAAAAAAAAAAAAAAAAAATCTTTTAAAAAACCACTGCATTGGGCCAGCCCCGTGGCTCACTTGGTTAATCCTCTGCTTGCGGCACCGGCATCCCATATGGGCGCTGGGTTCTAGTCCAGCTGCTCCTCTTCCAGTCCAGCTCTCTGCTGTGACCCAGCAGGGCAGTGGAGGATGGCCAAGGTGATTAGGCGCTGCACCCACATGGGAGACCAGGAGGAAGTACCTGGCTCCTGGCTTCAGATCGGCACAGCTCCAGCTGTAGTAGAGAACCAACGGAAAAGGAAGACCTTTCTCTATGTCTCTCTCTCTCACTGCCTAACTCTACCTGTCAAATAAGTTAAAAAAAAAAAATCTTCCCTCTCTCCCCCTCTCTTTCTCTCTTCCTTCCAAAACAACAAAACAACAACAACAACAACAAAACCACTGCATTTATTTGAGACACAGAGACAGAGCATCAGCTGGTTCACTGCCCAGATGCCCACAACAGCTGGGGCTGGGGCTGGGCCTAACTGACGCTCGGAGCTGGGGATGCACTTCCTGTCTCTAACACGGGCGGCAGGAGCCCAGCCACTTCAGCCATCATTGCCGCCTCCCAGGGTTTGCATTGGCAGGAAGCTGGAGCCTGCTATACAACCAGGCACTCTCAACCATTAGGCTAACTGCCTGCCCCGCGCTGTGAAACATTGTTTATAGAGCATTTACCCAATAGGGGGTATGGCTCTCGTTTTTCCTGACTGTGGGGCGCAACATCATGGTTGTTCTGTGTGAGAAGAGGTGTTTCATTTATTTATTTATTTATTTATTTATTTATTTGAAAGGCAAGAGTTACAGAGAAAAAGAGAAAGACATAGATCTTCCATCTGCTGGTTCACTCCCCAAATGGCCACAAAGGCCGGGGCTGGGCCAGGTCGAAGTCAGGAGCCAGGAGCTTCTTCCTGGGTCTCCAATGCAGGTGCAGGGGCCCAAGCACTTGGGCCTTCTGTTACTGCTTTTCCAGGCGTATTAGCAAGGAGCTGGATCAAAAGTGGAGCAGTCGAGACTCCAACTGGGGCCCATACTGGATGCCGGCATCGCAAGCGGTGGCTCAACCTGCTGCGCCACAGCACCAGCCCCGAGTGGGAAGAGCTTGGTGGGGGGCACTTGCACTGTAGCAGGCACTAAGTCCGACAGCTCCCCCAGCAGGCGGGAGTCGGGAGGAAAGAAGCGACAGTCGGGCTTCCCTGCGGGCCAGCGCGCGGCACAGTGCTTCAGATGCTGCTGCGTAGCAGTGCCTGGGTCTGAGTCCTGGCCCTGCTCCTCACTCCAGCTGCCTGCCCAGGAGCACCCTGGGAGCCGGCAGCTGATGCTCAGGCGTCTGGGTCCCTGCCGCCGGGGTGAAAGACCCGGGCCGAGTTCCTGGCTTCTGGCTTCGTCTTGGCCCGGCTCTGGCTCTTTAGGGTCCGAACTAGCCAGTGGGAGCTCCCTTTCTCTCTCTCTGCCTTTCAAAACCCTATCAATTAACGATGTGTTGGAGTCACTGTAGACCCCTGAAGGGTAGGTCCGCGCCTTGGGCCTGACGGGACTTCCCTTCCCAGCTGGGTGCAGGTGGCCTGTCCTCGCCTCTCCATTGACTGGGGCACAGCCTTCCCCAAGCCTCTGCTGACGCCCTATGAGGTAATCCCGTTTCTACGGTCCCCGGGAGAGGGTGGGCCCTGCACCTTGATGTGTCTGTCAGGGGAGAGGTCTAACGGAGTGGGAGGGCTGGGCAGAGGTCCCCGGGTCAGACTCCAGACTCCACAGTCCTTGAGCTCTGGGCAAGTCCCGTAACCTCTCGGAACCTCGCGTTTCCTTCCTGCGGGTTGGGACCATCCGCCCTTCTTCATGGAACTGGTGAGGACTGAAGTCTGTGAGCAGGCGCAGAAAAAGGTTGCCAAGCGTCGCCGTCCGGTTTTCTTGCCCTAGGCGGCCGTGGCCCTGCGGGACATTTCCTGGCAGCAGCCCTACCCCATGGACTTCTATGCCGGCAGCTCCTTGGGGCCGTGGACCGTGAACCACGGGAAGGACCGGCCCCCTCAGCCCGCTGGCCGGCCCGCACTCGGGAAGGTAGGCGGGAGGCAGCAGGGAGGGAGGAGAGACCGCCCCTGGGTGCGGCCTTGGCACTGGCTGCCTCCCTGGCAACACGAGCCCAGACCGCCGCCCTGCGGCCACGGCGGTAAGTGCACGGGAGCGGGGCAGAGGACGTTGCGAAAGCGAAATCCTGACCGGTCTGCGGCCCTAGGTGCAGGAGGGATTCACGCGCCCGTCTCCAGCCGCGGCTTGCGAGGGTTGCAGCTGCAGAGGCGAGGAGGTGGCGCCGCCGGCTCCGTGAGACGCTTCGGGGTCTCAGGTATCCGCCCCTGCTCTGGCTGCGCTCTGCCCCTCCCTGTTGTCATGGAAACCCCAGCTCGCTCCGAGGCCCACCCTCAAGGGTGTGGCGTCGGTATCTGGTCCCGCCCCCTCGCGTTCTACTTCCGCTCGGGGAAAGGCGGCTTCCGCCGCTGTGGAGCACGCTGCCCCCGTGATGGCCGCGCGTCGGCCGCTGCGGGTGTTGTGCTTGGCGGGCTTCCGGCAGAGCGAACGGGGCTTCCGCGAGAAGACTGGCGCTCTGAGGAAGGCGCTGCGAGGCCGCGCCGAGCTCGTGTGCCTCAGCGGCCCGCACCCGGTCTCTGAAGCGGCGGAGCCTGACTCCGGTGAGACGCACCCTGCTTCCTGCTCCGGAAATGCATCCAGAACGTCCTCTCCGTTTCGCTTCCCCGCGCCGTGTACCCCCCTCCGTCCACACCCCTCATTTCTCCTGCCCCAGACCCTCACCGATTCCAGCCTTGTCCTCCCAGGCCTCGGGGTCCAGGGCCACGGGTTCACTCCCTGCCTTCTTTCTCCACGTGTTCTCCCCTCAGCCCCCGCTCTCTCGCTCCCCAGCCTACCCCCACCCCCATTCCTTCCCTGCAGGGTCCTCCTTGCGCTCACCCCGCCTCCTCCCCGTGTCCCTGCAGGTCCCTGCGCCCCGGAGGAGCAGCCTCGAGGCTGGTGGTTTTCAGAGGCTGCAGCAGACACCTTCTCCGCGCTGGAAGAGCCCGCCGTGTGCCGGGGGCTGCAGGAGGCCCTGGCAGCGGTGGCCCGGGCCCTGAGCAGCCTGGGGCCTTTTGACGGAATCCTCGGGTTCAGCCAGGGGGCCGCGCTCGCCGCCCTTGTGTGTGCCCTGGGCCAGGCGGGAGACCCGCGCTTCCCTTTACCGCGGTTTATCATCCTGGTTTCTGGCTTCTGTCCCCGGGGCCTTGTTCTCAAGGAACCCATCTTGAAGAGCCCCTTGTCACTGCCTTCCCTACATGTTTTTGGGGAAACCGACCGTGTCATTCCTGCTCAGGAGAGCGTGCAGCTGGCCAGCCGATTCCCCGGAGCCGTCACCCTCACCCATTCCGGTGGTCACTTCATTCCTGCAGCTGCAGCCCAGCGCCAGGCCTACCTCAAGTTCTTGGACCAGTTTGCAGAGTGAAAAATCAACAAAGGCCTCTCCCCAGCCTCCCCACGCGGGGCAGCCTCTAGCGTCTTCCTGCTCCTTTCCCTCACCTCCCGACAGTGGTCAATTCTGAGGACTCAAGTCATGTGAGGCCTGCTTGTCACTGGAGGAAAGGGGAGGAGGGCACCTTGATGGAAGTTTTGAGTTCTGCTACTGAAACATGAACAAAGCCAGAGAACCCTGGGTGAGAGGAGAGTGACATGGGAAAGCGGGGGCTGGCGTCACCATGGCCGCCACACAATAAAGCGGTGACTTGGATGTTGAGCATCTTTTTCCTGGTACACAGAGTCCCACTTCATAACGGAAGTCCAGTTCCGTGGCCATCCTGGGCAGCAGGGAGATAAGTCCAGTTGTGAGCTCCCAGAGCAAAGCTCATTCGGGTGTGCACGGGTGTACTCGCGCTGTGTGGACGGACGTCCAAGGAGGAAAGGGGGCCTCGGTGGCTGAATCGGGGAAGGATTTCCATCCAGCAAGGATCCACCTGGGTTTGCTGACCTTGGGCGTCCTCCACCGTAGTCCCTGCAGCTTGTGCGCCGGCCTCCCCTCCAAGCCTGCGCGCCTCCCAAGGGGAAGGCCAGAGACGGCAGAGAATAAATGGCCTCTTCCACGCTTGACTCCACCCACAGGGTTTTGGGGATTGATGCTGGTCGTCATTGCTGTAGCGAGTACAGCCCAGACCCGAGCTCTTCACTACAGAGAGCTGTCCAAGATTTTTTTTTTTGAAGGTGGGGGTGTTGGCAGCATGGGTTATCTGTGTAGAGTCTGAGTTACCGCAGAGTGCTGGGAGGGGTGGAGGGCACTTCTCGCACTACAGTTGGCCTCTGCCTTGCTCTTGGTGTTACTTCTGTACGCCTGTTGGATTTGACCCATGAAGTTTTAGAAGACCAAAAAAAAAAAAAAAAAAAACTTTAAAATGCTAGATATTTCACACAGAAATTCAGGATTTCTGCCTTTTCAGGAAATAACATGGATCTGCACTGAAGGGCTCATGTGCCCTGGCGGCAGTCTATGAGCAGTTGTATGCTGCCCCCTGTGGTTAGGCCCAAGAGGTAAAAACGATGCCTTGCACACCCTTGCTGCTGCAAATTGGGATCGTGACAATGAAGGGACAGAGGGGAAGGAATTTCCAGCCCAGGCTTAAAGCTAGAAGTGTGTATGAGGGAGAGGGGCAGGGCCAGGAAGGGTAGGGTAGAGTGCTCACGCTGGGGTAAGGAGAGAATCAGAATGCAGGCTGGATGAGAGGGAAACGTGTGGCCCACTGGCTCCTGACCCACGAGCTAAGTCACCAGCCAGCATGCCCTCAAGGAACAAGAGAACCTCAGGTTGTGCCCTCCCCCCTACATACACAGAGGCCCACTCCCACTGGGCTCCTCTGTTGAAACCTGGAATCCTGGGGCCAACTCCAGAGCAAGTGAGTCACAATCAGTGGGGGCCAAGAACCTGCATCCTGGCAGACCACCCCTGGGCATTCGCATGTGACGCACTATTGAATAGCACTGCCTTAGGGGTAGAAGTTTCTGGTATGTATGATTAGGGGAAAACAACAAAAACCACGTGATGCTCAATCAATGCACCAGGGACAGGGAGGAAGCTCCCCAGAAGGGTCGTTGATCTAAGGCTTGCAATGTGTAGCCATGGAAAATGAGGTCTAGAGGCTAGAAATAGGAGTAGCATAGTTACTAACTGCATGCCAGACGCGGTGATAAGCAGCAGCTGTAATGTTGCCTAATTGGGTCTCACACCTTCCTGAGGTAAGCACTATTATTAGCCATCATTAGCTTAGTTTTGCAATTAAGTAAACAGGCACAGAGAGGCTCAGTAACTTAGAGTTGGGTTTGGGTGTAAGAACTCAACATTCTTGACCTTCACTGTTGCTCTTCTGCTCTACAAAGTGAGCAGAGCCGGCGCCGCGGCTCACTAGGCTAATCCTCTGCCTTGCGGAGCCGGCACACCGGGTTCTAGTCCCGGTCGGGGCGCCGGATTCTGTCCCGGTTGCCCCTCTTCCAGGCCAGCTCTCTGCTGTGGCCAGGGAGTGCAGGGGAGGATGGCCGAAGTGCTTGGGCCCTGCACCCCATGGGAGACCAGGAGAAGCACCTGGCTCCTGCCATCGGATCAGCGCAGTGTGCCAGTCGCAGCGCGCGGCGGCTGTTGGTGAACCAACGGCAAAGGAAGAAAGGAAGACCTTTCTCTCTCTCTCTCACTGTCCACTCTGCCTGTCAAAAAAAAAAAAAAAATCAGAGTGCTCACCCCCCACCCCCCCACCTGTTGGGCTGTGTCCCATCTGGGCTTCAGGTCCTCAATCCAGCAGATGTGTGTGCACACTGGATGATTTCTAAGACAGCAGACAGCTCTGTGGGTCCTCCGGTGGTTTCCCCCTCGGGCCTCAGTCTCCAGCATATCCCTACCATTTCTCTTTTCTCTCTCTGACTCCACCTTGGATTCCTAAAGCTCTTGGGAGAAAGAGTCCCCTAGCAAAGAGCCCCTCCACAGCAGTCCTGCTGCACCGGCGCATCTGCTCAGGGACCTGTATCCTCCCCTGCACTTTCTGCTTGCGTGACCAGAGCTCCGGCAGTAGCCTGATAGAACGCTTAAGAAATAGAATTCTGCTGTGCACATGGCTTTCCTTAACTCACCTGAGCCTACTGCAAGCTCACAGTACACTTGCCAAGATTATCATTCCTGTTTTAGAGAGGGGTCAGAAACAGAACCTGGCCCCTTTACCAGCTGCTGAAGCCAGGTTGGACCTCCTGCTTCCCGCTGCCCGGTTCCCACCCGCAAACACTGCAGTCTGCCCACGGGTGGCCCCTGGAATGCAGTCAGGTGCACTGGGATCTGTGGAAGACCTCAGGTCCTGGATGGGCACGGATGTAGGGCAGCATGTGGATGTTGATTACAGGGAATCGGCCGCAGCCGCTTGAGAAGTTCTTCGGAAAAGCAGGGAGATACGTGGAGACGTAATGAAAAGCTGGATTAATGAGTAGAGCGGCTGGGCTGCATGAACACGTCCCAACACTGCCCCTGGAGGATTCGCACCTGACACAGACAGCAGCCAGCCCCTCAAATGAGTGGCAGATGACCTACACGTGTTTTGGGTTTTGTTTTTGAAGTCATTCATTGCTCACGCTTCGCTGGCATAACAGCACTTCGGCCCCTGTGATACTCCTGTCTCCTCTTTAGGGCTACTTTGACACCTAGAGAGGCTGAAGTGAGAACGCAGCTGCTCGGACGACGCTTTGGAGAACAGGTTAACTTTCCTGGCCACAGGCATGGCGAGGGTTGAGAGCCTCTGTTATCCTCTGTGGGGAGAAGTGTGTGCGTGGCGGGGGGCGGGGCTCCTGCGGGATGAATGGGGTAGTAGCGTGTTTAAGAAGACTTTCCTCCGTCTCCCCCTCCAGTCCCCAGGAGCCAGAGAACATTTTCCCGGGCCTCGGGTCCCAGTAGCCTCCCTCCCGCCGAGCAAATAAAAAATCCCAACCCCAAAACTAGCCCTTCGCCCATCCCCTGCTCTGCTCCCCTGGCTGGGACGGCGAGACGGTCACGCTTCCTTCTCTGCGTCGGCTGCTGCGGGAAGCCCTTCACCGTGCCGGCGGGCGCGTGGATCTCGGCTGCCCGCCCCCGTCTCCTCCTCCTCCTCCTCCTCCTGCTCCGTGCCCCAGGCTGGCGGGGAGCGGCGCGGCGCGTGGGCGTGCTGCGGGGCGACCATGGCTGTAGACTGTTACCTCCGGTTCCCACAGTAACAATCGAAAGCCACGGTTGCCCTGGAGACGCGGGGGCGGGGTGCGCGCTGCTGACGGCACCGCGGCGGCTCGGAGCAGGCTGACGTCAGGACCGCGGGGCAGAGGCGCGGGCGCGGGGCGGCGCGCGCGCGCGCGCGGCGGGGACCGAGCCGCGGCTGTGGAGCGTGCGTGCGGGCTGGCAGGCCTTCGCAGCCCCCTGGGGCCCGGGGCCCGGACGGCCCGAGGGCTGCGCCGCGCTGGATCAGCACCGCGGACAGCGGCAGCGCAGGGTTGCGGGACCCCAGGAGGGGGCGGCTGGCGGCCCGGTCGGAGGTCCTGGGGCGGGGCCAGGCGTCGGTGGCCGTGACTGGAGACTGTTACTGAGGGCGGCCCGGGCAGTAAGCAGTCTAGAGCCAAGGTGCCGGCGCTCTGCCCAGGCGGGGGTGCCCCCGGCGCCCTGCTGCTGCTCCTCCCCCACGTCTCCCGCCCTTCTTGGCCCCCGCGCTCGCGGACAGGCACGCGACCCCTGACGTCAGAGCCTTGTGACGTCAAAGACGTCCCAGCGGGGAGGCACTTCCGGTGGCGGGCGGGCCGAAGCCCCGCCCCCGCCTGGTCCTGAGAGGACAGCTCCGCTCGCAGAGGCGGGAAGTCGTGGGCGCCGCGGGACAAGTCCGACGGGGCGGGACGAGGAGGGGGCGCCCCAGCGGCATGCGGGGTGGGGGTCTCGAGAGAGAGCCAGCCTGGTCGGCGGGCCGGTGGGCCCCTGTCTCTTGCCTGCGCCCCCGCTCAGCCGGTCGGGGGCCGCGCGGCTGAGTCACCGCGCTGCGGGGAGGGGAACGAGGGGTTGCGTCTCCCGGAGCGCCAGCCACCTTCTCGCCACTTTCTTGCGAGGATGGCGCAGGAGCCCCAGGGAGCGCCACGGGGACTCTAGGGTCCGTCCTCCGCTCGCTGCTCCTCCAGAGTGGCCGCGTCTCCGTCTGGGCGCAGGCAGGTGCTGCGCGGGCTGGTGTCCGCCTCCGGCCGGGCTCCCCTGGCTTCGAGGGACCCCGGCCCTCTCCCACCTGCCCCGTGTCCGTCCCGAGAGGCCCTCCAGCCCACCGCCCGCGGGGCTCCTCCTCGCCCTCCCGCCCGTGTCCGCGCGCTGGTCCCTCGGTGGCGCGGCGGCCGCTCAGTCCCCCTTACCTGGCGGGCCGCGTCGCCCGGCGCCCGCTCGCCTCCCGCAGCCCGGCCCGGCGCGGCGGCTTTTATAGGCGCGCGTAGTACTCGTGCGGCGGCTCATTCATGCGGCCGCGGCTCCTACACACTGACGCGCTGCCGACGTCAGCAGGGAATTTAGGAAACGGGAAAAGGGGCTATTTATAGTGGCGAGGCGGGGGGGTGGGGGTGGGGACCGAGGCGACAGGGCGCTGGAAGGGGGAGGAGGTGCACGGAAGCAGGACCGGGGTGGATGGAGCCCGCGCCCCCTGGCGAGGCCCACAAAGGGTTAACTTTCCGGAACTGCGGGCTTGGGGCTGGAGGTGCTCAGCGCAGGCAGGGCGCGGAGGGCCGGGTACATGTTTGCTCACTCTCTTCTTCCGGAGCTTCGGACTCCCAGGGACACAGTCCCTGCCCCGCCGGTCTTCACTTGGTAGCCCCCACCCCCACGCCTCAGTACTGGACTGACCGGCCCTATGACGTCACACCCGCACGGCCACTGCGGTGTCGTCACCTTCTGGGAGGGGGTGTGGAGGGCGGGAGAGGAAGCTGGACCCAGAGGGGATTAGGGCACAGGCGGGGGGCGGGGGCGAGTAGGGGAAGAATAGTCGCGGAGAGATAGCAGGGGTCTGGAGAGAGATTCAGGCAGGGGCTGAAGACCCCAGGGAACGCAGGGAAGTAGAGACGAGCAAAGGGGTCTTCTGCGACGGACTGAGGGATAAGGTTCAGGACCAGGGGAGAAGAGGAAGAGGCACCCAGGAGCTGCCACGGGGCCATCTGTGGCATGATGGGCACTGGCAGGGCTCCTAGGAGGGTGGGAAGGAGAGGAGACCAAGGGCCCAGCAGCTTGGAGGAGAGGGGCCGCTTCCTAGAGGAATTGAGTCCCAGAAACAGGGAGAGCCTAAGCCGGGGGGCGGGGTCTCCCTGGGCAGGAGC
Organism: Oryctolagus cuniculus; assembly: GCF_964237555.1. NCBI lineage: Eukaryota > Metazoa > Chordata > Mammalia > Lagomorpha > Leporidae > Oryctolagus > Oryctolagus cuniculus. Next base: position 47,535,970 of record NC_091448.1, read on the forward strand.
AGGGAAAGGGATGGTCCCTCCATCAAGGTTAAGCGAGGCTGGCCCCGGGCAGTACGGGGAGCGGCGCGTTCAAAGAGGAGCTGCCCAGGAGTGGGGAGGGGCCGCCAGGCTCGGCAGGGGGAGTCCAAGGGTGAAGTCCACAGGAAGGCAAGAGGGCCCCGCGGCTGCCACCGCAGGGAGCAGGGCTGTGCGACCCTTCCTGGGGGAAGGGGCCAGGGGCAGTGAGAGAGCTGAGGAGTGAAAGCAGAGCAGACCCTGGGTGGGGCGGGTCGGCGGCCCACAGCCACACCGCACAAAGGACCCGTGGGGCTGGGGGATCCTTGCGCGGCTGCGCTCTGACCCCTCGAAGGGAGACGTGGGAAGCAGACAAGACCTGCTTGCCCTTTGGGATCTGGCTTCCCAGAGCTACCCCTTTCCTGCCACCAGCCCCTGTTCCGTGTCTTCTTGCTACATGGGAGTACTCCTATTCTGCCGTCAAAGCCCACTTTTAAAGCACGTCTTCTGGAGGCCTGCCAGTGTCCATCCTCTTTCACCTGGTCCCACAGCACGCCCCTTAGACGGTGCGCCTCGGGCCGCCTCCCCCGGAGGCCCACAGGCCCGGTGCCTGCTGTTTTCACCTCCGGGACCGCAGCACTTCTCTTGAGATGACTCCGTGGGGAGCCGGGGAGGAACTGGTTAAGACGGATCTGGAGCAGCGGGCGGAAACGGGCTGGGCGGCGGGCACCCGGCGTACCTGCGTGGACCACAAGCCGCCGCCGGGCATCCGAGGCTTGAAGCCGCCTTCGAGGAAAGCAGCCTCTGGGGGGCGCCCAAGGCCTTGCTGTCTGTCAGGGACCCCTGGTGGGTCCTGAGTGGCCGCCCCTCGCGGAATGATTCAGACACCACCTCTAGCGGGGACGCGGGGGCGCGGGGGCCGCGCGGGAGGCGGCGAGAGCGGCCCCCGCCCCCCTGCTGCCCCGCGCGGTTGCTAAGCTCTCCAAGGCCGCGGAGCTGCGCGGTCGGGGCGCACCTCATCGGTTACCATGGTTACCCGGCACTCCAGCCTGTCGCGCACGGCCGCGGAGGGATGCACAGCCAATCAGAAGCTGCGGGCGTTCTCGGGGCCGCCCCCCCCCGTGTGTGGGCGGGGGTCAGGAGCCCTGCGGAGGAGGCGGAGCGTGGGCCACGGAGACGCGGGGCTCGACACCCTCCTGGCGTTTCGGTGGGGCCGCGTGGGGACACTTCCGGAGTGGCCGTTGGAGCACCTGCGCGCCAGTGCGGGGGCCTCTCCCTTCCAGGACAGCCGTCACCCTTATGAGCCTGGCCTCTATGTGGGCTGCAGGACCTTTGGGGAGGGGTCCCGAATCTCAGCCCCTTCTGTCGTTTTTCTGTCGGGACAGGGGGAGGAGGGTTGGAATTAAAGCACTCATTCATGAGAAGTCTCTCCAGACGGCTACCTTTGGGAATCTGGGGGCTGGGGTCCCCAGGAGGCGCCATCCAGCCATTTGCAGTTCGTTATTCTGATGCCCCACTGGAGACACGCAAGTTCAGGGCGGGCTGTTTGGGGAACGCCTCTCCCCAGGTTCACGGAGAGCGCTACCCTACGCGGCAGCCCCTAGATTGTCCCAAAGAATTGGGCTTCTGGCAGCGATGGTGCGTGTCTGCAAACGCGCGCACCAGCGTGGAGAGGGTGTGGGCGCGAGTGGCTTCTGATGTGCAAACCTGATCTAAGGACCTGAGTGAGGGTTGGTATGCTGCGTATGTTGGGTAGGCCCGAGTGGACAGTCCCTTACAGAGATGTCTAAGGAGAGGCACCCAGAACCTGTCTATCTTCGTCTGGTTTAGGATTTCCACAACCTCCCTCCCACCACCTACTGCCGCCAAGAGTCCCCTCTTCCGCAGGCAGGAATTTTCTGGATCGGGGCTCAGTTCAAGGCGCCATGGTTGGGAGGGGCTCGCAGGTCTGGGGTCCAGGGCCCCAGGTGGGCACATCTGGGAGCGCGAACCTGCGGCTGGATCCCCCGCCCAGCTGGGCATCGGGAGAGGCGCCCGCCCAGGTGTGCAGAAGGGTAGCCGCGAGCCTGCCTGTAGAGCCCTGCGCAGCCGCGAGGTGGCGCCGCAGCCGCAGCACCGCCCGCCGGCCCGGGCCGCTCCAGATAAGAGTGTGCGGAAAGCGCGGCGGGGCTGAGACGCGACCAGGACGCGGGGAGGACGGAGCAGCAGGACAGACCGACCGGGGGCCCGGCGGGCGGAGGGCAGCGCAGCGCAGCCACGTCCCCCCCTGGATCCGCCGACAGCCGGGCCCGGGGCTTCCGACATGCCCCCCAGGTGGGTCCTGGAGCTGGGGACCGGGAAGGACAGGGGACCCGGGACAGCCCGGTCGTCGCGCGGCTGGCCGCCTTGGGCGCATCCTCTGGCGTGGGCGCCCCAACGCGACTAGCGGCTGGCGCTCGGGGGTCTGGCTGTCGCCCCTGGAGGACTGGGGACCGCCGGGCCGCTGCTGCGCGCCGGGTTCACGCTGGGGTCAACGGCCCGGGGCCGGCTCTGCCCGCACATGGGCTGGAAAGGCGAGGGGAAGGGAAGGGAAGGGGAGCTGGCGGGCGGGGCTGCAGGGGCGCTGCCCTGGCACAGCTCGGCGCCTGGCAGCGGGGTCTGGTGGGGCGCGGGCTAGGAGCTGCCACCGCCGCGGGGAGGGCCGCTCGCCGGGCTCCGGCCGCAGGTAACCAGCTGCGAGGCCCTGCGGGCCAGGCAGGGAGCAGGGTGGGGCGGGCGAGGAAGCTCAGGGCTCGGGCCCCACGGCCGCCAGACCGCCGCCGAAATTGGGGGCCGAGAGCAAAAAACCTGGGAGCGGAGGGACCGGGGCCGGCGCGCTCGTCCCGCCCTGTCTGAAGTTGGGAAAGTTTCCCCCCAAGTTTGGGGCGGCAGAGTTCCGGGGGAGCAGGGGACCGGGGAGCTGCGGAGGGAGGCGCCGGGTCCGCAAACGTCGGGCCGAGGCCGGGCCTGGGGCCGGAACGCGGGTGGGGCGCAGGCCAGGGTCAGGGCCACAGCCGGCTGCGCGCCGTGCCCGCCCGGGGCGCTGCCCCCTCCCTCCCCTGGGAGCTGCGTGGCTCCCCCCTCCCCCCCACCTGCTTCCTGCCTCAGCCTCCTGCCCCGATATAACGCCCTCCCCGCGCCGGGGCCCGGCCTTCGCGCTCTGCCCGCCACGGCGGCCGCTGCCTCCTCTCCCCGCGCCGCGGCCGCTGCCCGGGCCCCGAGCGAGGGCCTGACAGCCCCCGGCCGGGGCGGCGCCACGGCGGGGCCCCGCGCTCCCGTGCTCCGTATCACTTCCCCAAGCTGGGGCAACTTCTCCCGAGGCGGGAGGCGCTTCTCGCTCGGCTCCCCTTCTCCCCACTTGAGCAAACTTCTGGGCCCTGAATGACTTTTCCTGAAGCGGACATTTTACTCAAATCGGGTAACTGTCTCCGAAAGGGTCACCTCGCCTGAACAGTTTTTTTCTCCTGGGAAGCACCCAGTCCGTGTGCCCAGCAGCGCCGGGGGCTCCGGGGCGCGCACAGCCCCGGCCCGGCCGCCTCTCCACCCGCTGGGCGCTCTGCTCCGCTCCTCCTCTTGCATCGGCCCAGGCGGCCTAGGCGCCCACTCCCGGAGGCCGCTGGTCCTCCGCCCGTGCCCAGGCCGCGGTGCTGCATGCCCCTGCTCAGCTGAGGGGAAGGGGAAGGGGAAGTGCCGGCGGCCGGGTCTCGCTGCGGGCCTCTTACCCGGCTGCTGTGTGTCCCCGCAGGAGAGTGTGCTGGGCAGACGATGCTGGACACGATGGAGGCGCCCGGCCACTCGAGGCAGCTGCTGCTGCAGCTCAACAGCCAGCGCACCAAGGGCTTCTTGTGCGACGTGATCATCGTGGTGCAGAACGCCCTCTTCCGCGCGCACAAGAACGTGCTGGCGGCCAGCAGCGCCTACCTCAAGTCCCTGGTGGTGCACGACAACCTGCTGAACCTGGACCATGACATGGTGAGCCCGGCCGTGTTCCGCCTGGTGCTGGACTTCATCTACACCGGCCGCCTGGCTGACGGCGCGGAGGCGGCGGCGGCGGCGGCCGTGGCCCCCGGGGCCGAGCCGAGCCTGGGCGCCGTGCTGGCCGCCGCCAGCTACCTGCAGATCCCCGATCTTGTGGCGCTGTGCAAGAAGCGCCTCAAGCGCCACGGCAAGTACTGCCACCTGCGGGGCGGCGGCAGCGGCGGCGGCGGCTACGCGCCCTACGGGCGGCCGGGCCGGGGCCTCAGGGCCGCCACGCCCGTCATCCAGGCCTGCTACTCCTCCCCGGCCGGGCCGCCGCCGCCGCCGCCACCGCCGCAGCCGCCCACCGCCGAGCCGTCGTCGGGCCCAGAGGCCGGGGTCAACACGCACTGCGCCGAGCTGTACGCCTCGGGCCCCGGCCCCGCCGCTGCGCTCTGCGCCCCGGAGCGTCGCTGCTCCCCGCTCTGCGGCCTGGACCTGTCCAAGAAAAGCCCGCCCGGCTCCGCGGCCCCCGAGAGGCCGCTGAGTGAGCGCGAGCTGCCCCCGCGCCCAGACAGCCCGCCCAGTGCCGGTCCTGCCGCCTATAAGGAGCCGCCGCTTGCCCTGCCGCCGCTGCCGCCGCTGGCCTTTCAGAAGCTGGAGGAGGCCGCGCCGCCTCCGGACCCGTTCCGCGGCGGCGTCAGCCCGGGACCCGAGCCCCCCGGCCGCCCCGACGGGTCCAGCCTTCTCTACCGCTGGATGAAGCACGAGCCAGGCCTGGGTAGCTACGGTGACGAGCTGGTCCGCGAGCGCGGCTCCCCCGGCGAGCGCTGCGAGGAGCGCGGCGGGGATGGGGCTGCCTCGCCCGCGGGGCCCCCACTCGGCCTGGTGCCGCCACCGCGCTACCCGGGCAGCCTGGACGGGCCAGGCCCCGGCGGCGACGGCGACGACTACAAGAGCAGCAGTGAGGAGACTGGCAGCAGCGAGGACCCCAGCCCGCCCGGAGGCCACCTGGAGGGCTACCCGTGTCCGCACCTGGCGTACGGCGAGCCGGAGAGCTTCGGGGACAACCTGTACGTTTGCATCCCTTGCGGCAAGGGGTTCCCCAGCTCTGAGCAGCTGAATGCGCACGTGGAGGCACACGTGGAGGAGGAGGAGGCGCTGTATGGCCGGGCCGAGGCAGCCGACGTGGCCGCCGGGGCGGCGGGCCTAGGGCCCCCTTTTGGCGGCGGCGGGGACAAGGTGGCCGGGGCTCCTGGCGGCCTGGGAGAGCTGCTGCGGCCATACCGCTGCGCATCCTGCGACAAGAGCTACAAGGACCCCGCCACGCTGCGGCAGCACGAGAAGACACACTGGCTGACACGGCCCTATCCATGCACCATCTGCGGGAAAAAGTTCACGCAGCGCGGGACCATGACGCGCCACATGCGCAGCCACCTGGGCCTCAAGCCTTTCGCGTGCGACGCATGCGGCATGCGCTTCACGCGCCAGTACCGCCTCACGGAGCACATGCGCATCCACTCGGGCGAGAAGCCCTACGAGTGCCAGGTGTGCGGCGGCAAGTTCGCACAGCAACGCAACCTCATCAGCCATATGAAGATGCACGCCGTGGGTGGCGCGGCCGGCGCAGCCGGGGCGCTGGCGGGCCTAGGGGGGCTGCCTGGTGTCCCGGGCCCGGACGGCAAGGGCAAGCTGGATTTCCCCGAGGGCGTCTTCGCCGTAGCCCGCCTCACGGCCGAGCAGCTGAGCCTGAAGCAGCAGGACAAGGCGGCCGCTGCCGAGCTGCTGGCGCAGACCACGCACTTCCTGCACGACCCCAAGGTGGCGCTCGAGAGCCTCTACCCGCTGGCCAAGTTCACCGCGGAGCTGGGCCTCAGCCCGGACAAGGCGGCGGAGGTGCTGAGCCAGGGCGCTCACCTGGCCGCCGGGCCCGACGGTCGGACCATCGACCGTTTCTCTCCTACCTAGAGCGCCCCTCGCTGCTGCCGCGCGCCCCTACCCATGCCCCTAGGGAGCGGTGGCGGCAGCGGGCAGGCACACCGAGCCCGGGACAACTGTAGCAGCAGCGGCAGCAGCGTCACCGCAGTGGCGGCCCCACCTCTCTGCGGCCTCACCTGGCCTCACTGCTTTGTGCCTTAGCCCCGGGGTGGGGGTGGGGGAAAACCCCGGGACAGGGGTGGGGTGGGGGAGGGGAGATTTATATTTTTGATATCAGCTTTGACCAAAGGAGACCCCTGGCCTCTCCCCGCCTCTTCCTGTGGTTCGTTGGCCCCTCTCCCCCGGCTCCGTGCTGCTCTTGGGGGAGGGGTGTCACTGTTGGGGCGCTCCTAGCCCTACCTCCGGCCCTTGCGACCACACCCATTCTCACTGTGAATCTCCCCGCTGGGGTCGGAGCGTCGGGCAGAGCTGGGGGGTGGGGGAGGGGACTGAGCCGGCCGGAGGGCCCCCCGCCCCCACTCCCGCCCGCCCCGGGACTGATAATGTGAAGTTCCTCATTTTGCACAAGTGGCACTAGCCCCAGGGCCAACCTTTCCCTCCCGGACCACCAAGGGCCGGGAGTTCCAGAGTCTGGGCTAGGACAGCCAGCTCAGGCCTACCGGGGTCTCCCACTCCCGCGAGGTCCCGTCCCTTCCCTGGGGTCCCGGACCGTATTTATTGCATGCGCCCCGGTGGGCTGGGCTGGAACGCGGTCTCTCTAGCTCCCTCCCTCCTCGTTTGTATATTCCCTACCTTGTACACAGGCTCTTTTAGAGCCGCTTCCATTTTCTATACTCGAACCAAACAGCAATAAAGCAGTAACCAAGGACCAGGACCTTGCCGCTGTCTTCGCCCTTGCAAAGCCCTGGGTGGGCTGCACCTGGGTGCTTGGACGGGCCAGAAGGGCCGCCCTCACACAGGTGCAGAGGCTTGGATCTGCTTCCCCTCCCCAGCCCCAGAAATAGATCAGCAAGAGGTCAGGTATGTTTCATAACTACAAATTTATTAAGGAAACAAAACCAAGCTGCAAAGGGGACAGAGAGGAGAGATGGGTCTTCCCCCTACCCAGTCACTGGCCTTCAGCCAGGGGAGAGCTCCAAGGAGAGGCTGGGGCCCCCCCGCCCCCACTCAAGAGCCCAGCCTTCTGGGGCCATGGCGGGCCTCATCCCCCTAACCACTGGCCTCAGCCTCCTGCAGAGTGCCGCCTCCTTCTGGCATAACCTTGGGCCTCAGGGAGGGCACAGTGTCCTGCCGTGCTCTGGGCAGTCTGGACAGGCAGTGGGCTCTAGGGGGAACTCTCCCACCGGCCCATCAAGGTTTATCCCTGATTCCACCTAAAACCCTCTCTCCCTCTTAACTCCTCCCCGTCCCTGCTCCTGGGCTGGAAGGACTTACTTCCAGCAGGAAGCCTGCCCAGTGAGATCTGCAGCACGCGCACCAGCTAATGGCGCAGTGCAAAACTGGAAGGCCTTCAATGGGCCCCCGTGGCAGTTCCGGGAAGTCCGTGGCAAAGCTAGAAACAAGGTGCAAAGCCCGGGCTGGGCTATGCTCCCTGCAGGCCCTCGGGCTGGGCTGTACCAGCCTGCAAGTTTTGAGGCTGGGGCCTGGCAAGGAAGGGCGGGATGGGAAAGCCTTCTGGGGCTCCTGCCGCAGGTAGCAGAGCAGGAAGAGAGCCAGTAGGCCCTTGGCAAGGAACTGAGGTGAGGAAGTTGCGGGGATGCGGGAGGTGAAAGGGATCAACCTGAAAGGGCAGGAAGAGGAGGGGTGGGGGTGGGGGTGGGGATGTGTGGATCTGTGTGCGTGGGGGTGGCGCTGAGAGGAGTTCCAGGAAACTTCCCAAAGAGGATACTAGAGCAAAAGGCAGGCCAGTGAGGGAGAAGGGAGCAGGTGGAGGCCCCAGGGAGCATGGGCCTGAGACCCACGTCCCTTCCCTCTAGACTAATGTCTGTGAAAGGTGAAAACTAGTGTCTACAAGGGGCTACACTGCTAAGAACCAGAGGAGCAGCGGGGGTGGGGGGATTGGGGGGAGGTAGGTATGTACTGGGGTGGGGAGGAGGAGGGAGCGGTGGGGGCCTGGGGCTGCTGTTAGGGAAATGGGGTCCAGAACCCAACTTGTGGATTCACGGGGGAATCCAGGCCTCTGAGAGACGGAGACATGCCCCAGGCACTCTCTTCAGGAGACTAAAGCCCCGCGGACGCATTCGCAACTAGAGTTTTGAACAGCAAAGGGACCTGTGATTTCACCTCCATCTGATGGAAACTAAAACCTCTGCCTCATCTCCACTGGGGAAAGTGGCTGAGTCCCTGGGGTGAGCAGGCCTTCCCCAGCCCTGGAGTGAGACAGGGGAGGCAGAAAGGCTGACGGCACGGGCGGCCCAGCTGGCTTGCCCACCTGCTGCTGCTGTAGCCAGCCACCTCCCTGCAGCCCAGAAGGGTCCCAGCAGCTTCCGCCCAGCCCTTGGGAGGGGCTCTGTGAGGAGCAGCTCCCCCACAGCACGGCCACGGCGTGGGTTGAAGAGGATGGTTTATTGTCTGGGTGGATTGGTGGCTCAGGCACGTGGACATCTTCCGTGCTACACTGGGTGCCTGGTGGCCTCTCAGGAACGGTTCCAGGGGGTGGGCCCCAGCGCGGCTCCCTCAGCCCACCTGGGCCCACGTGAGGAAGGCAGGGATGTCCCGCACAGGCACATTCCTGGTCAGTGCCTTCACACGTAGGTTCCGGTCATCTGTCAACAGCACCACCTCCCGCAGCAGCCGGATCGGCTCTTCTGTAGGCACAAGAGAGCAAAAGGAGCTCACTCAGGGCAAGAGGCAGAGGCCCTGGCTGCTGCTGCTGGCCCCCGAGAACGTGGTGCGGAGGAAGGTCGGGGCAAGCCGTTTCTTGGCCCTTTCCTTCACCTGGACTTTCAGTTAACAGTGGCCCTCCCCTGCCTCTTCCCCTACTGGCTCAGCCGACAATGGCCCACCCTGCACAGGACTCAGTTCTGCCTTAGGTCTGACGGCCCCGCCAATCCTGGCCTCCCAGGCCCCTGAAATGAGGGAGTAGACCCTTGCCTGCTCCTTCTGACTGCGTGGCCGGGCCTGTGCCCACAATAACCCTGCCTTTTCCCACATCTCCTCCCTCCAGAGCTGGCAGGCCAATGCCATATGCACCCACAGGGAGGAAACTGGAGACGGGAGAGGAAGTGTATGTGGGGCTCAGGGGTGGGGAGAGGGGTCAGCTCGAAGGGGGTCTAAGGAGTGGTGGGGCAGAGTTCCTGGCAGAGCAGTGCCAAGGGGGATCCTGAGGCTAAGGCCAACTGATTTCCTTTGTTAAATCAAAGTAATCCATATACACGGTGAGCAGCTCTGAACAGGAAGAAGAGTAAACAGGGAAAGCAGGGAAGACCATGCTCTCAGCTCTCCCTCCACCTGCACCAGGGCTAGATCTGTGCATCCTTCTAAGTTTCTTTAGGCACGTTTACCAACACTCGTACTTGCACATAAGCTTCTACTCCAACAACACTGCACTCACACTAGCCACACTCAATTCAAATTTAATACACATAAAAAGATTTTCTGTATTGGCAGAGATAACCTCCATTCTTTTTAGATGAACTTTTAGCACAATGTCTCTACTGCCTCTCTCCTCCCAATTCTCTAACCTTTAATGTACCAGAGAATTTAAAATGGGGCCACACACTCACAAGCTGACTCTGTGCTGGGGTGGCAGGCCCACTCCTTGGTCCAGGCTGGGCATTTCCCGGCGGACGCCTGGCAAGCAGTGAGGCACAGGACACGTCCTGCAGTGCTCACTGGCTGCGTGGGCTGGCGGGGACGGGGATTGCAAACATCCGTGTCTGACCTGAGTCTTGGGCTTGCCAGCTCCAGGCAGGGAAGCTGAGAACTGGCTTTCAGCCTCAGAAACACGGGGAGCGGGGGGAGGAGGGGGGGCAAGAGAGGGAAAGGCTCATGGGGCAGACAGTGGTGAGGAAGGAAGGGAGAGCAGGGGAGGGTGTGACAGAGGCGAGGGGCTGTGGCGGCAGAGGAAAAAAGACAGTCTTAGGTGAGGGGATGCACCAAGACCACTTGACTGCCCGGGCCTGGCCCTGGCCTGTGTTAGTGTGGGTGGGGCGTGCGGGTGCTCTGCGGGGCTCCCAGCGGCCTGTCCAAGTCCGTGTGTAGCCTCACCACTCCTGCCTCGGGCCTCAGACCAGGAGAGTCCCAGGCCTTAGGTCAGCCAGCCAAGGCCTGGTGTTGCTGGCAGGGGTCTGCAGGGGTTTCTGTGGATATTTTGAGACATTTTTAACAATAAACATCCTCTGTTTTGACACTGGTAACTTCACTTTGTTAGAAACCAGAGACTGTCATCTTGTCAGGCCCCATCCGCCATAATCCACATGATTTTAAAATTCAACATCGTTTACACATAAACATTTGGTGACGGTTTCTCTGTGAATCTGACAAGTTAATCTGCTAAGAATTCACACTGACAAATGGGGTTTGATTACACGAGCCGTTGCTGATGTAATTCTGATGGGGCGGTCCCCAGGATGGCAGTGGGTTCCTGCAGGCTGTGTGGAGTAAAGTGGGGGTTGGGGTGGGGGTAATAAGGCCAAGGCCCAAATGTGTCTGTGCAAAGGAAGAAACAGTTCTGAGGCTGAGCACTGCCAAACCGCACTTCCCAACAAGGCCCCTGCGACCCTCTAGGAAGCTGCCTGGGAACAAAGCACAAGCCCCTCCGTTGGCTGAGCCAGGACGCCCTTTCATCCCTTGAATGCTCCAGAGGTGGCCCTGGGGGACAGTACACATAAGGCATACAGCAGGACCACTCTGAGGAACAGCTGTGGGCTCACTACCGGCCCTGGGCAGAGGAAGAGGATGGCAACCTATAGACATCCTGACAGCCCCTCAAGCCCCATTGACACTGAAGCTGTGCGAGAAGAAACACAAAGATGTGGATGAAGTGGTCAAGAGCTTGGAATAGAGCCCTGTGGGAGCCTTTGGCCCAAAGGTGGGGTTTTTCTCACCAAAAAGGGCTGAGTGCTCAGGCTCTTACCTCCTTCAACGAGGAAAGGCCTACTACTAGCTGGGGAAGTGTCCCTGCCCCAGGCCTGATGCCCAGTCAACATATGGGGGTGAACTGAGAACATGGCCAAGGAAAGGGGGTATGCCCCAAAGACCACTGGGGCTGTCCTCCTCAGACCTGCAGAGCCCTGGGCTCAGGAGACCACAGCCAGAATTAAGCTACACTGAGTCAGACATTGTTGCTATCCAGGAGAAGTCACTGAGGACCCAAGAAAGGAAATGGATGTACACGTGGTGGGGAAAAGCTGACGCCTGAGACAGGCTGCCTGGGCCAGCCTCGCCGCCGATTGGTCCAAGGCTGATCCACATCCCCGAGTGTGGGGAGCTATGATAGGGAGGCCTGACCCAAAGGTGCACAGGACCCTGAGAGGACTCCTCAGGCTCCCCGGGCAGAGTCCGTGGCCTGAGGATAGGAAGGATGAGCAGGGCAGAGGGTGGACGACCCTGAGGCAGAGGCAGAGGCAGAGGCAGAGCTGTACCTTTGCTTGTAGGCATGAAGTCCTTAGCCTTGTCTTTGCAGTAGTGGAGGCAGCAGGAGAGGATCAGGTCATCGTTGTTACCCTGGAGGAAGACAGTGTGAGAGGGGCCACTGGGCAGGAGAGGGCGCTGTGTGGAGGCAGCAGAGCCCTGGAAGGGCCACATCCCCGGTCCCTCCCGTGAGTGCTCCGGCCCCGCCTGGCTGGGTCTAACTGTGCTGACAGTGATCTAGGGGACAAGGAACTCCCCCATCCTGGGCCTCAATGGTGGCTGCTCCCTCAGCTGTCAAGGCTAACAGACCTTTCTTTAGCCCTTCCCTGCCAGAGTCCCTGGCTGAAGGCTGGCTGGGGACTTTCCCTTCCTGCCAGGGAGCTCACCAGTTGGCCAGTGATGTCCTCACTGCGGAAGGCGATGGATTCAAGTTCATTGCCACGGCTGGTCAGGGCCCGCAGACAAGAATCCCGACTCTCGAATCGTCGCTCGAGGAACTCGATGGACTTGCGGGCCTTTTCTTGTACCACACGGGCATAGCCCCCAGCCCGGTGGTCTGTCTCTTGCCCTTTGGCCAGGCCGTCCAGCTCATTGATCACTGATGAGACAGAGGCCCACAGTGTGTCAGCTACCACAGTCAGCAACAGTGTCTGTCCACCCCAGGCCTCTCTCCACTCACTTTCCCAGCTAGCACCTTTCCAGGCCACACGGTCCACCCTTCTGCTACGGGGTCTTCCCGTGAAGTGAGGGGAGGAGGGGAGCTTTTGGGGGCAAGAAGTATCCCAGACTTCCAATGCTCTATCCTTCTTTTTTTTTTTTTTTTTTTGACAGGCAGAGTGGACAGTGAGAGAGAGACAGAGAGAAAGGTCTTCCTTTGCCGTTGGTTCACCCTCCAATGGCCGCTGCGGCCGGCGCACCGTGCTGATCCGATGGCAGGAGCCAGGTACTTATCCTGGTCTCCCATGGGGTGCAGGGCCCAAGGACTTGGGCCATCCTCCACTGCACTCCCGGGCCACAGCAGAGAGCTGGCCTGGAAGAGGGGCAACCGGGACAGAATCCGGCGCCCCGACCGGGACTAGAACCCGGTGTGCCGGCGCCGCAAGGCGGAGGATTAGCCTAGTGAGCCGCGGCGCTGGCCCTCTATCCTTCTTCTGCCTCTCCCCCTAAGCCCCTCCCTGCTCCTGGGAGGAACTTAAAGGGATGTTCTGAAGCTGGGTATTTAGAGGAACAAACCTGGCTCCCAATGATGCATTTTTCAGTTATAGGATCAAATTGGAAGGCCCTCTTGGGAGAGGCAAGGGTACACAGCAGCAGCAAAAGAGGAAGTGAGGCATTCTCCCTCACTGTGGGCCCCTAACCACAGCAGTCCAAGAGGGTCAAGTCCTACGACCCCTCTTCTGGATGGGGTATAGGGAAGTCACCATGGAGGAAGGGGCAGTGAAGCCTTTCTTGCCAGGGCCCTGGCATTCCTCAAAACCATGCCCTTGGCACATCTACTTCCTCTGATGCTGCACGTGTGTGTGTGTGTGTGCGCGCCTGCCTGCCTGCCTATGTGTCTGGGACACGGCTTCATTTTCTGGTGAAGATTCTTTCCAAAATTCCAGCCAAAAGCCTGAGGTCAAGTGGGAAATATGCACTCCTTGGGGGCTCCGGGAGAGTTTGGGGTCTGAGGCCTCTCCTCAGTACAGTGATTCATGGCTTGGGGAGACGGCATGAGCATGCTGTTCCATGGTGAGCCTGGCACTCATTGTCTGGGTATTCCGAGACACTTTCTGGAAGGGGCCCATGTGGGAACACACACACACACACACACACACATTGTGTAATGCCATGCTTTCAGCAACCTGAGGCTGCAGCGTATATACAACGTATAGATGAGACTAGGGAGCAGTGATGGATAGGTGTATGGTACAGCAAACAGAAGATCAAACAGGAAAAACTGGTATTCTATCCCAAAATCTGCTTTCCTGCTTCCAAACTAAACAGGCTTCAAAGGAGAAGCTTGTTTGTGCTTCTGCACCAGGCGGGGCTTCTCAATGCTGGGGTCAGGCCTAAGGAGCACAGACCAGGTTAAAGAGCACAAGAAACAGGCCGGGAGAGCTCTCAGCTTAACCCTCTGCTGCTCTGGGAAGAGGGCATGAGACCACGGTGGAAAGCACCGGGGAACAGGAGACCCTCTTATAGCTCCTGAGAGTCCGGGGACACACCCAGCTGAGGCAGGTTCAAGACGCTGGCCTGAACTGCCGTGAGAGCCTCAGCTACTGCCGGCCTGTTCAGATGCATCCTCTCGGGTTTTCTCCATCTTCACCGAATCTGGATCTCCTGACGAAATCATAAGCTCCTCAGGAGTGAGGGCCAGAGCTCTGTCCTTCCCTAGGCCTGGGAAACAAGGGCACACAGTCGGGCACACAGCAGGGGCCCAATCAGTGCCTGTGACCAAGAACTTACTCTCCTGGGATGGTATCTGAGCCACTGAATCTGAGGGGGCTCCTGTGATGCCAACAACCTCCACTAGTTATGCCATTTCCTGGCAAAAAGATGACCAATTCACTTTCCTTCTCCCTCAAAAACTTCTGGAAAGGAAAGCACAGACATTCTGTCCTGAAAGGCGGCTCACCCCAGGACCCAAGGAGGGAAGAGGGAAGCTGGGAAGCTTGGGACGTAATGGTCTCGCCGCTCTGCCTTAGTGACAGAAGTTGCTCTTCTTTTGAAGTACAGAAAACCTTCCCGTAGGTCTAAGGGCCTGGGTTTAAGAGGCTCTGGCCAGGCCACATGGGGAGGGGAAGGAAGACGGGGAGGGTGGAGGCGAGGAGGAGGGCTGCTTCAGTGCCAACATTCTCAGGTGGTGCTAGCATGTTTCCCACAACCCCCCAGGGCTCTACTGCCTTTGCAGGGCGGATGCTTCCTGCCCTTTGTTTCCACCCCCATCTGGCACGAAGACACTCGGGACTGAAAGGGAAGGCCCCGTGGAACACCTTGGCATGGGAGTCAGAGGTGGCCTGGCAGGCAGACTGCCAGTCTGGTGGCTTTTTCAGAGAACAAACTTGCTCCAAGTGGCTGCTAAAAAGGTGATATTAGAAAGCTTGGGCTAGCGGTGGGTGTTTGGCCTAGCAGTTGAGCTGCTGGTTGGGATGGCCACATCCCTGCTGCAGTGCAAGGTTCGAGTCCCAGCTCCTGACTGCAGTGTCCTGCTAATGCACAGCTGGGAGGCAGTGGTGTTGGCTCAAGTAACTGGGCTCTTGTCATCCATGGAGGATACCTGGATTGTGATCCCAGATCCCAGCTTTAACCTGGCCCAGCCCTGGCTGTTGTGGGCATCTGGGGAGTGAAACAGTAGATGAGAGCTCTCTGTCTCTGTCTCACAAAACAAAACAAAACAAACAAACAAACAAACAAAAAAACAACCCAAACACCAAACAAAAAACACACAAAAATAAACCCAAACAAAAACGCCAGGTCCTCCCCGCACAGTACAGCCAGGTCCTCCCCCACACAGTACAGCCATCACCTATATTTGACAGGAGCCCAGAGCCCAGAGCCCACCCTAAGGCTGACCCACCACAGAGCTGAGAACTAAGAGTGCCCACAGTCCTCTGGAGACAGCCTAGCAGGGCTTCTCTGGCCAGAGGGTGGAAAAGCAAGCTAGCTGGGTTCCAACAGGCTGACCTTGCACCAGTACCAATGACCAGATGGTGGTAAGGGCCCAAGGGGTAGGAACCCACAGGCATGAGCCAGGGGCTTGCTCTGGATGGTTCCTGTCAGCCTGGCCTTAGGGTGACACTGGCCAGAAGAATGCTACCTCGAACCAACAGAATGATCATGAAAAGCTACAAGACAATCAGACTAAAGGCATCTAACCACTTCAAAATCCTCCCAGCCTCCCTGCCAGACCACCCAGCAGCACTGCCGTTATCTGCCAGGGCTGAGTGTTTACCAATAACGGGAACCAGCTTTGCTGTTTTACTGCAAGCTTTATAAGGATAAAAACAAGGGCTGGGCTCATGCAGCCTCTGGTTGCTGGGACACAGGAGTCCATTTGCTCAAGCAGTTTAAGCCACGGATCAGCCATAATAATTTGAACTGCTTTGATTATTAAACACTTTTCCTTGCCCCACGCATTCCCTACCTCCCTGCAAATCCTGTCTTATACACGCACAGCAGGGCTCTGCCTGCCTGGCCCCTGGCCATGGGGCATGTGTATGGGGGCGGCTGCTGTGCACGTGCAGGGCTGCTCTGCCCTTCCCGCCTGACTCACCGATGAGGGGTACCACCAGGATGTACTTCCTGCTCTCCAGCAGCCGGGCTAGACTGGCCAGGTGGTCGATGAAGCCATTGGTGTCTGGGACGAGGAACAAGGGTCTGATCTCGAGTTCCATCTGCCTCATCTGACTCTGGTCTTCCAGGACAGCCTACAGGGACACAGTGAGTGAGCCAGAGAGTGAGCAGGCAAGCAGGTGGGTGAGCCAGGGCCCTGACTCGGCCGCACGTCAGCTTCCTGCTCCCCACACCCCTTCCCTTCCAGAGGAACCAAGGGCTGAGCAAAACACTGCATCAAAATCAATACAGATCAAGGGGCTGGTGGATGGAGCATGATTAAAACCGTGCCTGGGACCGAGAAAGGACCCTGATGGTATGAAAAATAGTAGGTCCCTGAAAGTAGGGCTTTGGGCTAAAAATCAACAAGAAAGAGTGGTTTCAACAGGCAGCATACAGAGGGCCCTTCTCAGCCCAGACACTTATGCATACCCTAAGCAGAATTTACTAGTTCAATTTATTTCACTGTAGCCAAAAAAGAAGTTACACTCAAAGGCTAGGCACAAAGTGATGTTGATAACACCAAACCAAGTCTCCCGCAGCAGCAGGGGCCACAGGGTGGTTAATTCTGACCCACACTGGTGCTGCTGTACAATGGCACCCAGACTGACTCCAACTGCACCTTCTCAACTGGCATGGTGAATCCTAAACGCTGGTCACTTCTGTTCTTTTTTCCCTCATTTGTCACAGCCCTGAACAAACGACACTACTCTTCTTCCATGTGACGCTTTCCTCTAAACGGCCATCTAAGTCAAGTCACTTCTTGTCTTCCTCGGCAACGCTCTCCATGGTATCAAGGGCTTGACAGCCCTGTCAAACGTTCCCCAGTGCAAGCTAGACTGCTAGAAGACAAGGTCACACTGTCTCCTCTGCAGTGTGGAATACACTCCTCCAGTGGCACCAGCCCTCACCCTGGGGGACCATGGGGCTGTCTTCAGGACTTCCATGTCTCTCACGGAAGCTCTGTGCGCATTTGGGAAAGCCCAGTTTTCTCAAGTGTGCGGCAGTGGCCCATCCATATAGGCTATGGGTATCTGTGACTACAGAGCATGGTCACTTTCGTGCTGCTTCCTCTTCTGGGGAGCACGGCCAAGAAGTGAACTGATCTGCTGCCATCTGCCCAGCCTGGAAGCTCTCTGGGTAGGGAGCTGGCGGGCACCAACACAAAGCTGGCAGGGGCCAGGCGAGCAGCGCAGCCTCCTACGCCCTCGCATGGCCTTCTGCCACACCGCAGCTCGCAGGGACGACGGATGCAGGTTCAGGGCAGGGGCAGCGGTGTGCGTGCCAACTGAGATGGGGCCCACGGCGCCGGGCCCGGCCACCAACAGTCAGCGAGGAGGCTGCTCAGGTTTCACTGACAATGACAGTAAAACTGAAAGGGCATGCCTTCAAATGATGGGGGTGGCTTCTCTGTGACCTACCAGGGACCTCTCCCTATGAGTAAGTCGTTGCTGCCACTGCCACCACAGCTGGTGGAAGGCACACGCCACAGGACGCTGGCAGGCATGAGAAATGCAGCCAGGAGGCTCATGCCGCTCAAATCTTCCCACTGATCTCACCTCTGAAGGGGAAGCACCACTGCTGCTGGCCACTTGCCCATGGGACTTGGGTCACCGCCCCTCCCCACATGGCTGCCAGCTAGAGGGTGACACACATTCTACCAAACCTGGCTGGGGCATTTTGAAAGAGCAGGAAATGGTCCTGCTCAGGTTCAGTAAGCAACTGCCCTTTCTCCTCCGCAGACGAGCATCAGTGCTGCTGTTCCTCATTTTCCCAGCTGCACGCTCTGCCTCTAGCTCTTTCACTGCCAGGACACTTATCCTGGTAGCCCAGGCCCCCTGCTCTGTCTGTCTTTCTGGGTGAGGAGACAGAACATGCACTGAAGGGCCAGCATTGCGGCACCGCAGGTTAAGCCACTGTGACACTGGCATCCTACAGGAACTCTGGTTTGAGTCCCAGCTGCTCTGCTTAGGATCCAGCCCCCTGCTAATGTGCCTGGAAAAGCAGCAGAAGATGGCCCAAGTGCTTGGGACCCTGCCACCCATGTGGGAGACCTGGAGGGAGTTACAAGTTCCTGGCTCAGCTCTGGCTGTTGTGGCCATCTGGGGAGTAAACCAGTATGTGGAAGCTCTCCCTGTGTCTCTCCCTCTCTCTTGTACTCTGCCTCTCAAACAAACAAGCAAACAAAAACAGAGAACGTGCTCTGACACTGTTGGAGGAAGATGAATGACAGGGGTAGGGTCCTAACTGAGCACCATCCCTCTGCCCCGTCCTACCAAGATTCCACTCACACCTGTTGTCCTGCCTCAAGAGGTGAATTCCAGCTCTGGCTTGGTTCTGTCAAAGAAGTGGAACTGGCTGCCATTTTTTACTCTGTGCAAGCCATTAGCTCCTCGGACCCTGCTCAATGCCCAAGCCATTACCTCATCTGACCTTTACTGGTGGCAACGGGCAGGTGGGTCTCTCAGCCAGTTGGCCTTGGGAGGCTGGGAGCAAACTAAGCCTACTGTGTGATCTGGTGACAGGACAGAAAACTTCTAGGAGAAAGGTTCAGGAAAGTTCTGACTTTCCTGAGTTCTTAGAGCTCTGGTACACGGCCAGAAAGGTGAACAGGCCACAGCCCCTTAGGGAGGGCTGGTTCCCTGGAGGTGGGGTGGAGCCAAGCTGCGTGAGGGTGGTCAGAGCTGTGCTGCCATCATCCGGTCCCAGGGTCACCCGCAGACAACTTCCCTTAACCTGGCTCTGCCCAGTGAGTCACCACACAACTGCTTCCTGTTCCCCACATACCTTCAGGAGTCTCAGGAGACTAAATGAGGCTGTTCTCTCTTCTCCTGGGGTGCCAGTGGGCCTTGGGGGGTTATACCTGGGTCATGAGACTGACTCAGTCCCTTAACAAAAAAAAAAAAAAGGGGGGGGGGCAGATGGAGGATGGAGGAGGGCCTGGGAGCCCACAGGCCCTCTCAGATGGGTGTCTGCATTTCCGGCCCTTTTTGAGTGGTGCTGTGTGTGTGTGTGTTTAGCATTTGCCCTCCCAACTTTTCCAGATTTTACCCGTCAGATTCCTGGCAGCTGTGCACGGCGCCTGTGCCGGCCGTCACGTCCCATTCCGATCCCTGGGTCGCACGGTGAGAGAAGGACACAGGATGCGCAGGGAGTGAAAAAGTGATGTCGGTGGGGAGAGTGCCAAGTCCCCGCTCATAGCCATGGGACGCTTGGGGAGAGGGGAAGCATGCGGCTGTGGAGTTCAGAGGCCGGTAGTGAGATTTATTTTTGTTTGTATGAGTAAAAAGCTGCAGAAGCCTCTGGTGGGGGTGAGGGGGGGCACAGTTGGAATGCTGTGATTCAGACAGACTGGCCCTGGCCTGGAGTCAAGCGTGCTGACCCGGAAAGGAGAGTTCCATAGGATCCCTGCTAACTGCAGCTGAGGCTGGACCACAGTGGTCCTTGGATGGTGTACTGGGGACACAACAAAGCAGGGACACACTGAATCAAACTGATGGCAAGAAGAAGGACTGAGTCACTATAAACTCAGAAGAGTGAAAGAACAATTTTAATTGTGCTTCTGGAAGGTGCTTTGTAAACAAGCTAGTGATCTGAGTGAGAGACCATGTGCAACCCCACCTGAGGAGGAAGCGAACAGGTTTGCGAACCCAGGGAGGGCTCCTTCCACACAGTGGTGGTGATTTCAAGGTGCTGACCTACTGAAAATGGAGACATGAGAATTATAAACAAAAGTAGCCCAGCCGGCTGATATAGGACATGTGGAACTTGGAGATACCCAATCACGAGGCAGAGCCACCAGGAAAAGGCCTGGTGGGTCTCCCTTCTGCTTAGGGACTCCATGTGGACTCAGCCGCTTCCTCCCTCCCACAGGACAACGGGGGCACTCACCCCTGGGACTCATGGGCCTGAGCAATGTCTTCACCAGAAATCATAAGTCTGATGACAGCACATTTCCATGTTCACCTGTATGTCAAAGGCCCCAGCAAAGGGTCTGACACATGCATTAGTAACTCAACAAATGTCTGTTTCCTTTCTTCTTGCCCAGGTCCATTTTTCATTTTCTATATATCCAGAAGGAAAAATATCTGGGGAAACCACCAGGGAGAAGAACTGGGGTTTTGGAGGGATGAGGCAGAGGACCACTGATTGTTACTGCAAACCTCACAATACTGCTGTTTTTGTGTGTGGATGTATATGAAAAATAAAAAAAATGGAAATGAAAATAGGAATAGTTGGTGAGATGACCACTGGCAGGCAGTTCCTTCTTGAGCCAGCAGAAAGCAGCTACCACATCTGCTGTCAGAAGCAGGCCCAGCCACCCACAGCCACCGGAGAGCATTCGGGGTCAGCATCCTAACCTGGGGTGTACTGCTAACAGGAAACCTCTGCTTGGGACCCCTCTCCTAGATGTCCAAAAGCACCACAGCACTTAATATACAGTTGCCTTCTTTCTTAAAATTATGACCACTTGTTTGCTGTTCTTGCTTTATGAGGACTGATTTTCAAAGTACACTGTCAGGTGCTCAAGAATGGGAAAATCGGCTGCTTTCCTTGTAGTTTCTTTTATAGTATCTAGCATAGCACTCAACATACCACATAGGCTCAGAGTTGAAAGGCACTGTAAAGATAATCTGAAGGATTTTAACCAGTAAATCTTGTTCTGAAAAAGCCAAAGAGGTTAAGCGTGACATCTCTGAGCTGGCTCCAAGCAGCAGCCTAAGGGGGTTTTAGGCCATAGTCTGAGCACTCCATCGGAGGATGGAACTCCATGAATGTTGCTGGAGTCAGGGAGGTAGCAGCAGCTGAAGCACTTGGACCCAGGAACAGTGCGTGCAGAGAAACTGGAGCCGGCCTGGGTGGGGTGGGTGGCTGCCTGGCTCCGCAGGCTGTGCTTTCCTGCCCTGGCGTGAACGTGCCCCTGGCCTGGTAGTGTGCTGGCTCCCACCCTGCCTCCGACAGCTAGGAGCCAGGGCTGAGTGTCTGCCTTCCGCTAGCTTCCATACAGGTGTGGGGGGCTCTGTGCATACCCCATTGTTCCACAATGTCCTCCCCCCCCAGCTGGGTGACAGTGTGAATGGACTGCAGCTATATTTAGAGTGAAACTCCTGGGGCCACCACAAAGGAGTGACTGCATCTTCAGGAGGGTGGGTGGGCGGGAAGGGGACAGGGGAGCAAGGCTATTTTCAGAACACATGTCATTGCTGGCTACAGAGCAAGACTGTGGCCATAATGCGGAGGGAAACAATAGCTGTGGCCAGAGGAAGAGCCTGTTATGTTTCAGGTGGGATGTTTGCAACTGCTCAGGAAACCTGACCCCGCCCGACAGCAGCACAAATCACAGCAAAGCCTCATGCAGGCAGTGAGGCGGCAGGGGATTCACAGGGCCAGGGCCAGTAAGAGGTGCCAAGAGGCCACGCCTCATGCCTGGAGGAGGATTTTCAGTGACCGCTTTGCCCTGGAGGCCTGGTTAGGAATGAAACACTTCTGACCAATTCCCAGACAAATCATGTACCCGGTGCTGGTCTCTGGACATCTCCCAAGAATGGCAATGGGAATGAAAAGAACTCAGGAGGAGAGCAAGGTGGGCAGAACCAGCCCACTAGGAGGAGCTGTCTCTGGCAACCAGGCCAAAGCCTGGGCTGAGCCCTAGAGTGGGGCCTCAAAGCCGCGGGTGGGAGGACTTGGCGCCCCCAGCATCCAGGGGCCTGCCTGGGTGCTGCAACTCCAGCTGCACGGGCCCCGAGAGCTCCCCACACCCCTTTTCTGACCTCCAGTCGGCCCCACTCACCAGCCTCTGTGCAACGCCGGAAGCTGGGAGGGACAGGCTGTGGAGGGAGGCCAGGCCTCACCTCCCCCTATTCCTACAGATGAGCTTAGGCCCAGGGGTCTAGGTGGGAGCAGGGAAGTGGGGGCGTGGCTACAACCCCAGATCTCACTTGGACTTTATGGCTATCATGGGGGCCAAGAGGATTTTTTTTCAACCCTATCTTCATATCCCCTTCCCAAAACATGTGTGGTTCCTGTTTGCTGCATCTGTAAAAGGCGCTGGGAGCTGGGGACTTGCCTTACACCTCTCGGTTAGCACCCTGGAGACTGGTGGAGTTCGGAGCAGTGTAATTTACAGCCCATCTCTCCGATCTTAATTCACTCGATGCTCCTTTCTTCCTTATTGTATTAGTGTGACCCAGGTACCTGCCAACAATAATGGCCTCTCTAGCTAGAAGCCTCTCCCCCACTCCCAGGACAATTTATACCTTTTCCTTGGGATTTTCCCCCCCTTAAATTAAACAAAAAGAGGAAAAATAAGAAAAGGTTAACATGGGTTTGGAGCACTGAAGCCCCCGTGGTTCTGGGCAGGGAGCCAATGGCCCGAGGGCACACACATGTGTGTGCTCTCCCAGAAGGGCCTTCACCGGCCCTGTTTTACAGCCACCTCGGCACAGACTCCAGGGTTCACGCATATGGCCAGACAGATGTGTCTGGCTTACGTTCAAGGCTGGAAAATGAAGAATTATGGAAGTGAAGGGCCCCGGGCATTAAAGGGGGGGGGGAGGGAAGGGGGGAATTTTTCCTCTGCTGAGAAATCCTCCTGTGGCTGTGAGGCTGGAGGAAGGAGGCTGACAGGAGGCAGGGCCGCCAGCAGTGGTGCATGTGGGGCCTGTTCTTAAAGGGGCCACAGCAACTCATGCTCTGCTGGTCAACAGCAGGCCCTCAAGGCCAGGGTTGGAGCAGCTTTCTCTGAACCGAGCTGATGGGAAGAAGGGGGCACTGGAGGTCAGGGCTTATGGACGATCTCTAATTTTCAAGGCACTGCTTGTTGCCAGAGGGGTAGAGCTGAACATGGTGCTCCAGACAGGGACTGCACCATGTACTCTGACAACATCTTGTCTTTCCTTTTTGCACAACACCATCCACACCTCCAATCAGTTGTTTAAAAAGAATGGCTTTGGGCCAGTGCTGTGGTGTAGCTGGTTAACCTGCTGCCTGCAATGCCAGCATCCTAAATGGGCAGAGTCCTGGCTGCTCCACTTCTGATCCAGCTCCCTGCTAATGCACCTGAGAAAGCAATGGAAGATGGCCCAAGTGCTTTCCCCTGTCACCTGCCCCTCCTACCCATGTGGGAGACCTGGATGAAGCTCCTGGCGTTAGTTTGGCCCAGTCCTAGTCACTGTGGCCATTTGGAGAGTGAACCAGGGGATGGAAGATCTCTCTATCTCCTTCTAACTCTCTGAAACTGCCTCAAAAAAAAAAAAAAAAAAAAATGAAAAGATTGGCTTCTCCACTACACAGTAAATGCTCAGCATCACTTGCTAAACTGAGTTGAAGACATGGTCCCTGATTCCAAGACAGTTCACAGTACAGAGGGGAAACGAGTCCAGAAATAACTGTAATATGAGACATGATAGCAGTTCCACCCGTGAGGTATAAATCAATGCTATAGCAAAGCTGAGCAGAGATGAATTCCTCCTAGGGGGAATCAGGGAAGGCTTCACTGGGGAGATGGGGTTTCATCTGGGGATAGAAGGAGGAACAGAATTTCAACAGGTAACAGGAAATGTGGGGGAGAAAAAAGGTACTCTGGTTTGAAGAACAGTACTGAGGAAGGCCCGAGGGTGGTGAAGGGCAAAGGGTATCTAGGGATAGTAAGAGGCAAGTTAGTGTGTTGTCCAGGCAGGAAGGCCTTAGTGTCTGGACAGGCACTTTCAGGCACTGTCATTCATTCTGAGGCTTTGTGACAGCTCTAATGGGCAGGTGTTATCACCACTTCCATTTTACAGATGAGGAATCCAGCTCAGGGAAGTTAAACTTTGTCTGATATCACATAGCTAGCAGGGGATAGCAGGTGCAGTAGTGGTAGAAGTAGTTGGAAATACAGAGTGGGAACAGACCAGAAAGCCTTAAATGCCATAAGAAGGATTTAGACTTTATTCTACTAGCCAAGCAAAGGTACTGATGATCTCCAGGCAGAGGAGTGGCTGTTTTGGGAAGAAAATGATGCACTGGAAAGTTTGCTGGGCAAGCTATGGACTACACAGCTCTGGGAAGGGCAGGTGCCATTCACAGACTACGCAGCAAGTGCAGCCCTATAGCTGTGTAATGCAGAGGCCTTGCTGCTACAATTCAAGCACACAGCAGTGGCAGCAATGGCATCACAGGAGGGGAGGAAATGAGTAAACAGACAGGATTTGGTAAACTGGATGCAAGGCTGGAGTTTAAGATGTTGCCCTAGTTGGTACCATCTATTAAGTCACTAAATCAATATCTGCTGAGCAACAACTCAACTTGCTGAGCCTAAGTAATGGGAAGGAAGGAGATTAAAAAAAAAAAAAAAGAAAAAGAAAAAAGAAAAAAAAAAAGAATGAACCAAAGAAAAATGGTGGTGAGAAGCCTAGAGTGGTCCAGTCAGCAGAGAGAAGCCAAGAGGTTATTAGTTTGTGCTAAGGGAAGTTGGAGGAAGGGGGCTTCAGGGCCCAAAGATACAGGGATGTCAACTATGACAGGGAATGAGGTTTGATAAAGGCAGGCCCTGGGTGATTTCTTCTTTTCCAAATGTTTGTTTATTTTCATCTACTTGAAGTGGGGAGGGAGAGAGACAAAGAGGGAGGAAGGGAGGCAGAGATATCATCTATCTCCTGGTTCACTCCCCAAATGGCTAAAACTCCATCTGGGTCTCCAATGTGGGTGGCAGGGGCCCGAGTAATTGCACCATCACCAGTGCCTCAACAGGATGTATTAGCAGGAAGAGGATCTGGGACTTGAACTGGTTTTCAATATGGAATATGGGCATCTCAAGCAGTGGCTTAATCTGCTGCACCACAATGCCAGTCCCTGCTGGTGATCTGACACAGCACTTTTGTATAACTGCTGGGTTGCAAGTCAAGAAACACGGGTGGTGAGAAGAGACTGGACTTTAGGAGGACTGATGGTGAGGGAGAGAAGAGCCACAGGGCAGGAAGAATATGAGCTGAAGGAGGAGCTGTACTGAGGACTGAGGCAGCCGTCACTCTACAAGAGACGAGTTGGGGCCGGTGCCGCAGCTCACTAGGCTAATCCTCTGCTTGTGGCGCCGGCACCCCGGGTTCTAGTCCTGGTCGGGGCGCCGGATTCCGTCCTGGTTGCTCCTCTTCCAGGCCAGCTCTCTGCTGTGGCCTGGGAAGGCAGTGGAGGATGGCCCAAGTCCTTGGGCCCTGTACCCCATGGGAGACTAGGAGAAGCACCTGGCTCCTGGCTTCGGATCAGCACGGTGCGCCAGCTACAGCACGCCGGCTGCAGCAGCCATTGTGGGGGTGAACCAACAGAAAAGGAAGACCTTTCTCTCTGTCTCTCCCTCTCACTGACCACTCAGCCTGTCAAAAAACAAATAAATTAATTAATTAATTAAAAAAAAAAAAACAACAAGAGACGAGTTGGCAGAGGTATGTATTGTGCACTGGATTCCAAGGGCAGTGAGGATGTGAATGCATCTAAAGAATGACACATCCCAAGTGATCTTGGTTCCCCTTCCCAGAAGGAGCGATTAGGCTAATATCAGATACCACCACCTATGGAGCGCATACAACGTGCTATGCATTGTGCTCAACACTACACAGGCACAGAAGCAGGTGCTGTCTCCACTTACACGTTACAGATGAGGAAGCTGGCTCTGAGGAGTTACTTGTCCAATGGCACAAAGCTAGTTAAATGGGGCCTGGACTGCAATCAGGCCTGCCCTACCACATGCACAAGGAGAGGGGGCCACAGAGGGGTCTGGAAACAGACATCCCTAAGCAGCTGAGCACCACGGCTTTCTGCTTCCTCATGCAGTTAGTCTTTATATGCGGCTGCATGACTGGCTCTTCCCTGAAGCCCAGATAAGGGAGATTGAGTTTACTGTGCAAGGGGACGGACCTAGCATAGCCATAAAGGAAACCTGCTGGACTTGAAGCTGTGAGTCCACCAGAGGGCTAATGGTGGTGAAGCAAGTGCACGGAGAGTGCACACTGCCCTGTCTAGAGGGGGTTCTGCCATCACACTGGGAATCCAGTTAAGTAGATTGTGGTTGGGGCCTCCTCTCCCCCTGAGAATTCATGGCCTCTCCATGAGAACAATTCAGGGGAACTTTGAAATCCCTGAACTGTATGAGAGGCTTGTAGTGTGGTGTGCATTTACAGATCTTCACTGTGGCAGGAGCTGTCATCAGAGGCTCTGCCTGCTCCTGGGGCCCAGGATGAGGGCGCCCACAGGCATCAAACATGCTCCCAGAATTGAGCTGGGAGTAAGAAAACTGGCAGGCAGCGCGAGACAGCACATTGTGAGACCCTGCCTGAGAGCGTCCTAACTCAGCTCCCCCATGTCCTGTACAGCCACCACCTCAGTGGGAACCACACCACCCTCTGCAGCCAGGCCCTACCTGGATCTTTTCTTGGCGACGTTGCTGCTCGGCTATTTTCCTGGCCAGAGCCAGCTTCTTGGCTCGAAGTTCCCTGATGTCATCCTCGCCTCCGCTGCCTTCAGCCTCCGAGTCTTCCTCAAAGTCTTCAATCACCACGTCCTCCTCCTTCAGGTGGTAAAGACAAGCAAAAGGGGAGACTGTAAGCCCACAGCACATATTGAGCCCCCTACCCCGTGCTGACTGGGAACATTCTTTGCAAAGGGTCCTACTGTCCCTGAGGGGCTGAAGGGGATTTGAGAGATGTTCCCCTTCCCCAGTTGCTCCCCTTCACACCCCAGGCTGCTTCTTAAGAGGCACAATCACACATACACAGTTGCAGGCCTGTCTCACTCTCTTGGTTCACCCTTGCACATACTCACAAAGCCAAATATTGGGCCTGTTTGCAACATGAAATCACAAATGATTCAAGGGGGAAAGGACAGACAGAGTTAAACCATTCAATTTAAATCTAATTCACACTAATGATCTGATAGCAATCAACTCTGGCCAACAGCTGGGAGTTGGGCGTGGAAGCGCCCTTGCCCCAGACAGCATCAGGGAGCAGATGCTGTAGCTCAGCAGACATTGCCCTGCTTTCTTTTCAAGACCACAGCCTGATGGTGTGGGGGCTGCTGGGCCCCACTGCAGGAATTCACATACTCCAGCCTTGCTCAGCCGCCCACCCAGAGCCTGGGCAGGGTAGTGAGTGGCTGGCAAGTGTAAGGAGCCTCCTGCCAGGTTGGTGGAGCAGTCCCCAGGGACGGCACCGCCCTACTTGCAGCCTTGGCTCTCAGCAGCCATCACTCCCCGGGTGGTCCCAGACTCTATTCCTCACTCTCTCACTTTTGGCCTTGGTCAGTAGAGAACATGCAGCTGCCCCAGAGAACTTCCTGTGGGGGACAGCATGGGTACACAGGGAGTGAAACAGCAGGAGAAGATTCCTGGGTTTCTAATTGGATAACAATGATGACAACAGCTACCATTCATGGAGTGTTTATTGTCGGTCAGGTAGTGAGCTAAGCATTTCTCATGTATGGACTCATTTTATTCTCACAATGGCCTGTGAAATAGGCTCTGTGGCATAGAGAGTAAAGCCAGCGCCTGCAGTGCTGGCATCCCAGGGTGCTGGTTTGAGTCCCGGCTGCTCCACTTCTGATCCAGCTCTCTGCTATGGCCTGGGAAAGCAGCAGAAGATGGCCCAAGTTCTTGGGCCCCTGCACCCATGTGGGAGACCCAGAAAAAGCTCCTGGCTCCTGGTTTGGATCAGCCCAGCTCTGGCTGTTGTGGCCATTTGGGGAGTGAACCAGCAGATGAAAGATCTCTCTCTCTGCCTCTCTGTAACTCTACCTTTCAAATAAATAAATACATCTTTAAAAAAAAAAATGTAGGTGCTGTTATCACATCTATTTTATCAATAATCAAACTGAGGTTTAGAACAGACAAGCTGCTTAAGGTCACTTAGCTAGTGAGTGGAAGAATGGATTCAAAATGCAGGGCAGCCTGACTTCAAAGTCTGTGCTCTCAACAAACACACTGGGCAAACCCACGGAGCTCAGATCCTGAATCCAGAGAAAGCCTAGGTCTGGCCTCAGTGGCTCAGCTTTGACAGACCTGCCCGCTCCTCTCCCCAACTATCCACCTTCATGACAGTATCTGGACGGATTCTCTTGGGTTGAAGGTGGTTAGGGAAATGTGTGGGTGGGGAGGTGATACAAGTGCTTTGTCTCAAGAGAATACAAGGATGGGAAGATAGGTGTTTCAGTGGCATCTCCAAGGAGCTACACCCTGTTAGGTTCATGACAAGAGATTTTCTGAAGCGAGAACTCCCCAGACCTCTCCCAGGAAGCTTAAGTGACTCAGGCTTGCAGCCTGAGGAGAGAGGAAATCTGAGGATGGGGCCACAACTGCTGCTGTCCCAAGAGGCCTCAGGGGTCTGGGGCTCTGCCCACAGTCATCCTTGCTAGACACCATGCGTGCTGCAGTGTCACAGGGCTCACCTCCAGAGAGGCCCAGGTGACGGAGAAGAGGAAGGCTCTCTGTATATCACTTCTCTGTTTGTGGGGTTAACCTGGAGGCAGTGAGAGGAATGGGATGCCTGCTTAGCCCATGGCGGAACATTGCCTCTGCCTACTCTGAACAGGGTACACAGGGTTATCATGGGGCTTGAATGAGGTCAAAGGAGGGTCAGAGAAGCTTGTCTGAGGTTCGCTCAGCTCTCACAGCAAACGAGGAAGTGCTGGGTTATGAAATTACACAGACCAGGGTAAGTAGGGTTTCCCAGGGGCCACTAACCTACAGGGACACAGGAGGCTCGTGGGAAAAGGAAGAAGTGGGCAGCCTGGTGTGGGTCACAACCTCTGTCTGGTCAAAAAGCCTCAGAAGGAAGGAGAGTGTGGCACAGCCAAGATCTGGACTAGAGAGCTAGCGTGCTCTTGTCAAAGTGGAGGGGCCTCCTTGGCTCTGATGCTGCTGCCTTCTCTCTGGGCCTCACTTGCCTGAGTTTCCTGCTGCTGGCTCCACTGGCCAGAACACATTTCTTATTACAGCAAGCCTGGCAAGCTGGCCTTGCTCATTCTCCACGGCCTGCCTCAGCCCTGTAGTATGGGTGAGATATCGGACTGAGGCTGGCCCCACCCCGTGCTTCCCGCACAGTACCCAGAGCTCAGTGGCACTGTTCTCCTCGCCTGACGTCTGGACACCAAGATGGCTTTGGCAACCCCACCGTCTCCTCCCACACTGACAGCTCATTCTTTCCCGTTGTTCCCTGCCCAGGTTTCATGGGGAGAGTCTGGAATCATGGGCTCAGCTTTATCCCTGGAACCACCTCTCTCCTGGAAGCTGAGCCCTGTGTCATCAGGGTGGAGTGGGTTCTCCAGCTATTCTAATGAAGCCAGTCCAAGACTCGGCTGCTCTGAAGACTGTTCCGAAGGTGGCCACTCTATCACTGCTTCAGATCCCAAACGACAGCTTCCAGCTGACATCTGGCTTCCCTGGCCTGGTGCTGATTTCATCCCTGCACCCCGCCCTGCTCCACCGGGCGCTTGAGACTGCTGCGGGCCAAATGACTGGGTTGGCCTATGGGTGACCTGGCCTCTGGCTAGAATTGCTTCCGTCCCTTCCCTCCATCCCACCTAAGGCTCCTCTGTCTTGAACATTGTGGGGGTAAAGAGTGAACCTTCAGGCAAAGGTGAGGTGTGTGTACACCCACACCCAGACACACAGCAGGGCATCTGGCAGCGATACTAAATGCATACACATTCTGACACCATCACACACTCACACTTGCTCAGAACCACACATAGCAAGGCAGTCAATGGTGGTGTTCACTTAGACTGACACACACACCCAGCTCATGCACACCCACATCAACAGTCACCTCCAGAAAAGACACATTATGTAGATGGCAAGGCAATTGCTAGTGGGATTTTGCAGGGGTGGGTACACGGGCTTGCACGCTCACACACATGCGTGTGTGTGCGTGTGCACACACACACAGTCTGGAGTGAAACAAGGGCTACAGGAACAACCAAGGGCAAACAAACAAGAGGAGAATTCCTTAATCACATCAGGATGTGCAGGAGGGAGGGAGGGAACAAGGGAGGGAGAGTAGGCCGGGGGAGGGGGTGATTTTCCACACGGGGCCAGCAATGTCAGTTCTTCCTGTACGTGTGCTGGAGGCTGGAGTTCAGGCCTGTGCTGCACTGAGCTCCACACATCTATAAACTTGATCCTCAGCCTGAACCCTAACACCCCCCTCTCTTTCCTAAGCCTCCAGAGCTGCACATTATTAAACTCTCTTTCTTTCTTTCCCTCCCTTCTCCTCCAATGCAACATTAAAAAGAAGCATCTGGAACTCGTAGCAGAGTGAGATGAAGGTACTGGGGTGGACTGGCAGGAAGGGGCACCACAGAGCGCACTCTTGAGAGGCTGGTTGGTCACGTTAACACAGACACTGCTCTTAGTGGTTATAAATAACCCGGAGTAGAAGCCGAAGCCATGGGCGGGGGAGGGGAGCCTTCCCTCTGCCACAGCGGGCTCTTCCCGCATAGTACCTCATCTTCCAGTTGTTTTCCCTCTTGGCTTCCCATTTCCTTTCCCATGGTGTCTGGGACGGGTGCCACTGACACATATTTTCCACCCTTGAATGCCAGCAGAGGCTCTTCTTGTCCACAAAGGGCTTCCAGAAAATACTTCAGCACTGTGACCCTTTTGCAGTCGGCTGCAATAACCTACAGGGCAAGAGGGAGACAAGAAAAACAGCATTTTCTGAAACAGAAGATGAAGATGAGAGACGCTGTTGGCTGAGGGGCATAAAGAAGTATGTCACAGTTACTGGACGAGGGAGGTGGAGTGGGAGTGGGAGTGAGGGGGTGTGCATGTGTGCTGTAGTGAGGGCCAAAGTCGGCTCAACCAAAGACGTTGTCACAGACTCTCCTCAGGTCATCCCTGGGGCAGCAGACAACCCCAGGACCAATGCCAGGTACCCCTGGGATTTTGTCTTTCTTTTACCAAAGTCCTGATATAAAGAAAGAATAAATGAAATTCTTCTAAGTTTGGTCTGTAATCAACAGAAAGAGTAGGGTGCAAAAACTGGGTCCCACAGAATGCAGCCACGAGTGCCTCTGGCTCAGCTTCTTTCTCCCCAGACGGCCAAAAGGAGAACTTTCAGCCCAAGTGCAAAATGAATGATGAGGGCTTTCTTGGCTGCTCCATGTCAGCCAGATCACGCTGGGCTTCCCCTGACAGGTTCCTGCCCCACCTAAGAGCTTCTCATGCTCTAGAGACTGGGGCCAGGCAGGAAACCATCAGGAGCAGGGAGACAGGCAGAACAGGTGGTGGGTGTTTGGCCAAGCTCTGCTTCTTCAGGATCCACATCGACGGCTCTCATGTGCCCATGCTGGCACATAGACCAGTGCTGAGGCCGTGGGACTGATTCAGCATCTCAAGCAAGCGTCACATTTTAAGTGTCTCGGATGAAGTGCCCACAGTCACCCAGTCTGGGATCCTCCTTTGAGACCAGAAACACATACCCCCCAACCTCCAAACCAGCTGTCTTTGCTTATACCCGTTACCACCCTTGTCCATTCGTGTCCTCTTTCTGACCTCAGAGACTGCTCCTCGCTGCAGCAGGGTACTCACCAACAGAGGGGGGCCCTGGCTGACCTGCAGTCAGGAAGCTAAAGGCCATTCCACAAGGGAAACCCATAGCAGCGGTCACATGTGCCCCCAGGGCTTTGCCTCGGAGACTCCAGCCCAGAGAGCACCTTGCCGCTGCTGCCCTTCACATGCCTCCTCATTTCTGAATGTGGAAGGGACTTTCGGCACTACACAGGGAAGGACTCGTGGAGACCTTTTCTGCTCACCGTCTTACAGGTGCTTGTGCAATCTCCCTCATCTGGACAGTCACCGCTCTGGTGGATAGGACCACAGAGACTACATGGAACCACTCTCATACTTCACTGGCAAGAGCTGTTAGGGCACATCCAGGCACAGAGTAGAGACTGGGAGGCACAGGGAAGCTCAGAGGGGCAGCACAGGGAGTGGGTGCAGCAGGCATGACCCATGTCCTTTGCCACTCTCACTCACCAAGCTCCCATTCCTTCACTGCCCAAGGGTGGTCCCCATTGCCTTTACCGCTCTAGGCCAGAACTCTGAGGCTGAGCCCTTGACCACCAGCACCTGAGAGGGTGACCTGAAAAGCTCCAGGCTACCCAGAAGAGGTGTAGGACACAGCGATCCTCTGGAGCTTAGGGCACCTGGTCCTGGGGTCACCTCCTTGAAGAAGGAAGGAAGCTCGCTTTGGGCCAGGGCAGGTAACCATGGCTCCATTGCGTGTGTTCAAACATGTGATGAGGAAGGCTAGAAATACAGAAGCAGGGGCTACAAGGCATTAAAGAACAGAGCTGAAATGAGTAATGGCCTGGCAGGCAGCACGCACAGTGGCCTCCCTGCATCCCCAGCCTCTCACTTGCAGAGGAAACTTCTGCATTTCCACAAGACTGCCAGTTTCCTCTCTGTGGTCTAATTTTAACCACCTTGTCGTTACAGTGTGTGTCAGCCACCTGACCCCACTATGACCTCTGACCTTATGCCCCAGCTACTGCTTGCACTATGGAGAATTATGTAATGGGTCCAGGACTTTCCTTTCTGGTGTGAGGCTGCTGCCACTGAATGGAGAGGAGGTGGGGGCGAGGAATGGGAAGAGGATTGAGGAAAAGCTTGCGATGGTCCCTGGCCTTGTCTGGCTGGTGAGCACAGGCAACCCTGCGCAGCGTGCAGCAGAAACCTGCCTGGAGAGAAGGGGGTCACCTGGGGGTGCACTGACAGGGGCGAGGGGGCACTGCTGCTGGCAGGGCACGGCCGGTGGCTTGTTGATTGGCTCGGGAAGAGTGTGATGCCAGGCCAAGGAGAAAGGCCACATGTGTGGACGTGGGACTCCTGCCGCTGGGGATTTCCAGGGCACAGAGGGACCCAGGGATGCAGACACCCTGAGCCTGCTCATGGACCAGCCCTAGACATTCAGTAGGGATTGTCTGCCACACAGACATGCAAGCAAGAAAAGCTTCTTCCTTCTTGGTTTTCATTTCATGCCATTCAGAGGGAACCTGGTTTCCTTTGGGACTTGGCCATTTTTCCTTTCCCTAGGGCCAGGACACCCCTGGCTGATTTGCAAAAGGGCTCTAATCCACTGAGGGGCCTAAGCTGGTGCTAAGAAGTCTGAAAAGGATTCTGTTTGGAGAAAGCAAAGCCATCCGGTCTTTGGGAGGTGCTATCTGTCCTTTGTAACCCAACTAGCAGGGAGAACAGCCAAGGCCATACACAATCTCTTAGGTTTCTAAAATGTATTATGAGAGGAAGAAATGTGGCGTTCAAACTGGGGAAACTGAGAGGCAGGATGTCCAGGGCATACCCAGGGGCCCAGAGAAACCTCTGTCTCCAGTCTGCTGGCCTGTCTGTGACAGCATTCTGTCTTAAGGTGGCAGGAATAAGCCCAGCGAGAAGACCTCAGCCTCTCTTGTTCCTGGAGGTCCACAGGAGGCTGATGGGAATATTCTCCTTCACAAGGCCTCCAGCATTTGAGGGGAAAAAACCCAAAAAACAGTTTAAATAAGGTTAATAAGGGCCATCACGATGGAAAAAGTATTTTAAAGCTTCTATGAAAAGCGGATTCCAGGATTATCTCTGCTTGGCCAAGGAAGACTCCCTGGTAGGAGAAGGGTTAAAGCTAGGCTCCCTGTAGGAGGGGAAAGAGTCCAGATGAAGTCTGTGACATAATCCCCACAGTAACTGTTCATGAGCACATTTTTCCATTCTGTATCAATGAAAAGCAGAGAATGCAAGTAGCATGTACATGGCAGCTCCAGGGGAGCCAGGCTCCCCAGCACAAGAGCGAGGCAGCAGAAGCACCCTCACCGGGCTCTAACAGAGGGGGCTAAAGTGCAGCTGCACAGGGGGTGAAAGGGCTGCTGACCAGGGAACACCCTGGGGAACCTGAGAACCTTCTCATTGGCCAGTCCCCCTCCCGAGGGAGACTCACGGCATAGGAGATTATCTAGAAGTCCAAAGTTCATGGGCAGAATGTCTCACATGAATCATTCCAATCAGCTTTCAAAAGAATACTAGGGCTTTAGGTCAGGAAAGTGTGGAAAGAAAGGTACCCAAAGAAAACCCCATCCCCTTCCCCTAAAGCCCATTGGAGGCAGCTTGCCCCACCAGTGGGAACTGAAACCTCTAGCTTCAGGACTCCAGCTATCACCCTGATCGGTCCACACGCAAGGAGCCAAGCAGAAAGGAAAACTGAAAGTGCGATGTGGAGTGGCGACCTGGGGGCCCTGCCTGCCTCAGGCTCAGCTCCTTAGAAAGTCTGTGAGCCAGTACCAGGTGAGTGGGGGCTGGAGCTAAGGAGAAGGTTAAGACCCAAATGAATGCAGGATGAAACCCCTAGGTAGCCGGCGCCGTGGCTCAATAGGCTAATCCTCCACCTTGCGGCGCCGGCACACCGGGTTCTAGTCCCGGTTGGGGCGCCGGATTCTGTCCCGGTTGCCCCTCTTCCAGGCCAGCTCTCTGCTATGGCCAGGGAGTGCAGTGGAGGATGGCCCAGGTGCTTGGGCCCTGCACCCCATGGGAGACCAGGAAAAGCACCTGGCTCCTGGCTCCTGCCAGGATCAGCGCGGTGCGCCGGCTGCAGCGGCGGCCATTGGAGGGTGAACCAGCGGCAAAAGGAAGACCTTTCTCTCTCTGTCTCTCTCTCTCACTGTCCACTCTGCCTGTCAAAAAAAAAAAAAAAAAAAAAAAAAAAAAAAAAAAAAAAGAAACCCCTAGGTCGACAGAGAAGAAAGCTGTGGCGTAGCAGGTAAAACCACCCCCTGCAGTGCCAGCATCCCATATGGGCGCCAGTTCGAGACCCGGCCACTCCACTTCTGATCCAGCTCTCTGCTATGGCCTGGGAAAGCAGCAGAAGATGGCCCAAGTCCTTGGGCTCCTGCACCCGCGTGGGAGACTGGGAAGAAGCTCCTGGCTCCTGGCTTCGAATCAGTGCAGCTCTGGCCGTTGCAGCCATTTGGGGAGTGAACCATTGGATGGAAGACCTCTCTCTCTCTGTCTCTCCTTCTCTATGTGTAACTCTGCCTTTCAAATAAATAAATAAATCTTCAACAAAACAAAACTGAGTTCTTGCTCTTGCTCTAGGGTATCTTAGGTGGAAAGGTGGGTAAAAAGAATGATGTTCTATGAAAACTTGTGACTCTTCACACATAGCTACTCGGCAAGGGACAAGCCCAGCCTGGGCACATGCCTAGAAAGGGACAGAAAAGGAGATCTATGCTGCCTTATGGAAGGTGGGGGAGGGTGGCAGAGAAAAGGAATTGAATACCAGACATCACGCTCATGTACTCTGAGCTGCAAGACTTCATGCCTCTCTGAACACAGCAGCGGGGAAGGGAGAAACCCCCAATCTGGTCAGGACTGGTTGGAGAGCTGAACCAGACCTCTGGAAGCAAGCTCTAGGGAATGTGGGACTTGCTCCACTTTTATTGGGTCCTTGTTTTCTCCTAAGAGAGTTTTGGGAGGCACAAGCACCACAGTGGCTACTCACTTTGCAAAATTTCTTTTTCTCAACCTTTGGTTTGGAAGACTCAGAAATTAAACTTGTACTATCAGCCAGTTCTTTTTTTTTCTGGTCTTAAAAAGTCCAGCTTGCTACTGCTCCTCTGGTTAAAGAGAAAAATCACACGGGTTTCCCCAACAAACTCAAGTTTACAGGTTGTTTTTCTTGTTTCCCTAAATGGAGCCAATTATTCTCACATTTGCTGAAACCTTCAATCAAACTTTATAGCTTGTTAATTTTACAGAATGTCCTTAGAGCAAATAAGATGCAGACAGGAAAGTGAAGTCTTGCTGAGATTATTAAGAAACCTTAAAATAGCCTCCAAATCCACCAGCAAGGCTGGTAAAATACAGGCTGCTTGGCTGGCTTCTGAGGTCAATTAGCAATGGGTTAATTATCATCTTTAATGAGCCAAGCCTACAGGACTGGCTACAAGAAATTTAACTCAGACTAACGTGTTTTCACAAACCAGGAACCTCCAGTTACGTACGACTCCCCTTCACAGAAGACTGATGGGTGGGAAGCACAATTCTGTAATGGCCAAGGGTGGGTTGGCCTGAGACGGGGTCTGCCAACGAAAGTTCAGACACGAGACATAAAAAATACCACACAGGGAATCCTCTGGAACTGGGAGGACAGAGGAAATGGTTTATCCACATTCCTAGGGCAGGGGCTTCCTGGCAGGGAGCAGACTCCACAGGCAGGAGGGAAACTGGCCACAAGGATGCATAGTCATTCTGAAGACTGGCGGTAGTTTAAGGAGGCCAAGAGACATCCACAGCCTACCTGAAACAGATGAGCTGGGATGCAGTAGGGAGAGGGAGTCAAAGGGGAAAGAAAGGAGGAACCTGTGCAGGAGCTAACGACAAAGGAGATGCAGGGAGAAAAGCACAGGTCCTGTACTAGATGTGGCTCTGATGACCGCAGGCATGTTGTCCAAGGGACCAACTCACACCAGTATTCCATGTCCCTCACACATCCCTGCTGCACCAGGGCCTCGATTCTATGCAAGGTGCTAAGCATAGGTCAC
Source organism: Oryctolagus cuniculus (assembly GCF_964237555.1). NCBI lineage: Eukaryota > Metazoa > Chordata > Mammalia > Lagomorpha > Leporidae > Oryctolagus > Oryctolagus cuniculus. The sequence goes on from NC_091448.1 coordinate 47,572,315, forward strand.
TTCCTCAGTCACTGTTGATCCCAGTGTTCAGTCGTAGCCCTCCCTAGTCCTATGGTTGGTCTTCTGTGCCAGGGGAGGGGGTCAAGAGTTATGAGATGAAATGCTAAAATCACTAGTCAAGCCACAGCAGCTACACTATTCCACATGTCAGGTGCTACCAGCTGTTTTCTTCTGAGCGGAAGTGATGTGGGCCATTGCCCATCAGTTGGCACTGCACACTGGCAGCGAGTGCTCTCAAGAGCAGAAGGTGGGAGCTGACTAAAGGCTAGTGGGGAAGACTTGTGGTGGTGGGGAAGCTACTCCAATTAGATTTTTGTCAATGATTCCAAAAGGTTCAGGTACACGGCTACTGGGAAGATTATGTTCACACTGGATTGAGTGCCAAGAGGAACAGAGCAGCTGTGAAACATACAGCAAGGAGGAAAGTATAGCAGGAAACATGGGTCCATTCTGGGAAGAGGCAAGACAAGGAAGGAAGCACTGAGAGTTGAGTAAGAGCTTGTGCTTCATAGTCAGAGAGACCTAAGCTCAAGTCTTAATTCCCACCTCCTAACTGCATATCCTGTGACAATTTACTTACACTCTCTTGAGCCTCTGTTTGCTCAAGTTCTCTGTAAAGTTTAAAAGGAATGATGCAGGGGCCAGTAGGTTAAGCCACTGCCTGTAATGCTGGCATCCCATATGAATACTGGTTCCAGTCCCAGCTGCTCTACTTCCAATTCAGCTACCTGCTAATGTGCCCAGGAAAAGCAATGGAAGATGGCCCAAGTACCTGGGCCCCTGCCACCAATGTGGGAGACTAGGATGAAGTTCCTGGTTCCTCACTTTGGACTGACGCGCTGACTGTTGTGGCCATTTGCAGAGTGAACCAGTGGATGGAAGATATCTCTCTGTAGCTCTATCAAATAAGTAAATCTTAAAAACAAACAAACAACAACAACAAAAACACACACACACACACACACACACAAACAGAAAGAAGAAGAAATGATGCGTATCAAATATTGAACAAGAAGCCTGGGCCCCCTAAATGCTCTCTCTTTCTGCTTCAGTCTGCTCAGAGGTGGGAGAGGCACTCAAACACCGTGGAGATGTTTGTTAGTGAGATTCAGAGGCAAGATGGGAAGCATGGAGCTGGCACACAACCTAGGGCTAGGGCAAAGGCCTATAATGCTCACCTTGCTGTGAAGCTGCTGAGTCACTTCATTCAGAGCTGAGGTGCCAGACTGAGACCACTCTGTTGGCCACTTGGCTTCTCTCCTGCAGTCCCTCTTCCCCTTCTCCAGAAGATTCCTGGACCTCACCAGGGGCATGAATGCATTCTACAGACTCCAGTGGGTTTTAGATGGGCATGCCACTAATACATATGTTGGAAACAAAACCCTGCAGCCAGTGGCACAGCTATCTTGTCGATTTGGTCCCTTCACAGTGGGGCTGAGTGGTGACTCTACCCTTGCTAATGGCACCTTCCTTACCAAGATTCAGCTGGGGGCTCACACTGTGGCACATCAGGCTAAGCTGCTGGCTGTGACACCAGCATCCCATATTGGAGTGTTGGTTCAAATCTCAGCTGCTCTGCTTCTAATTCAACTCCCTGCTAATGTGCCTGGGAAAGCACCAGAAGATGGCCTAAGAATCTGGGCCCCTGACAATCACATAGGAGACCAGGATAAAGTTCCAGGCTCCTGGCTCTGGCCTGGCCCAACCCTGGCTGTTGTAGCCATTTGGAGAGTAAAGTACCAGATTTCTGTTTCTCCTTCTCTCTCACTCTGCCTTTCAAATAAATAAATCATACACACACACACACACACAGAGACACACACACACACACACTTGGCGGGGGGGGGGGGGGAGCTGGCATTGTGGCATAGAGGATAAAGCCACCCACCCGTACTGCTGGTATCCCATGTGGGTGCTGGTTTGTGGCCTGGGAAAACAGTGGAAGCTGACCCAAGTGTTGGGCCCCTGCTACCCATGTATGAGACCTGGAAGAAGCTCCCGGCTCCTGGCTTCAGCCTGGCCCAGCACTGGTTGTTGCAGCCATCTGGGGAGCTAGTCAGTGGATGGAAGAGCTCGTTCGCTCTCTGCCTTTCCTTCTCTCTATAATGCTTTCAAAACAATTTTTTTTTTTAAAGATGCCACTTGGAATGCCCATATCCCCTTTCCAAAAATAAAAAAATAAAAAAAGGACTAAGCTGAATTTTTGCCCCAAGTTTTCCAATGTGAGAGAAATGATGAGACACTTCCCAATATGGCATTTTCTACCTACCTGAATTTCCTGAATTTGGTTGGACATTATGAAGAAAGTCAGAGAGGAGTCAGGTCTCCCCTGGGCAGAGATACCTTATGCATTTTGAACGGTTTCCCCATGGGAAGAGGTGGTTCTTTATCTAGGGCTCCGAATTCTGGCTATAACAGCAAGGTGCCTTCTCAACAGTTAGGGCACCTCAGACAGCCAGCTATAGGCAGCAGTAGCTTGGGCTGCAGTCCAGTCCTGCTTCGACTGCACAGTGCTCTGAGAACAGCCACCCACATTGGCAGGCGCTGGGGCGGATATTGGCACTGCCAACACAAGCCATTCAGGTCTGGCTGGCTTCAGCTAGTCTGAAACCTGGAACGCAGGCACTGGGGCCCTCACTTTCTAAACCAGCAGGGGAGGCTACAAGCTCAGCCCCGGGGGGATGAAAGTGCTCCAGTCTGTCTCAGTCTGCAAACACCCACATGCAGTCTGCTGCTACACTGCCAGTTAGTTCTGGGCTGGGAGCGCTGACTCTCAGGCTTCTGTCACTCATCTCAGCTACTTGCTCATTTGCCATCAAGACAGCCAGGGCCAGGAGGCTGCTCCTTCCCCAAATTTGTTTTTAGTTTTATTTTATGTGTGGGGGAAGAGTGCCTTTTCTGAGACATCCACAGCAATCGGCACATTTAGTTAACATTCCATTCAGCAAATATTCATTAAGTGCCTACTGTGTGTGAGGTATTGTTCGGGTCCTAGTGATTCTGAAGAGAACAAAGCAAAATCCCTGTTCTGTGTGTGGGGGTGGGTGGGGTCACATTCACACCAGGTGCATCAGAAGACTCTTGGGACAGGCATCTGGCCTAGCGGTTAAGACACTGTTTGGGACTCCTGCATCTCTTATGCCTGGGTTCAGGGCCCAGCTTAGTTCCCAATTCCAGCTTCCTGCTAATGTAGACTCTGGGAGGCAGCAGAAGATAGTTCAAGTAGTTGGGTCCCTGCCACTACGTGGACGACCACACTTTGGCCTGGCTCAGTCTTGGCTGTTGCAGACATCTGGGGAGTGAACCAGCAGATGGGAGCTTTCTGTCTCTCTGCCTTGCAGATAGAAACACATTTTAAAAAAAGACTCATTCTGGTAAGAGAAAAATATATGTCCTTTCCCCATTATCCATAGCACTCAGGAAGGCAGAAGGGAGAAGAGGGGTTCCTTGCAGAGACCTGGAACACTGCTCCTTCATTCCTTTCTGGCTGATGTGTCCTGAGGACGTCTGCAAGGAGACTTGACTTGGGCTCAGCTTTGCTACAAGAGGAAATCTCAGTCTCCCCCACTGTGCTCCACTCCTACCCACCCTCCCTACAGTCACCCCTGTTATTCCCTAATCTTGACTCTGGCTACAGGAAGCCCTGTTTGCCATCCTTCTGCAGGGCATCTGTTCCCTCTGGCACCTCTAAACTTCACAGATGACCCCATTACCCTACAGTGACTTTACCTTTACGGAACCAATTAATTCAGTCCTAGTCTTTTATTCAAGTTTGGTGAAAACTCTGTCTTTTCAAGAAGCCAGTCAGCTACTGTCCAGCCTGCTGGCCAACCATTCAGAAATCTTTCCTAGGGTACTACTGGGTAGCAGGAACTATTCCAGCTATCCTGGGTGCACAAGAGAAGAGGGCAGATGCAATTCCTGACATGACAGCACTTTCATCCACAAAGGACTCCACAGTGACCTGACCACTCGAGGCGTGTCCCTTTGGCATCTGTGAGTTAGGCCTACACTTCATCCATCCTCTCTGACCCCACTGGAAGCCCTCAATATTGACATCACTTACACATCAGAAACCAAGTGACCTTACCCTGTGTTTAGAAAAGGCCTCGATAACCATTCAGAGCCACAAGAAAATGTCCCCCAGGAATCTAACCTTTTCTTGAATACTACAGGCAGAGAGGATTCAAGTTGCTGGTGGGGGCTGGGGGGTTGGCACTATGGCACAGCAGGTTTAAGTTCCAGCCTGCAGTGCCAGTATCCCATATGGACACCGGTTCAAGTCCCAGCTGCTCCACTTCTGATCCAGCTCTCTGCTATGGCCTGGGAAAGCAATGGAAGATAGCCCAGATCCTTGGGCCCCTGCATTCTCATGGGAGACCCAGAGGAAGTTCCTGGTTCCTGATCAGCTCAGCTCTGGCCATTTCAGTCATTTGCGGAGTGAAGCAGCAATGGAAGACTTTTCTCTCTCTGGCTCTACCTGTCTCTGTAACTCTTTTTTTTTTTTTTTTTTTTTTTTTTTTTTTTTGGACAGGCAGAGTGGACAGTGAGAGAGAGAGACAGAGAGAAAGGTCTTCCTTTGCCGTTGGTTCACCCTCCAATGGCCGCCGCGGCCGGCGCGCTGCGGCCGGTGCACCGCGCCGATCCTGTGGCAGGAGCCAGGATCCAGGTGCTTTTCCTGGTCTCCCATGGGGTGCAGGGCCCAAGCACCTGGGCCATCCTCCCCTGCACTCCCGGGCCACAGCAGAGGGCTGGCCTGGAAGAGGGGCAACCGGGTCAGAATCCGGCGCCCCGACCGGGACTAGAACCCGGTGTGCCGGCGCCGCTAGGTGGAGGATTAGCCTAGTGAGCCGCGGCGCTGGCTTTTTTTTTTTTTTTTTTTTTAAAGATTTATTTATTTATTTGAAAGTGAGTTACATGGAAAGAGGAGAGACAGAGAGAGAGAGAGAGACAGAGAGAGAGGCCTTTCATCTAATGGTTCACTCTCCAGATGGCCGCAACAGCCAGAGCTGTGCTGATTCGAAGCCAGGAGCCAGGAGCTTCTTCCCAGTCTCCCATGTGGGTGCAGGGGCCCAAGGACTTGGGCCATCTTCTACTGCTTTCCCAGGCCATAGCAGAGAGCTGGACAGGAAGTGGAGCAGCCGGGTCTCGAACCGGCACCCATATGGGATGCCAGCGCTTCAGGCCAGGGTGTTAACCCACTGTGCCACAGCACCGGCCCCAACTCTGTCTTTCAAAAAAATTAAATCTTTAAAAAAAAAAAAAGATGCTGGGGAACGTTTTAAATAATCATTACTTAATATGCAAGAGATACAGAAGTGATTTTTATCATTAATTGCATTAACAGATTTTTCTTTTCACTGTTGATTTCCAGTCCTGATCATGCTGTGTCAGAAGCCTGTTATTATCTTGAATCTACAAAAATCGTCTACCAGGAGCCTGTTCCATTTTACTCTAACTGGTGGAAATGTCTATCCTTTTTAAGCCCATATGTGCCTCAGAGCTATTTTTCTTTTTCTTTTTTTTCCTTTAGATTTATTTATTTATTTGAAAGAGTTACAGTTGGGGGAAGGGAGAGAATTTTTCATACATTGGCTCACTCCCCAGATGGCCTCAATGGCCAGGGCTGGGCTAGGCTGAAGCCAGGAGCCGGAGCTTCATCCAAGTCTCCTATGTGGGTGGCAGAGTCCCAAACACTTTGGCTATCTTCTGCTGCTTTTCCCAGGCCAATGGCATGGAGCTGGGTCAGAAATGGAGAAGCTGGGATACAAATTGGTGCCCATGTGGGATGTTGGTGTCGTAGGTGGTGGCTTACCTGCTATGCCACATCTCCAGCCTCAACTGCTTCTAATTCTGTTCTCTAGGGCCACATAAAATTGCTGCTACCTGACTGGCTTCACTTCAGTTGAGGCCTTCTGTGTTACACTTCTCCAGGAAGACAGTCCCACTTCCTCAGCTTCAAGTGTTCAGCTTCTTCTCAACACCCTGCTTGTTCTTTCACTAAGACTTTCCTAAAACTAAGGTGCCTCCTCTGTTGGTGGGAATGCAAATTAGCACAGCCATTATGGAAAACAAAGCCATTATAAAGGTTCTGTAACAAGAAAGAAAGAAGGAAAGGAAGGAAGGAAGGGGGATATCTTATGTTTCAGATAAAACATATATACCATTACTAGATATATATCTAAAGGAAAAGAAATCAGTACATCAAAGACATCTGCACTCCCATGTTTATGCAGCACCACTGACAAAAGCTAAGATATGCAATCAAAGTGTCCATGGAATGAATGGATGAAGAAAATGTGGTACATACACACACAGACTAGTATTCAGCCACAAAAAAGAGTGAAATTCTGTCACTTGTAGCACCATGGATGGAACTGGAGAAATTCATATTAAGTGAAATAAACCAGGTACAGAAAGACAAGCACTGCATGTTCTCCCCCAAATGTGGAAGCTGAATAGTTGATCTCATATAAGTAGAGAGGAGAATGGTGGTCATCAGAGGGTAGAAAGGGTAGGGGACTGGGGAGAGGGGGGAGTACCAAATAGTTACACAGTGAATGAAGTCCTAGTTTTGTCCACCCCCCCTTTTTTTTTTTAAGATTTACTGATTTATTTGAAAGGCAGAGTTACAGAGGGAGAGGGAGAGGCAGAGGGAGAGGGAGAGGGAGAGGGAGAGGGAGAGGCAGAGGGAGAATGAGAATCTTCCATCTACTGGTTCACTCTCCAAATGGCCACAATGGGCAGAGCTGAGTTGATCTGAAGCCAGGAGGCAGGAGCTTCATCCAGTTCTCCCATGTGGGTGCAGGGGTCCAGGGACTTGGGCCATCCTCTACTGCTTCCCAGGTGCATTAGCAGGGAGCTGGATCGGACGTGGAGCAGCTGGGACATGAACCGGCCCCCTTATGGGATGCCAGTGCCACAGGCAGTAGCTTAACCTGCTACGCCACAGTGCTGGCCCCAGTTCTAGTGTCCTATATAGCACAGTAGGGTGGCTAGAGTTTAAAGGAATTTATTATATATTTTATAAAGAACTAGAGGAAAGAAGTTTCAAAGATGCCAACACAAAGAAATGATAAATGCTTAAGGAGATGGACATGCTAACTGCACTGATTATACATTATATACATATATCACATTAGCACACTGTACCCCATAAGTGTGTACAATTATGTGTCAATTAAAAATTTAAAAATTAGGGGCCAGCACTGTGGCACAGCAGGTAAAGCTGCTGCTTGTGATGCCAGCATCCCATATGGGCACTGGTTTGTGTCCTGGCTGCTCTACTACTTCTTCTTCTTCTTCTTTTTTTTTTTTTTTTTTTTTTTGACAGTTAGAGTTATAGACAGTGAGAGAGACAGAGAGAAAGGTCTTCCTTCTGTTGGTTCACTCCCCTAACGGCCGCTATGGCCGGCGCTGTGCTGATCCGAAGCCAGGAGCCAGTGCTTCCTCCTGGCCTCCCATGCAGGTGCAGGGGCCCAAGCACTTGGGCCATCCTCCACTGCCCTCCTGGGCCACAGCGGAGAGCTGGACTGGAAGAAGAGCAACCAGGACTAGAACCCAGCACCCATATGGGATGCTGGTGCCACAAGGTGGAGGATTAACCAAGTGAGCCACGGTGCCGGCCCTGGCTGCTCCACTTCTGATCCAGCTCCCTGAAAATGGCCTGGCGAAAGCGGTAGAAGATGGTTCAGGTGTCTGGGCCCCTGCCACCACACAGGAAGGAGATCCAGGTGAAGGTCCTGGCTCCTGGCTTCGACCTGGCCCAACTCTGGCCGTTGTGGCTTTCTGGGGAGTAAACCAATGGATGGAAGATCTCTCTCTCTCTCTTTCCCTCTCTTTCTCTGTTAACTCTTACTTTCAAAAAAAATAAAACTTAAAAAAATAAAAATTAAAAATTATTAAAAGGCTAATGTGTCTCGTAAAGTAAGTGCCCATCTGTGATGTGGCAGCTGAGAACAAAGCAGAACAGTTCCTCTCTTGTTTTGTTTTGGAATCGTCAATTCTATGAATATACCAAAAGGTAGTGTTGTTGTTCACCACCTTGTGCTATCAACAGATTGGGAGTTTCTGATCACCAAATCCCCAAACTGTTTGCACATATATGACTGATTCACATCCCACCAAGTGTAAGCCCCCCATTATCATTAGGTTCACTGAGGTCTCCCCACACTGCAAGAAATCCTATTTATTATTTTGCTACATGCTGCTTCTTACGTGTTGCTGACTAAAATTTTTAGGTAAGTGTATAATTTTACAATTATGTCATTTCACTTTGTCATTTACCTTTTCCATTGCAGTCTATCAAATACTTTTTGGATCCTAAATTTGTTATCTGAGATTATATTCCCTCTCAAGTTCATGCCACTCATAAATTTGATCAAGTGATCAACTGGTTTGTTTATGCTTATCAATATTTTTCTACCATTAATCTGTCTTGTTTTCTCTCCTAAGACTCTTAAGGGCAGGCACTGTGTGTGTGTGTGTGTGTGTGTGTATAAAATAAAACCTGAGGTGAGCACTGTGACAAAGAGGGTTAGGCCACTGCCTGCGATGCCAGCATTTCATATGAACACTAGTTTGAGTCCTGTCTGCTTCATTTCAAATCCAGCTCTCTGCTAATGTACCTAGGAAAGCAGCAGAGGATGGCCTGAGTACTTGAGACCCTGCCACCCACGTGGGAGACCTGGATGGAGTTCCAGGATCCTCGCTTCAGCCTTGTCCAGCCCTGGCTGTTGCAGCCACCTAGGGAGTGAACCAGCAGATGGGAGACCTCTCTCTCCACTCCCCTCTCTCTCCTCATCTCTCATTCTCTAACTCTGCCTTTGAAATAAATTAAAATAATAAAAAAAGTAAAACCCATTTCTGCAGTATCTAACACATACTACAGATACTTGGACAGTGTGCATGGCCGATCATGTAAGGCAGCCTTTAGACAATTCCAAAGGACAGGAATTCTAGAAGATGTTTACTTGAAAGAGTTACACAGAGAAGGAGAGGCAGAGAGAGAGAGAGAGAGAGAGAGGGAGGGAGGGAGGGAGGGAGGGAGGGAGAGGTTTTCCATCCACTGGTTCATTCCTCAATTGGCTGCAACGGCTGGAGCTATACCAATCCGAAGTCAGGAGACAGGAGCTTCTTCTGGGTCTCTCATGTGGGTGCAGGGGCCCAAGGACTTGGGCCATCCTTTGCTACTTTCCAAAATGCATTAACAGGTTGCTGGATCAGAAGTAGTGCAGCCAGGATGCAAACGGGTACCCATATGGGATGCTGTCACTGCAGGTGGTGGCATTACCTGCTATGCCATAGTGCTAGCCCCCAAGTCCAAAGTTCTTGCCAGCTCACCAGAGGCCCATTTTTTTCTGGGAGTGTCAGGGTCTTCCAGCGCATAACTTAACAAAACCTGCTGCAAGCTTTACTCACCCTGTTCAGTTACAAGCAACATGCAGTGAGTGGTAACTACATGCCAGGTACTGTGCCAAAGGCTTTACACCAACCAACTTATTTAAACCCCACAACCTCGTGAAGCCCCTCATGAAGCAGATACTGTTCAAGCACCTCCACTACACAGATGAGGAAATCAAGGCACAGAGAGGTGAAATAACTTGCTGAAGGTTATGCAGCTCATAAGCAGAGGAGCTGGGATGTGCTTATTATTCTTATGGAATAATAATAACTTATTATTCCAGCTGCCCCAGGAACTCAGTGATGAGAGTATTTGCATGTGCTTAAGAGACCCTCCTCATCTCCACAAGGGGAAAGGTCTGGTCTAGAAGAGAAAGTCACAAGAGAAGAAGAGAAACTGGCAGTTTCTTGTTCTCACTTCTTGAAGGCTGACTCTTTCCTGGCTTGGTACATTTTTCCTGGGCAGCTAAACCAATGTAAGACCATGGCACAGGTCTAGAGAAAGCAGACTACAGATCCTCACTTGTGGGATCATGGATCAATTACTAAACCTTGTCTGTAAAATGCTGGTGAATTCTGAAAGCTTCTTTCCCTACTCTTTTAAAGTTTTTATTGTAAATTGGCAATTTGTAACTGTATATATTTATGGGTACAAAGTGATGTTATGAGGCCAGTGTTGTGGCGTAGCAGGTAAAGCTGCCACCTGTAATACCGACATCTTATGTGGGTGCTAGTTCGTGTCTCAGCTGTTCCACTTCAATCCAGCTCCCTGTTAATGGCCTGGGAAGAGCAGCAGAGGATGGCCCACAGTGCTTAGGCCTCGGTTACCCAACTGGGAGACCCGGAAGAAGCTCCTGGCTCCAGGCTTTGGCCTAACCCAGCCCTGGCCATTGTGGTGGAAGATCTCTCTGTCTCTTCCTCTCTCTCTGTAGCCCTGACTTTCAAATAAATAAAATAATTTTTTTTTTAAAGTAATGTTATGGCCGGCGCCGTGGCTCACTAGGCTAATCCTCCACCTAGCGGCGCCGGCACACAGGGTTCTAGTCCCGGTTGGGGCGCCGGATTCTTTCCCGGTTGCCCCTCTTCCAGGCCATCTCTCTGCTGTGGCCCGGGAGTACAGTGGAGGATGGCCCAGGTGCTTGGGCCCTGCACCCCATGGGAGACCAGGAAAAGCACCTGGATCCTGGCTCCTGCCATCAGATCAGCGCGGTGCGCCGGCCGCAGCGCGCCGTCCGCGGCGGCCATTGGAGGGTGAACCAATGGCAAAAAGGAAGACCTTTCTCTCTGTCTCTCTCTCTCACTGTCCACTCTGCCTGTCAAAAAAAAAAAAAAAAAAAAAAAAAAGTAATGTTATGACTTAAGAACACAATGTTGAGTAATTAAGTATAGCAAGTTAAATCTATCATCTCAAATATCTATTTTTTTGTGGTAAGAAGATTTGAAATTTAATTTTGATAATTTTGAAACATACAATTCACTATTTTTTTAAATTATTATTTTAAAAAGATTTATTTGTTAATTTGGAAGGCAGAGTGACACACAGAGAGGAGACAGTGAGAGAACAGGAGTGCACTCTTCTATCCTCTGGTTCACTGACTAAATGGAAGTAACATCCAGGTCTGGGTAAGAAGCCTGGGACTCCATTCTCATCTCCCACATGGGTGGCAGAGGCCCAAGTACTTGGACCATCTTTTGCTGCTTCCTTAGGCACATCAGCAGGGAGCCGGATCAGAAGCAGAGCAGCCAGGATTCAAACTGGCATTCTAATATAGTTTGCTAGCACTGGCATGCCAAGTGGTGGCTTAACCTTCTATGCTGTAAACCCAGTCCCAGTCCCATGATATACTATTTAACTATGTTCACCATGTTATGCAATAGATCTCAAAAACAAAAAAATTTATTCTTCCTGTTGGAGACTCTGTATGCTTTGATCACTGTGTCTCCATTCCCTTTACCATCAATTTGGGTAACCACTATTACACTTCCTATTTAAAATTTTTAAAAAATGCTTAATTTTTATTTGTTTGAAAGGCAGAGGGAGAGGGAGAAGGCTGGGCCAGGCTGAAGCCATAAGCCTGGAACTTGATCTGGGTCTTCCACATGGGTGGCAGGACCCAAGTACTTAGTCCATCACCTGTTGTTTACCAGGCATGTTAGCAGGGAGCTGGATAGGAAACAGAGTAGACAGGACTAGAACTGGCACTCTGACATGAGATGTGGGTATAGATGTAGTCCCCACTGCACCACACTGCCTACTGTTACTCTCTGCTTCTAAAAGTATGATTGTTTTAGAGTTCACATATAAATGAGAACATATATTTGTCTTGCTGTTCCTGGTTTATTTCTTTTATAATCTGATTCCATCCATGTTGTAGCCTATGACAGTAATCTCTCTCTCTCTCTCTCTCTCTCTCTCTCTCTCTCTTTTTTTTTTTAACAGGCAGAGTGGATAGTGAGGGAGAGACAGAGAGAAAGGTCTTCCTTTTTGCCATTGGTTCACCCTCCAATGGCTGCCACGGCTGGTGCACTGCAGCCGGCGCACCATGCTGATCTGAAGGCAGGAGCCAGGTGCTTCTCCTGGTCTCCCATGGGGTGCAGGGCCCAAGCACTTGGGCCATCCTCCACTGCACTCCCGGGCCACAGCAGAGAGCTGGCCTGGAAGAGGGGCAACCGGGAAAGAATCCGGCGCCCCAACCGGGACTAGAACCTGGTGTGCCGGCGCCGTTAGGTGGAGGATTAGCCTATTGAGCCGCGGTGCCAGCCAGTAATCTCTTTTTTAAAGGCTGAATAGTACTCCACTATGTATGTGTACTACATTTTCCTTATCCACTCATCTGTTGAGGACACTTAGGTTGACTCCGTAACTCTGCTATTGTGGACAGTGCTGCAATGAACAAGGGAATGCAGACACTGCTTTGATAAACTGATTTCAAATCTTTTAAGTGAACTCCCAGAAGTGGGGTTGCTGGAACTCTCTTTCTGTTCCTAAATGTTTCTATGTTTCTGAGCAGTCATCTTGGAAAGGAGGAAAGAAAAGACAGTTCTGCCACCGAGTTCAATGCTGGAGCTCAGATTTGTCAGAGGTCAGTGCCAAGAGCTGGACTTCACCTTTTTGGAGGGGTTGAAAATGCAGAATTTGAACTAACATGATTCTGATGGAAAAAGGTGGTAGATGCTCTTCTCATATGATAAGGCACTCATGAAGACTTGGAGGGTTTTATGGAATCATTAGCACAGAACTTCCCTCTGGCCCCGGAGCAGAGGAAGAAACAGCAGACCAGTTTATAAAGCTCCAGAGCGGAAAATTTCTGTTGGTGTCCAAACTAAGGTTTTGGCTTTCTGCAGAGCTTGGAAAGACTTACACTGATGTTTTAATCACCTGTTTAGTGTTCTGAAGACTCTTGTCAGCGGCCTCACTGAGCTTGCTCCAGCCGGCAGTGGGGAGAGCTAGCTGGCTCCTGCACCCTGCTCTTTGTGTGAGCTGTTGCTTTCCCATGGTTGTAGCTCCCTGGGCCATTTGGCAGGTATAAGCCAAACCTGTGAGATGGCAGGAGACTCAGGACACTCCTTCTAGTTAACTTCTCACCAGATCTAAAGTCAGGAAGAACCCCTTAAGAAGAGCCAAGGCACCATGAGTGGTCTGTGGAGATCAGACTGCCTGCAACACGCCTGTGGCAGCACACAGGAATCAGGCTTAGAACTACCAACCAGACACTCTAAAGCACTTCGGTATCTGTCATAAAAGATGTTACCCCAAGTGAAAAAGAATACTGGACCAAGTCCAGGGCAGGGCAAGTTCCAGAAACAAAAGTAATAAGCATGCAAGAAGATCACTGTGAAGGTTCAGGATGGCAGCAGGTAGAGCAAGTCGGCATTTTACTGCCTCTGCAATTTTCGGCAGTCACAGCTGCTTGGTGGCTGAAATGTCCCACCTTACTGGGAAAGTAGTAGTGTAGAGGAAGTGGTGACTGACATGTTATTTTATTTGATTATTACAGTAACCCTGTGAGATACGAAGAAGAGGAAACCAATGCTCAGAGAAAAGGAACATTCAGCAAGTGGTACATCTGGGATTTGAACTCAGTCCATCATTACCTTGTGGTCTCTTAAGAAGGTAAGGTGCTTTTGCTAGGAGCATAGGACACTTCTGGAGGAAGAGACCCACTTCAAGTCCTTCTCACTTAAAGGGTACCACACTCAGCCCAGAGCCCAGAACAAAACAAACAGTTGTGATAAATTTGCCTCTAGATGAGCACAAACTGAACGGGGGCTTGGCGGAGCTACAGGTAAGAAAATAAATACTGAATTTAAACATTTCTCTGGATACCCGCCCTGAAAGCAGTTCTATCATTTGAATTAATTTCACTGCCTCGGGTATGACATGGTTAGAACTTCTGCTGATCAGCTAATGAAGTAAAGGTACTTGGGAAGCCAGTCTCTGCTGGATGCCAAGCGAAGACCTATCCACGAGGGTCTCCTGAAAGCTCTTGGCACCACTCTTGACCTCTTAAATTGATGCACTGTGAAGAGGAAAAGTCCATCGGACAGCATGGGTACAGGGAAAAGGAAACCTAAGCTCCCTCTGTCCATCTGGCACCCAAAAACTCTGACAATTTGTCTTCCCAAGAAAGTTATCATACAAGTGACAGGCTGTGTTGCTCATCTGGCAACCCTTGATTTTGGAAAAAGGCTTCTATAGAGGGGAGGGGAGAAGGAGTGATAATTTACTTTTCAGGGGAAGAACCATGCTCAGAGAGAAGAGGTGTATTTCTGATTTGAGTTCTCAGAGAGCATGTCCCTGCCACAGAATTTTCCCTTCGCATCCTATCCCTCTTCTTTTCTTTGCAGAGGAAGCTTCTTCAACTGTCTCCTCTCCCAGGCTGAGAGTTAACTTCCCTTTGCCTGGCCAGACCACTCTGCATATGCCATTGTTCCCTGCCCGGTTACTCCAGAGTTCAAACAGATATGCTGCCAACACACTTTTAATGAAGGAAGGGAGGGGGTCTCCCAAAGGAACTCTGCTCACTGAGGGAAGAGACTCGTGTGGCAGCACACGGCACATACTGCCCTTCCTCGGTGACCTCGGAGGAACCTACTTACAAAGCTTCCAGCTAGCGAGGGCAGAGCACAAAGGAGGAGAAAGAGAGGGGACATGATCTGAGAGGTCTTCAGTCCCATAGGAATGACTGTGAGGAAGGGAAAAGGCAATCCTGTCACAAGGGCAAAATTAGTCAGACCCATCTGATCCTGACAGGAGGAAGGAGGGTGCCGGGAAAGTGAATGGGGCAAAGCTTACAGACCACTGCATACCCTGGAGTAGGGGGAGGGAGGGAGGAGGAGGAAAGTGCTCCAAAGCTGATGACAAGGCAGACAGGAAACCTCCATGTCCTTGCTGACAGGAAAGAAAGGGTGAAATTCTGGGCCTCCTCTCTCTGCAGGATTTCTAATCGGCTTCTGAAGCTTCCCTCTTCCCAAGGGCGTGCTGACAGCTGGGAATACTGCCCTTCAGGTCAGGCAGGGCAGGGATCTAGACCTCTGAGGAGTTCAAGAAGAAGTTCAGTAAGGACTCAAACCACGAGCCCAAACACAAATGGGACTGCCATTTCCTGTTGGGTTTCCATGCTGTAAAGAAGTGGGGGAAAATGACAACTACAAAGTGCTCTTGTGTTTGCTGTGGAAAGTGGAGTGGACGATGGATCCTGTTCCAGGCTCTGACGTGTAAATCTAAGTGAGAACTCCCTGCGTGCTGCTAGAGGCTCACGGCATTAAAGAGACATTGCACCATAGCCCGCCAGCCTGCTCGCTGTCCATAGACTTCTAGGGAGCTGATGACAAAGCTGTCGAGCCACTGAAGAAAGGGCAGTCAGGTTCTGGCAGCTACTCTTGGACCCTAGTTCACTGTCCTCTGTGTTCTTAAACAGCTTGGATGGAACACGCCATCTGTGAGGGCTATTTAACTTGGAGTTGGAAGAGGATGAGGATGTGGAAAAAAATAAACTGAGCAGCCAAAGGATGGAGTCAGAGAGAGAGAGAAGGCAGGTGGCATGTCTCTGGGACTATGTGCCACGGCCAACAGTGGGATGGGAGTACAGAAAGGAATAGTGCCGAAAGGATGGCACCAAAGTCTATGGAATGCTCAGGATATCATAATTTTTATTTCCAAAGTTGGGTTTTGTTGTTCTCCGTAGAGGCTCACAAACCTTACTTGAGGGTTTCCATTTATAGGAGAATCCTGGGATGGTATGACTGTAAGCTCACGTTCCTTGCCTTCTGAAAAGCTACCTGAACCCAGCCTCATTTCTGGCTGATTCTGGTTCTTAGCCTCTGAGGCAAATCTTTTTTATTTTTATTTTTATTTATTTATTTATTATTTGAGAGGTAGACTTACAGAGAGAGGGAGAGACAAAGAGAAAGATCTTACATCAGCTGGTTCACTCCCCCAAATGGCTGCCATGGCCAGAGCTGGGCCAATCCGAAGCCAGGAGCCTGGAGTTTCTTCCAGGGTCTCCGGCATGGGTGCAAGGTCCCAAACACTGTGGCCATCTTCCACTGCTTTCCCAGGCCATAAACAGGGAGCTGGACTGGAAGAGGAGTAGCTGGGACTGGAACTGGCGCCCAAGTGGGATGCCGGCGCCACAGGCAGAAGCTTAGCCTACTATGTTGCAGTCCCCTACCCCCACCCTCTGCCAGGTAAATCTAACAGGTTTTCTCTTCCCAAAGTCACAAGATAATGGTAACAACTGAAACAGGAGAAATGAAAATGGTAGAGGATCTAAGAGAATACATATGAATTCTGGAAAGAGCAACAGAAACTGCAGGATGATTTGGGAGTCCAGATGACTGGACTGAAATTGCTTGTCTAGGGGCCAGCACTGTGGTGTAGCAGGTTAAGCTGCTCTGTAGCACAGGCATCCCATATGGGCACCGGCTAATGCACCTGGGAGAGCAGCGGAAGATGGCCCAATTGCTTGGGCCCTTGCACCCACGTGGGAGATGCGGAAGAAGCTCCTGGCTCCTGATTAGCCCAGCTCCAGCTGTTGTGGCCATCTGGGGAGTGAATCAGTGGATGGAAGACTTTCTCTCTCTCTCTCTCTCTCTCTCTCTCTCTCTCTCTCTCTTTCTCTCTCTGTAACTTTGCCTTTCAAATAAATAAATAAGTCTTTAAAAAAAATAAGCTGCTTGTTTGTTTGGGGTATTCCTAATTGTCCCTCTGCCCTCACTATGAAAACACATACCAAGAAAGATTTTTACTTTTTACAATCTAGGCTTTTTCACGTTTAAAAAAAATCTCATTAATTCTTTCTTTTTAAAGTTTTATTTACTTGAAAGGCAGAGTGACAGAGAGAGGAGAACAGGCAGAGAAAGAGATTTTCTATCTGCTGGTTCATTCCCTAAATGGCCACAATGGCCAGGTCTGGGTCAGGCCAAAGCCAGGATCCAAGAACTCCATTTGGGTCTCAAACGTGGGTAGCAGGGGCCCAATTAGTTGACCCATCTTCCATTGCTTTCCCAAACACAGTAACAAGGATCTGGATTGGAAGCAGAGTAACTGGGACTCAAACCAGCACTCTGATGCGGGATGCCAGTGTTGCAGGTAACAGCTTAACCCCTGGAGCCCCAAAGCCAGTCCATCACTTAGTTCTTATGAGGTGACTTCTGTCATCCCCATTTTACAGAGAGTAAACTGAAGTCCAGACAGAATAAATTAACTACCTGGAAATTTCTTGTGACTAGCACTGAGCATAATGAAGACTATGACTTCTATCTAGAACAGAGAGATGGGTTTTCCTGCAGGTTGTTCCGGAAAATGGCATTTGAGTGGATGTGATCCATTTCTGATCATCAACCCTGTGTAGCAAATCCTTGCAGGATTTGAAAAACAGACCAAAAAGCTGCTGTTAAGAATATATTTCTGATTCTTTACTAAATCTTTCTAAGTCAGTAGACTAAGCACAGGCTTAGAGACAGCAACCCAGTTACTATGAATGTAGCTTCCTCTATTTTTGAAGCCCACACCTAGAAAGACATGCAAATAAGTTTCAACGACTTTGAAGTACCATTTTAGTGCTTTATACTAATATGACAGAAAGAGATAAAATTTCAGGATTAGCCTTTACTAGGGAAACCTATACACAACCTGAACTGTTTCAAAATTGACAACACAGAACTGAAAGCTGTCCTGAGAAGTTAATGCCACTTTTGCTTCTGATAAAGTAGTAAAGAAGTTCAATGAGTGCTTCTCTTCTAGGAAGTACTGAAGATATGGCAGCACCCGACCTTTAAGAACCAGGCCCGACTGAAGCAGCTTGGTAACGTGGAGTTTAAAAATCTGTGCAGGGGACCACTGCTGTAGTGCAGCAGGTTAACCACTGCTTCCAGTGCATACATTCCATACTGGTTCAAGTCCCAGCTACTCCACATCTGATCCATCTTCCTGCTGATGCACCTAGAAAGGCAGCAGAACACCGCCAAGCTCGTGGGCCCCTGCCAGCCATGTGAAAGACCTAGATGGAGTCCCTGGCTCCCAGCTCTGGCCTGGCCAGACCTGTTATAGCCATTTGGGGAGTGTATCAGTGAACAACACATTTCTTTCTCTCTGACATTCTGCCTTTTAAAACCAATCAATCTGAAAAACAAAACAAAACAAAAAAGTGTGGGGGAATGCAGAGCAAAAACAAAATACACAAAAGACTGAATTTAAAACAAAATCTTCCTATTTCCTATTTCTGGATCCTCTTTTTTTTTTTTTTTTTTTAATGATTTATTTATTTTCCTTGAAAGAGTTACAGAGAGGCATAGGGGAAGAGAGAAAGAGAGAGAGAGGTCTTCCATCCACTGGTTCACTACCCAAATGGCCGCAATGGCCAATCTGAAGCCAGAAGCCAGGGCCTGAGCTATCTTCTACTGCTTTCCCAGCCCATGGCAGAGAGCTGGATCAGAAGCAGAGCAGCCAGGACTTGAACTGCGCCCATATGGGATGCTGGCACTGCAGGTGGTAGCTTTACCCGCTATGCCACAGTGCCGGCCCCTGGATCCTCTGTTCTATAGCTTTACTACCAGCTTCTGGAGTATCCTTCAGAGGTATTTATGTATATACTGCCACATGCAATTTCTACTCTTTTAAAAAACAGATTTATTTATTTGGAAAGGCAGAGAGAGAGAGAGAGAAACGAGAGAGAGATGATGATGGAGACAGATAGAGAAAGACCTTCCATCGGCTAGTTCACTCCCCAAGTGGCAGCAATAGCTGGGGCTGGGTCAGACGGAAGCCAGGAGTCAGGAAGTCCATCTGGATCTCAAGCACGGGTCAAGGGGCACAAGTACTTGAGTCATCATCCACTGTTTTCCCAGGTGTGCTGGCACGAAGCTGGATCTGAAGAGGAGCAGCCAGGACTCAAACAAGCATTTGGATACGGAATGCTGGCTTTGCAAAACAGCACCTTAACCTAATGCATTGGGGCTAGCGTTGCGGCACAGCAGGTAAAGCTGTGGCCTGCAGTGCCAGTATCCCATATTTCTGCCCTCAAAAGCAGTGGAGGATGGCCCAAGTACCCAGGCCCCTGCACCCTCATGGGAAACCTAGAAGAAGCCCCTGGCTCCTGATTTTAGACTGGCCCAACTCTGGCCACTGTGGCCATTTGGGGAGTATACCAGCAGATGGATGATCTTTCTCTCTCTCTCTCTTTGTGTCTCTCCCTCTCTTTCTCTGTAAATTTGCCTTTCAAACAAATAAATCTTAAAAAAAAAAAAAAAACCTACTGTGCTACAAGCCTACCTCTGCTATCAGCTCTTTCTATACTTTTTAATCAATATTTTTGTATAAATGATAAACTATGTAATACACATATACAAATTAACTTAAAATCATACCTTAGACATATTCAACATTTTTTTTTTTTTTTGACAGGCAGAGTGGACAGTGAGAGAGAGAGACAGAGAGAAAGGTCTTCCTTTGCCGTTGGTTCACCCTCCAATGGCCGCCGCGGCCGGCGCGCTGCGGCTGGTGCACCGCGCTGATCTGATGGCAGGAGCCAGGAGCCAGGTGCTTATCCTGGTCTCCCATGGGGTGCAGGGCCCAAGCACCTGGGCCATCCTCCACTGCACTCCCTGGCCACAGCAGAGGGCTGGCCTGGAAGAGGGGCAACCGGGACAGAATCCGGCTCCCCGACCGGGACTAGAACCCGGTGTGCCGGCGCCGCTAGGTGGAGGATTAGCCTAGTGAGCCGCGGCGCCGGCCCTCAACATTATTTTTTTAAAAAAAGATTTTATTTATTTGAAAGACAGAGTTACAGAGAGGGAGAGACAGAAAGAAACAGAGAGATCTATCCACTGGTTCATTCCCCAAATCGTTGCAACAGCTGGGGCTGTGCCAGGCTGAAGCCAGGAGCCTGGAGATTCTTTCAGGTCTCTCACATGAGTGCAGGGGCCCTAGCATTTGGGTCATCTTCCTATGCCTTCCCAGGTGCATTAACAGGGAGCTGGATCAGAAGCAGAGCAGCCAGGTCTGAAACCGGTGCCCATATGGGATGCCGGCATTGCAGGCAATGGTTTAAGCCGCTATGCTACAACACTAGCTCCTCAACATTATGTATGAAGCATAATTCATACCAAATGCTAAGCATCAACAGTAAGGCTCTGGAACAGATTCAGAAAACCTAATTATTATTCCAACAATTTCTCTGGATTGGAAGGACAGACAGAAAAACCCAGCAAAAGCAGGAGAAAACCCCCTATAAATGTATAATCAAGTTCATCAGTCATTGTCAAGTTCAACAGGACTAGGGGAGGTCAGCAACAACAGACTCCTCAGCTAGGCAGGGTCTCAGATGACAAAAGGTTGGGCAAGAGAGAACATTTACCTAGAAGAGAAGGTGAAACATGAAGAGAAGGTGAAAAGTATAGGTATGGGGTCTGGTCCCCATGCTGCCCAGAAAGAGCTCCCACATCACAACAATCAACATCAGAAAAGTCTTCAACAAATTCAAGGCCAGAAACAGTAATGCAAACTATTTTTTTTTTTACTGTAAACATTAAACTGTTCTATCCATCATTCCACATCTTTGTATAAGCCAGGCACTACAGCTAGGCTTATGTCTAAAGGCTTAGGTACCACATGAAGTGCTATTTTAATGAGGGGCCACAGATGCAGAGAGCTATCATAGAACAGAGTCAGATATATGAAGGATTTCAGGCTGAATTCACAGTGTGTGCATACTATATAACTCACTACTCCCTAGATAGCATTTCCTAAGACATTTTAAGGTATACTACTAAATTCATCCAATAAATATTACGCACCTACTATATCTGGGTCAGCCCTATTCACGGAGCTAGGAATAAAGCAGTCAGCGGTGAATAAAGCAAGGTTCCTGCTCTCATGGAACATAACATTCTGTGGGATGGTGAGTCAAATAGGCAGACAGTGGTGGCAATATGGTGAAAAGGGGGCTGGTATTGTGGTTTACCTGGCACCAAGTACATAAAGAATTATGGCATTCTTTATCAGTGCATCGGTTTGAGCCCTGGCTGCTCTGCTTCTGATCCAGCTTCCTGATAATGTACTTGGGAATGTAGGAGACAATGGCTTGAGTCCCTGCCACCCACATGGAAGACCGAGATGGAGTTCCTGGCTCCTGGCTTTGGCCCTGGCTGTTGTGACATTTGGGGAGTGAACCAGCTGGGAGCGCTTTCTTTCTCTCATGTCTCTGTCTTTTCTTCCTTATAACTCTGCTTTTCCAAAAAAAAAAAGTAAATAAATCAATCTTTAAAATACTGTGAGGAAAGTAAAGTAAGGCAAGAAAGAGAGGAAACAGGGTAAGAAAGATCATTGTTATTTTATGCACACTAGATAGGGGAAGGCTGTGAGCCACCAGGCAAAATGGGCCTTGGAGTAGGCTTGTTGGGTGGGTATTCAGAGTACCAAGGTGTCCCTTCTCAGAGGGCTCATCAGCCACACAGTACAAGGGAAGGAGAATGGGTTTTCTTAGCCCAGCCTGGTAAGAGTTTATGAATGCGGCCGGCGCCGCGGCTCAATAGGCTAATCCTCCACCTAGCGGCGCCGGCACACCAGGTTCTAGTCCCGGTCGGGGCGCCGGATTCTGTCCCAGTTGCCCCTCTTCCAGGCCATCTCTCTGCTGTGGCCCAGGAGTGCAGTGGAGGATGGTCCAAGTGCTTGGGCCCTGCACCCCACGGGAGACCAGGAGAAGCACCTGGCTCCTGCCTTCGGATCAGCGCAGTGCGCCGGCCGCGGTGGCCATTGGAGGGTGAACCAACGGCAAAAGGAAGACCTTTCTCTGTCTCTCTCTCTCACTATCCACTCTGCCTGTTAAAAAAAAAAAAAAAAAAGGCGTTTATGAATGCCCTCCATGCAGTTTCTGGAAAGCTTCTATCACAGATGAGAGTTTTATGTTGAATTTTAAGTTTGACCACAAATATTTAAACTTCCCTGGACCACTAATACAGTATCTTCTCTGTGGTTTAGCTGGCACCAAATACATATTTACAAATCTTTACATGTCTGCCTGTTATTTAAATTTCTTACAGAAGTGCCAAGGTCTTTAGTTGTGATTTATCCCCTCCTACCCCATTTTGGGGTACGAACATTGATTAGGCCTAATTCTTGGGGAAAGGAGAGCTCTTTACAATTGAAGTTTAGGGCTTCCTACTTGAATTTCCTATTACTCTTTTTTAAAAAGTCAATGAAAAGACCTATTCCAAGTTCTTGTATTTGAATTACAATATGTAAATTGAAAAATTTCTGTGCTTTGCATCCACAAAGGTTAACAATAAACCTTAAAAGATAAAGAAATCTTTAGTTTGTCCAGTGTTGTTATGGAGTGAGCTAAGCTACCTGCAATGCTGGCATCCGGTATTGGATGCCATCCAGTTTGAGCCCTGCTGTTCTGCTTCCAATCCAGCTCCCTGTTAATGTGCCTGGGAAGGCAGTGAAGGATGGCCCAAGTGCTTGGGCCCCTGAAAGATGTGTGAGCTCTGGGTTCCTGGCTTCAGCCTAGACCAGCCCTGGCCATTGCAGTCATTTGGGGAGTGAACCAGTGGATAGAAGATCTATCTCTCTCCCTCTCTCTCACTCTGCCTTTCAAATAAATATAGCTAAAAAAAAAAAAAAAAAAGCCAGTAACGAGTACCCAACTTCTAAATTATAGAGTATAGAGTAGGCTAGTAAAAAAGCCTCACAAGTTAGAGCTACATACTGATGTGTTTTCAGTATGATGAATAGGACTTAATTTAAAACCTCCAAGAAAAAAAATCTGGCAGGAGGACAAGAAAAATGATTAAAAGATATTGGGAAAGGTTGATAACTGCTCAAGCTATGTGGTGATTCATTATACTATTTTTTCCTCTTTTTCTGCGTTTAAAATTTTTAATAGAAAAAGCCAAACTCCCAAGAACAAAAGTAGACACATTGAATTTTAAAAGACAGCAGGGGCTGGCTCCATGGTGCAGTAGGTTAATCCTCCACCTGTGGTGCCAGCATTGCACGTGGGTGCCGGTTCGAGTCCAGGCTGCTCCTCTTCCAATCCAGCTCTCTGCTGTTGCTGGGGATAACAGCAGAAGATGGCTCGAGTGCTTGAGCCCCTGCACCCGCATGGGAGACCTGGAAGGAGCACCTGGCTCCTGGCTCTGGGTCATTGCAGCTCCGGCCATTGTGGACATCTGGGGCGTGAACCAATGGAAGGAAGATCTTTCTCTGTCTCTCCCTCTCACTGTCTGTAATTCTATCTCTCAAATAATAAATAAAATCTTAAAAAAAAAAAAAGACAGCAAGATAAATAAAAGATATTTAATTCTATATGTTTTGTTACTAGGATTCTGAAATAGTTAAGATGATCAAAAATTATTCCTCAAAGAAAAGATACACAATGTAAAAACATTTAATGATTTTGAAATCATTAACTTGTAGAGTGGTTAATGTAGGTATGATGCCATGAGTTTAAATTACTAGATGCTAGACCTCAGGTAAGGCCTAATGTCTTTCTGGGTCTGTAACTGTAACTCTCAAAAATAAAAAATAAAAAATAAATAAAATGAAAGCCATATCAGCAGACCAACAAAATAGGAGAGCCTGGGTTCTAGACACTGCAGAATCCCAATCTGGAAAACCTCTGTGCTGGTTCTACTTGAGAGGGCATCTATTTTTATCCTGAGTTACTGTTATGTTGGGATTATGCTGAACATAATCTTCGCTGAAGTGAGAGACTGTTACATTCTGTTTAATTCTTCCAGTGGATAAGTACAGAAAAAGAATTGAAAGCATTTTACTTTAAAAGTTAAAAATGACTGGAATTAAAATGCAATGTATATAGTAGTGGTGACCGTGTAACACTGTGAACATTCTAAATGTCACTACATTGTTTAAATGGTTAATATTATGTTATGTGAATTACATTTCAGAGAACACATTTTTAAAATACATTGTATAAATACTGTTTAGAAAAGATGCTTACAATGAGATTACAAAGCAGGGGGAGGGTAGGCTTTAGGCTTAGCAGTTAAGATGACTCTTGGGGCACCCACATCCCATATTTTCGTGCTTGGCTTCAAGGCCCACCCCCATTCCTGATTCCAGCTTCAGGCTAATGTACATCCTGGAAGGCCACAGATGATGGCTCAAGTGCTTGGGTCCTTGCCACGCATGTGGGAGACTCAGATCAGGTTTCCAGCTCCTGGCTTTGACCTGGCCCAGTGTTTGCTGTTGTGGGCATTTGGGGAGTGAATCAGCAGATGAATGATTTCTCTATGCCTGCCTACCTGCCTGTCTGTCTCTCTCTACCTTTCACATAAAAATGAAAATTAAGAGGGCTGGCGCTGTGGCGCAGGTTAATCCTCTTCCTGCGGCGCTGGCATCCTATATGGGCACTGGCTCTAGTCCCAGATGCTCCTCTTCCAATCCAGCTCTCTGCTGTGGCTTGGGAAAGCAGTGGAAGATGGCCCAAGTCCTTGGGCCCCTGCACCCGTGTGGGAGACCTGGAAGAAGATCCTGGCTCCTGGCTTCAGATTGGCACAGCTCTGGCTGTTGCGGCCATTTGGGGAGTGAATCAGCATTTGGAAGACCTTTCTCTCTGTCTCTCCCTTAATAAGTAAATAAAATCTTCAAAAAAAAAAAAAAAAAAAAAAAAAAGGATAGGAGGGTATAGACCAAAATCTTAGGCAAAGACTAAAAAACAAAACAAAACAAAAAACTAAGTAGGATTCAAGGCAAGAATGGAAATGTAGTAAACAAAATTTTTAGAAATACCAGGAGAAACTGGAAAAAAAAAAAAAAAACACAACTGCAGTGGTAGACTAACACTTTTACTCATCAGGGAACTGATACAATTAGAATAATGTAATTACTAATGACTGATAGCTACATATTGTGGGACCAGTGCTATGGTGCAGCAGGTAAAGCTATCACCTGCAGTGCCAGCATCCTATATAGCTGCTGGTTTAAGCCCCAGCTGCTCAACTTCTGAAACACCTCCTGTTAATGTAGCTGGGAAAGCAGCAGAAGACGATCCAAGTGTCTGGACCCCTGCCACCCATGGGGGAGACCTGGACGGAGTTCCAGGCTCCTGGCCCAGCAGCGCCACCGTGGCCATTTGGGAAATAAACCAGGAGATGGAAACCCTCTCTCCTTCTGACACTCTACTTTTCAAATAAATAAATAAATCTTTAATAAAAATTATCTCACATAATTTTTAAAATCAAACAGAAAAAAATCAAAATAAGGACCAATTAGAAAACAACCATTAGAACAGTACATATTTAAAGTTTTATTTATTTATTAAAGATTTATTTATTTATTTGAAAGTCAGAGTTACAGAGAGAGGAGGAGAGGCAGAGACAGAGAGAGAGGTCTTCCATCCACTGGTTCAATCCCCAGATGGCCACAACAGCCAGAGCTGTACTGATCTAAAGTCAGCAGCCAGGAGCTTCCTCCAGGTCTCCCATGCGGGTGCTGGGCCCCAAGAACTTGGGCCATCTTCTACTGCTTTCCCAGGCCATAGCAGAGAGCTGGATTTCAAGTAGAGCAGCTGGGACTCGAACTGGCACCCATATGGGATGCCGGCACTGCAGGCGTCGGCTTTACCAGCTACACCACAGTGCCAGCCCTTAATGTTTTATTTATTTTAAAGACAGAAATACACAGAGACAAACATAGACAGAGACAGAAATAATGTCTATATACTGGTTTACTAGTTAAATGTCCACAAGACTCAGGGAATGGCTGGACCAGAGCCAGCAGCACAGAGCCCTACCTGGTTCTGGCATATGGGTGGCAGGGACCCAAGTACTTGAGCCATCATCTGCTATTTCCCAGAGTGCACATAGAAGAAAGCTGGGATGGGGAGTGGAGTAGCTTCTGGCTCCTGGCTTCGGCCTGGCTCAGCCCTGGCTGTTGTGGCCATTTGGGAAGTGAACTAGCAATCAAATCTCTCTCTCTGTCCCTCACTCTCTGTAACTCTGCCTGTCAAGTAAATAAAATAAAATAATTAACATAAAAAATTAGGAACAAGGATAGGAAGCCCATTCCTAATAACATACTACCCGTCCCAGAATTGCACTGATTAAGAAAAACAAATTTAGGGGCTGGTGCCGTGGCTCACTTGGTTAATCCTCCCCTGCAGCGCCAGCATCCCATATGGGCACTGGGTTCTAGTCCCAGTTGCTTCTCTTCCAGTCCAGCTCTCTGCTGTGGCCCAGGAAGGCAGTGGAGGATGGCCCAAGTGCTTGGGTCCCTGCACCCACATGGAACACCAGGAGGAGGCACTTGGCTCTTGGCTTCGGATCAGCGCAGCACCAGCCATAGTGGCCATTTGGGGGGTGAACCAATGGAAGGAAGACCTTTCTGTCTCTGTCC
Organism: Oryctolagus cuniculus; assembly: GCF_964237555.1. Classification (NCBI taxonomy): domain Eukaryota; kingdom Metazoa; phylum Chordata; class Mammalia; order Lagomorpha; family Leporidae; genus Oryctolagus; species Oryctolagus cuniculus. Next base: position 47,598,578 of record NC_091448.1, read on the forward strand.
CTCTCTCTCTCACTGTCTAACTCTATCTGTCAAATAAATAAATTAAAAAAAAAAAGAAAAATAAGTTTAAAGCATAAAAATAGAAGTGTTACCTCTGGTTGCAGTTGTCATGAGCATTTAACACAGAAAATCTTAAAGAAACTATACATTAATTACTAGAAAAAGTCCTAATAAGAACACCAGATGGTGGCACCGGGGCTGCGGCGTAGTGGGTAAAGCTGCAGCTTGCAGTGCCGGCAACCATATGGGCACTGGTTCAAGTTCCAGCTGCTGCACTTCCAATCTAGCTCTCTGCTGTGGCCTGGAAAAGCAGTAGAAGATAGCCCAAGTCCTTGGGCCCCTGCACCAGAGTGGGAGACTAGGAAGAAGTTCCCGGCTCCTGGCTTCAGGTCGGCACAGCTCCAGCCATTGCAGCCATCTGGGGAGTGAACCAGCGAATGAATGACAGCTCGCTCGCTTGCTCACTCTCTCTCTCTCTCCTCTCTCTCTCTGCCTCTCTGTAACTCTACCATTCAAATAAAAAATAAAAAAAAAAAAGAACACAAGGTAAGTGTTCTGCCTCTGCCTCTCTATAACTCTACCATTCAAATAAAAAAAATAATTTTTTTTTTTTAAAAGGACACAAGGTAAGTGCTTTGTCTCATAGCTGAGAGATTTTGGTTAGGAGTCCATGTCCCACAACAGAGTGCCTGAGTTGACTCCTGCTTGCTATCGTAGACCCTGGGAGGCAGCAAGTGAGGGCTTAACTTATGGGGTTCTTGTTATGTACATGACAGACCTGGATTGAGTTTCCAATTCTTGGCTTTGGCCCTGTTCCACCCTGGCCATTGTGTATACTTGAGATTAAAAGCAGATGTTGGAACCCTCTTTCTGTATATCTTTCAACCTCTCCAAAAAAATAAAAACAAAGTTAATGCAAAATGTGCAGTATTCAAAAAAATAATTCAGAGGCTGGTGCAGTGGCACAGTATGTTAAGCCTCTGCTGTGACACTAGCATCCCATAAGGGCACTGGTTAGAGTCCCAGCTGCTCCACTTCTGATCCAGCTCCCTGGTAATGGCCTGGGAAAGCAGGGGAAGATGGCTTGGGCTCCTGTGCCCACGTGGAAGACCTGGAGGGAGATCCTGGCTTCGGATCAGCCCAGCTCTCATAGTTGCAGCTGTTTTGGGGAGTGAATCAGCAGATGGAAGACCTCCTTCTCTGTCTCTGTCTCTCTCTATAGCTCTGTCTCTCAAGTAAGTAAATCTTTAAAACAAATTTAATAGGATTGGAGGACACATTAATATATAAAAATCTGTATATCTCTGAATCTGTATATTTTAATATTCTGGAAGAAAAATATTAGTAGATAAAACTTAGAAACACTGGTAGATAAAATTTAGAAGTGTCAAAATACTGTACTGTATCCCATAAAAATGTAAAGTATTACATATTAAGAATTCAGGGTCCGGCGCTGTGGCATAGTGGGTAAAGCCATCACCTGTAGTGCTGGCATCCCATGTGGATGCTGGTTTGAGTACCGGCTGCTCCACTTCTGATCCAGCTCTCTGCTATGGCCTGGGAAAGCAGAAGATGACCCAAGTCTTTGGGTTCCTGCACCCACATTGGAGACTTGGAAGAAGCTCCTGGCTCCTGGCTTCAAATTGGCACAGCTCCAGCCATTATGGCCAGTTTGGGAGTGAACCCGTGGATGGAAGATCTCTCTATATATATGTAATTCTGACTTTCAAATAAAATAAATAAATCTTAAAAAAAAAAAAAAAAGTGGGCCGGTGCCGCGGCTCAATAGGCTTATGTTCCGCCTGCGGCTCTGGCACACAGGGTTCTAGTCCCATTCAGGGCGCCGGATTCTTTCCCGGTTGCCCCTCTTCCAGGCCAGCTCTCTGCTGTGGCCCAGGAAGGCAGTGGAGGATGGCCCAAGTGCTTGGGCCCTGCACCCCACGGGAGACCAGGAGAAGCACCTGGCTCCTGCCTTCGGATCAGCGTGGTGTGCTGGTGGCAGCACGCCGGCCACAGTGGCCATTGGAGGGTGAACCAACAGAAAAGGAAGATCTTTCTCTCTGTCTCTCTCTCTCACTGTCCACTCTGTCACAAAAAAAATTTTTTTTTTAATTTAAAAATAAAAGTGGAGCTGTGGGGACTTGAACTGGCATCCATATGGCTTTTTAAAAAAATTTTTAAAAATATTTTATTTATTTATTTAACAGGCAGAGTTACAGACAGTGTGAGAGAGAGAGAGACAGAGAGAAAGGTCTTCCTTCTGTTGGTTCACTCCCCAAGTGGCCACAACGCCGGAGCTGCGCCAATCCGAAGCCAGGAGCCAGGTGCTTCCCCCCGGTCTCCCATGCAGGTGCAGGGCCCAAGTACTTGGGCCATCCTCCACTGCCTTCCTGGGCCACAGCAGAGAGCTGGATTGGAAGAGGAATAACCAGGACTAGAACACAGTGCCCAAATGGGATGCCGATGCTGCAGGCGGAGGATTAACCTAGTGCGCCACGGCGCCGGCCCCACTCATATGGCTTTAACCTACTGGCTTTAACCTACTATGCCACAGCACTGGCCCCTAAACTTACCTTATATAAAAAAAGAATTCAACAAACTGGGTGGGCGTCATGACACAATGGGCTAAGCTGCCACTTGGGATGCCAGCATCTCTTATCAGAGTGTCAGTTCAAGTCCCATCTGCTATGCTTCTTTTTTTTTTTTTTTTTTTTTTTTTTTTTTTTTTTTTTGACAGGCAGAGTGGACAGTGAGAGAGAGAGACAGAGAGAAAGGTCTTCCTTTGCCGTTGGTTCACCCTCCAATGGCCGCCGCGGCCGGCGCACTGCGGCCGGCGCACCGCGCTGATCCGATGGCAGGAGCCAGGATCCAGGTGCTTTTCCTGGTCTCCCATGGGGTGCAGGGCCCAAGCACCTGGGCCATCCTCCACTGCACTCCCTGGCCACAGCAGAGGGCTGGCCTGGAAGAGGGGTAACCGGGACAGAATCCGGCGCCCCGACCAGGACTAGAACCCGGTGTGCCGGCGCCGCTAGGCGGAGGATTAGCCTAGTGAGCCGCGGCGCCGGCCCTGCTATGCTTCTAATTCAGCTTCGTTCCAATGCATTCCGAGAGGTATTAATGATGATTCACATGCTTGGACCCCTATCACCCACCTGGGAAACCCAGACTGAATTCTTGGCCCAGCCTTGGCTGTTGTGGACATCTGGGGAGTGAACTAGTAGATGGGAAATTGATATTCCTGTCTCCCGATACAAACTGTTTCTGTTGCTCTGCCTTTCAATTAGATATAAAACAGATAATATTAAAATAAGTCTTAAATTTTTTTAAAAACAGTAACTTTAAAAATTCTAGTGTAGAGGCTGGCAATGTAGTACAGTGGGTAAAGCCACTGCCTGAAGTGCCAGCATCCCATATGGGTGCCAGTTGAGTCCCAGCTGCTTCACTTCCCATTCCAGCTCTCTGCTATGGCCTGGGAAAGCAGCAGAAGATGGTTCAGGTGCTTGGGACCCTGCACCTGTGTGAGAGACCCGGAAGAAGCTCCTGGCTCCTGGCTTCAGATTGGCCCAGCAGTGGAAAATGGCCCAAGTGTTTAGGCCCTTGCCACTCACGTGGGAGACCCAGATGAAGCTTCTGGCTCCTGGCTTCAGCCTGGCCGAGGGCTAACCCTTGCCATCATCTGGGGAGTGAACCAGCAGATGGAAGATCTCTCTCCCTGTCTCTCCCTCTCTCTCTGTAACTCTATTAAAATAAATCAATCTTTTTTTAAAATAAGATTTTATTTTTATTATTTATTTGAAAGGCAGAGTTACAGAGAGGCAGTGGCAGAGCCAGAGGCAGAGAACAAGAGGTCTTTCATCTGCTGGTTCACTCCCCAAATGGCTGCAACGGGCAGAGCTGGGCCGATCTGAAATCAAGAGAAAGGAGCTTGTTCTGGGTCTCCCATGTTGGTGCAGGGGCCCAAGGACCTGGGCCATCCTCTATTGCCTTCCCAGGCCATAGCAGAGAGCTGGACGGGAAGTGGAGGAGCTGGGACTAGAACCAGCACCCATATGGGATGCTGGCACTGCAGGCGATGGCTTTACCTGCTATGCCACAGAACAGGTCCTCTGAAAATAAATCTTAAAAAAAATAAAACAAATGCAGAGATGCAGATGTTTGGTGCAGCACTTAAGAAACAGCTTGGGACTTCTGTATCCCATAGCAGGGTGCCCGGTTCAAGTCTCAGCTCCTTTGCTTCTGATCTAGCTTCCTGCTAATGTGCACCTTATAAGGTAGCACATGGTGGCTAAAGTGCCTGGGTCTTTGTGGGAGGCATGGATTGAGTTTTGGGCTCCTGGCTTTGGCCTGGCTATGCATGCATTTGGAGATTAAATCAGTGATGGAAGATCTATCTGTATCTCTGTCACTTTCCCATAAAATAAGTTTAAAAAATTAAAAACAATTTAATTCAAAATGGTAAAACAAATATTACGGAAAAAAACCTCATAGACAATGTATAAGACCTACATAAAGTACACTATCAAAGAAGACCTAAACAAAAGGAATACTGTACCTGTTTAGAAACAAGAATGCTTTCAAGATGTCAGTTTTTCCCAAACTAATATTCAAACAAAAATCACTCTTAGAGCCGGCGCCGTGGCTCAATAGGCTAATCCTCCACCTTGCGGCGCCGGCACACCGGGTTCTAGTCCCGGTTGGGGCGCCGGATTCTGTCCCGGTTGCCCCTCTTCCAGGCCAGCTCTCTGCTATGGCCAGGGAGTGCAGTGGAGGATGGCCCAGGTGCTTGGGCCCTGCACCCCATGGGAGACCAGGAAAAAGCACCTGGCTCCTGGCTCCTGCCAGGATCAGCGCGGTGCGCCGGCTGCAGCGGCGGCCATTGGAGGGTGAACCAGCGGCAAAAGGAAGACCTTTCTCTCTCTGTCTCTCTCTCTCACTGTCCACTCTGCCTGTCAAAAAAAAAAAAAAAAAAAAAAAAAAAATCACTCTTAACTGTAATTCCACAGTTAATCATAAAGATTACTAAACAGATTAATGAAAAGAACAGGAGATTCCCCACTTACATGCTATCTAATAAAAGTGGCATGGCAATCCACTGAAGGTAAGGAATGACTTCTCAGCAAATGGCGCTGGGGTGAAAGAAAATGAACCTCAATGCTTACCGTCTACCATTTACAAAATAAGTGTGAAATGGATCACAGATCTATTGTAAAATTGAAACAATATAGCTTTTAGAGGAAAACCAAGTAGAAGACCTTCTTGACTTAGTTTTTTTGTTGTTGTTGTTTCTTAGATTTATTTATTTGAAAAGAAGAGTTACAGAGAGAGGGAGAGGCAGAGAGAGAAATATCTTTATTTGCTGGTTTACTGCCCAAATGGGTACAATGGCCAGGGCTGGGCCAGGTGGAAGCCAGGAGCCAGAAGCTTCATCTGGGTCTCCCTTGTGGGTGCAGGGGCCCAAACATTTGGGCCATCCTCTGCTGCTTTCTCAAGCACATTAGCAAGGAGCTGGATTGGAAGTGCAATAGCCAGGACTTGAACTGGTGCCCACATGGGAAGCTGGTACTGCAGGGGGTGGCTTCACTTGCAGTGCTGGCCTCTGAGTTAAGAGTTTTTAGCTCTCATAATGTAATATTCAAAAAAGAAAATCATGAAAAATTCAGTTTGAGAAAAATTAAAGCTTTTGCTCACCAGAAGACATAGTTATGAAAACGAATAAGAAAGTAACAGACAGTGAAAACATTCTCAATCATATATCTGACAATGTACTTGTATCCAGAATATATAAAAAAAAAATAGGAAATCAAACAGCCCAATTAAAGAAAATGGGCAAAAGAAGTGAATAGACCCTTCAGAAAAGAGATAACTATAATGGTCACTAAGCATAAATAGAAGTAACTTTGTTCATAAGTCACCAGGGAAATGAAAATTAAAACAACCCATCACCACAATCCACCATAATGAGGTTGTGGAGCTACTTGAACTCTCACATAATGTTGGGAGATCATGTGGTACGACGACCTTTGGAAAAAGGTCTAGCAGTCTCTAATAAAAAAAAAATGTACATCTTCCCCATGACTCAGCAATTCTAATTCTTGGCATTTAACCGAGGAAATCACCTGTCTGCAAAAAGATCTGTATATAACTATTCACAGCAACGTTATTTATAATAGACACAAATTGGAAATAGCTTAGACGTTCATAAATTGAACGTGTGACTGTGTGTAAACTGACATGTGCCTAGAGTAGAATACTACTCAGCAACAGAAAGGAATGTATTACTTACACATCTAACAATGTAGAGGAATCTCCTAATGGGGGGCTGGAGCTGTGCCAAAGTGGGTTAAGTCACTACCTGCAGTGCCAGCCTTCCATATGGGTACCGGTTTGAGCCCTGGCTGCTCCACTTCCCATCCAGCTCTCTGCTACGGCCTGCGAAAGCAGTAGAAGATGGCCCAAGTCCTTGGGCCCCTGCACCTGCATGGGAGACCTGGAAGAAGCTCCTGGCTCTTGGCTTTGGATCAGCGTAGCTCTGGCTGTTGTGGCCAATTGGGGAGTGAACCATCGGATGGAAGACCTCTCTCTCTTTCTCTCTCTCTCTGCCTTTCCTCTCTTTGTGTAACTCTTTTAAATAAATAAATAAATCTTAAAAAAATTATCCTAAAAACAAAATAAAAAGTTTAAAAAAAGATATGCTAAAGGAAAGAAACCATTTAAAAAAAAGATTTATTTATTTATTTATTTAATTGGTAGAGTTACAAAGAGAGGGGCAGACAGAGATAAAGTTCCCCCACCCATTGGTTCACTCCCCAAATACGGCCAGAGCTGAGCCAATCCAAAGTCAGGAATCAGGAGCTTCCTCAAGGTCTCCACATGGGCACAGGGGCCCAAGCACTTGTGCCATCTTCACTGTTTTCCCAGGCCACAAGCAGAGAGCTGGATCAGAAGAGGAACAGCTGGGGCAAGAATAGGCACCCATATGGGATGCCAACCCTGCAGGTGGGTTTAGCCTACTCCACCAGGCCCTGAAAGAAACCACTTTAAGAGTATATATGAGGGACTGGCGCTGCATGTAGCAGGCAAAGCCACTGCCTGTGGTGCCGGCATCCCATATGGGCTGCCCCACTTCCAATCCAGCTCCCTGCTAATGTGGCTGCTGAGAAAGCAGAGGAAGATGGCCCAAGTGCTTGGACCCCTGCACCCACACAGGAGACTGGAAGAAGCTCCTGGCTCCTGGCTTTGGAACAGCCTAGCTCTGGCTGTTCTGGTCATTTGGGAAGGATGGAAGAACACTCTCTCTCTCTCTCTCTCTCTCTCTCTCTAACTCTGCCTTTCAAATAAATAAACAAATCTTACAAAAAAAAAGAGTACATAAAAAAGAGTACATACTATATTATTCCACTTACACAAGGTTCTGAAATAGTGATGGGAAAACATCTGTGGTGGCCTCTAGAGGTAAAAGTGGTGATAAGGGACAGAATAAGATCTTACATTCTGAGGGGTTTCAGGTTACACAGGTGCATGCATGTGTCAAAACCTAGCAAAAGTTTACTTAGTACTTGTGGAATTCACTGGATATAAATTTTAACCTCAAAAGAAAAAACTATAAGTATTAAGTTCTGGTTAATGAATGATATGTAAATGTATTAACGACAAACAACAAAGAAAGAAAGAAAAAGAAAATGCCTGGATAGGGAGAATGGAGGACAGATAAGGCAAGTACAGCAAAATAAGAATTACAGAGTCTAGGTACTGGGTAAAAATGAACTCACTGTAAAATTCTTTCAGTCTTACTATACAATATGGGGGAGGGTTGATTAATGGGCATTAAATTATATCAGAGTAAGATGTTCTAGTCTTCTATACAGATAATGTACTGTATACTTTTTTTTTTAAAGATGCATTTATTTATTCGAAAGGCAGAGTTGCAGAGAGGCAAAGGCAAAGGCAGAGAGAGAGAAGTCTTCCATCCGCTGGTTCACTCCCCAAATGGCCGCAATGGATGGAACTTCTTCCAGGTCTCCCACAGGAGTACAGGGGCCCAAGGACTTGGGCCATCTACTACTCTCCCAGGCCATAGCAGAGAGTTGGATTGAAAGTGGAGCAGCCAGGACTCAAACCGGCACTCATATGGGATGCCAGCACTGCAGGAGGCAGCTTTACCTGCCACACCACAGCACCAGCCCCTGTACTGTATTGTATACTTCTAAGACAAACTTGGGAGTAGGTGATTAGCCAAGCAGTTAAGAAACCCTTGTTAGACATCACAATGCCTGTGTGTATTTCCCAGTTACTGCTCCTGACTCCAGCTTCATGATAACGCAGACCCTAGGAGGCAGCAATGATGTCTCAAGTAACTGGGTACCTGCCACTCATGTGTGAGACCTGGACTCTGTTCCTGATTCTTGCATTCAACTCCATTGTGTTGTTACAGGCATTTGGGGGAGCTAATCAGCACATGAGAGTTCTTCTCTCCCCTCGGCCTCTCAAATAAAGAAAAAACAAACTAGAAGGGCTTTGAATGTTAAATGTTTGAGGAAACAGGTATGTCTATTCCAATTGGACATTACATAAATGTATACAAATACTGAAACATCATGTGGTACTCCATAAGTCTGTACAATTTTTGTCTATTAGTTAAAAATAAAAAAATGAAATTAGGAGAACCAATTACATCACTAAAAACAAAAAGACAATGAACATCTGGAGGCACTGGACATGAATTAAAAAAGAAAATCTGCCTTTAATCCTGTCATTTTCACTAAATATCTATTTGATTAGCTATTAAGGAAAACATGGTTAAAGAAAGCAGTGTCAGAATGCTGGTTTTATTACCTAAAAGAAGTCTTTAGCTGCTTATGTCATAACACTAGCTCTCACAAATCCCCAAATTCTAATGGCTGGATGTGCTGAAGACAGAGGTGGTTTTGATATGCAGGATGCAGGACTGGGATCGAGAAATACACACTGGGCTCTAGCAGTAGGTGAGTGTGGGGGGTGGCAGCTGGGAAGCTGTCAGAAGCAGCCAGTCACTTAGAGTCTCTCAAGCTCCAGTAGTTCTGTGTCTGGATGTTAGCCCCATATACTGACTTAAAACCTTGAGAAATTAGAAGAGCTCGCCAGAGTGGGACCAGCCAGAGCAGCTGAAACACATCCTTGTAAACAATAAATGTTTATCTGGGCAGATAACCTGGCAGAGCGCCTTGTTCTGATCATAGGCAACTTGAAACCTCACAGCACAAGGCCAAGCACAGAGGGGCCCTTCATTTTTGCCACATGGGTAGAAAGCAAAGATGGAAGGTGGTCCTGGCTCCTGCCATAGGAGAGGCTTCAGGAAGCTACTTTCTCCAAATGCCAGCCAGTTTCTTCCCTGCTGGGTGACAGCCAGATTCCCTTAAACACAGAGGGTGGGGACAGAGAAGTCAAGTCAACCAACACTAAACAATGCCACCGCATAAAGCTGGCTGTTACACCACAGCCCTGAAGGTATGAGGAGCACTGGCGTGTTTGGCTGCTGCCACAGGAACCACACTGGCTGAGGGCTTCCCCAGGCCTGGGTGGGAAGCTCGTCATTGACTCCGGCCACACACACAGGCTCAGTCGCCACCTCGGTCAGTGGCAAACAGCTGCTGAGAAGGAAGGAGCAGATCCAGGGGTGCTGTGCACTGCACAGCAAAATTTTCCACTTAAGGAGACTCTAGACAATAATTTTATAAGAGCCATATGGCTTAAACTCCACGGAAATGCCAGGAAAAAAAGAGGCAGCTGGAAGGAATGAAGGTGTGCTGATGGCACAGAGATGCCTTTTACTGACAACTAACGCTGCGCACAATTTTACCACCAATTCTAAAGCCCCACTCCCTAACTAAGGGATTAAGTCTTGGCACATGGTTACCCCTTCTTTCTCTATATGTCTCTTTCTACACTCTTCTTGGAAGGGGAACCTAGAACTTGCTTCAGGGAAAGTTCGGCAGACTACTGATGAGTTCTCTTCTAAGGAAGAGAAGGGAGATAGTTTAAGAAAGGTTCATTGCTCTGAAATAGTACTAAAGTTAAGCAGAAAAGAACAGTAAGGGTGTGGATCTCAGATGGAGTCCAGAGGAGGAGAATGTATGTGTGTTTGTGTTCATCTAGTGTTTTTTTTTTTTTTGTTTTGTTTGTTTTTTGTTTTAAGGCGAGGGGATGAGAAGATGCCAATCCATTCTTTTGACTTCATTTGCACTTAAGGCTGCTTTATAATTATTTCCTGAAAACACAGTAGGATGAGTGTGGTATGTGTTTACCCCACCCTCCATCTAACACTGCCTCAGCTATCCAACTATGTGCTCTACACTGAGAAGAGGCCAGCTTTTTGCCTTTGGCAGCACTAAAGGCCAGACATTACCAGTACTCCTGTGAACAGCTCAAGGCTCCACCCAGATCAGACTGCACACACTGAAATCCAAGAGGAGTATCATTCCAGCACAACCCAGGAGTGACAGAGAAGAGCTGAGGAGGCTGGGTGGGGCTGCTGGGACACTTCTAAGTTCTGACAACAGAACACCCAAGTGGTTAGCCAAGGGATTTTGGTAGCAGGGTGACAGATCAACTATAGTGTGGGAAAACCCAAAAGCTGTAATAAAGATGTTATCTCTGGACAAGAAGCAGGGTAACAATAAGGGTTATGTGCAGGCCACAGGTCAGTAAGGTGGGGAAGTCATTTTTAGGGAACTAGTTATTTGCTGGTCTAGTCAATTCTCAATATCCAAGAGATGTTTCAGCCAGTTTTCAGAGCTTGGCTCCTGTCTTTGGCTTGGGTTAGCTCTGCCACTGTCACCAACTGGGGAGTGAACCAGTGGATGAAAGCGCTCTCTCTTTTTCTGTGTCTTTCCCTCACTCTCTGTAACTCTGACTCAAATAATGAGTCTTTAAAAAAAGAAAACAAACAAAAAACTCCACTGTTCCTGGCTGTCCAAGGCCAAAAGCATCTTCTTCCTGGAGAACTTTGTCTCATAGCCTTTAGGCTCAAAGACTTCCTATTTTACTTATAAAGTTTTCCTGTGTACTCTGAGCTCTGTAGATCTCACTAGGGAGTCCTTAGCTAGATGCTATGGAGGGGCACAGCAAGGAGACTGTTGGGCACAGTACCAAGGACACAGTTTTTCTGCATTTTCAACGTTACTTCTCACATGATAGGGAGGAGTATGGACCCTGAGAGTGAGTTTCTGAGTTTAATTAACTAAGTACTTATACCATTTGTCATTTACTTTTCATGATGTGCAGGGATTGACTCTTGACATCAAGGAAAATAAAATGGAAGTTGTAACCGTTATTTTAGGTTCTTCTTTTAAAAAACTATTTATTTATTTAAAAGGTAGAGTGATGGGGCTGGTGCTGTGGCCAGTGGGTTCAGCCATCACTGCAGTGCCGGCATCCCATATGGGCACTGATTCGAGTCCCTGTTGCTCCACTTCCGATTCAGTTCCCTGGGAAAGCAGCAGCAGATGGCCAAAGTGCTTGGGCCTCTGCATCCATGTGGCAGACCCAGAAGAAGCTCCTGGCTCCTGGCTTCAGTCTGGTCCAGCCCTGGCCATTGTGGCCATTTGGGGAGTAAACCAGCGGATGGAAGATCTCTGTCTTTTTCCTTTTCTCTCTCTGTAACTCTGTCTTTCAAATAAGTAATTTTTTTTTAAAGGTACAGTGAGAGAGACAGAGACATCTTCCAGCTGTTGGTTCCCTCCCCAAATGGCTACAACAGCTTAGGACTGGGCCAGGGTAAAGTCAGGAGTCAGGAGCTTCTTCTTTGTCTCTCACATGTGTGGCAGAGGCCCAAGAACTTGTGCCGTATTTCGGTGCATTAGCAGGAAGCTGGACTGGAAGCAGATCAGCTGGGACTCAAATCAGTGCTCCAATATGGGATGCCAAAATCACAGGTAGTAGCTTATCCTGCTGTGCCTCAATACCAGCCCCTCTCCTTTCTATTGTCTGGAATAGTTTGAGAAGAAATGAACTCTTTATTACTGATTAAATCTTGTCACTGGTTAATTTTCTGCTCAGGTTTTCTATAATTTCATTATTCAATGTTGGTGACTTATGTGTTTCCAGAAATTTATTATTTTTTTCTAGGTTTTTCAATTTGTTGGCACATGATTATTCATAGTAGTACTAATTCCTTGTATTTTTGCAGGTTTGACTTCATTGATTTGAGTCTTTTTTCTCTTTTCTTCATATTTTCATTTTATTTAAAAGCTATGGACAGAGAGAGAGAGGGAGGAGGAGATCTTCTTTCTGCAGGTTTACTCTCCAAATGCCAGGGATGGTTCAGGCCAAAGTGAGGACTCCATCTGGGCCACCATGTGGAGACCTGTAACACTAGGCACATTAGCAGGAAGTTATAGACAGGACTCGAATCTGAACTCCAATATTGGATGTAGGTGACACCTACATGCACCGAAATACGGCACAAGTTCTTGGGCCTCTGCCACACATGTGAGAGACAAAGAAGAAGCTCCTGACTCCTGACTTTACCCTGGCCCAGTCCTAAGCTGTTGTAGCCATTTGGGGAGGGAACCAACAGCTGGAAGATGTCTCTGTCTCTCTCACTGTACCTTTAAAAAAAAAATTACTTATTTGAAAGACAGAGTTACAGAGAGAGAAAAGGAAAAAGACAGAGATCTTCCATCCGCTGGTTTACTCCCCAAATGGCCACAATGGCCAGGCTGGACCAGACTGAAGCTAGGAGCCAGGAGCTTCTTCTGGGTCTGCCACATGGATGCAGAGGATGTAGTGACAGTTTAAGTTGCTGTGCCACACACACCAGCTGTCTCTCTCTCTCTAGAATTCTATTTATTTATTTGAAAGGCAGAGTGACAGAGACAGGGACAGAGAGGTCTTCCACCTGCTGGTTCACTCCCCAAATGGTTGCAACAGCCAAGGCTGGGTCAGGCTAAAGCCAAGAGGCAGGAGCTTCTTTCAGATCTCCCAGGTGGATGGCAGAGGTCCAAGCACTTGGGCCAACATTCACTGCTTTCCTAGGTACATTAGCAGGGAGCTAGATGGGAAGTGGAGCAGCCAGGAATCAAACTGGTGCCCATATGAGATGCTAGTGTCACAGGCAGTGGCTTTACCTGTTATGCCACAATGCCCTCCCCCCACCTTTATGTAGGTCTTTATTGCTATAAACTTTTCTCTTAGTACTGCTTTTGCTGTATCCTGTAAGTTTCAGTTTTTTTTTTTTTTTTTTTTTAAGAAAAGATATATTTATTTGAAAAGCAGAGTGACAGAGAGGGACACAGAAATGAAAGAAACCTTCCATCTGCTGGTTCACTCCTCAAACGACCACAACAGTCAAGGCTCAGCCAGGCTGAAGCCAAGGGCCTGGAATTTCACCTGTGTCTCCCACTTGGGTGGCAGGGGCCTGAACACTTGGGCCATCTTCCACTGCCTTTCCAGGGACTTTAGCAGAGAACTAGATTGGAAGTGGAGCAGCCAGGACTTGAATATGTGCCTAAATGGGATGGTGGCATCACAGGCCACCTTAATCCGCTGCACCAAAACACAGGCCCCCTCAGTCACTCTGTATCTTTTAATTGGGGAATTTAGTCCATTTAAGATCAAGGTAATTACTGATAAGTAGTGACCTGGTCCTAACATTGGTCTTAAAATTCCTTTTGTTTGTTTTGAATGTCCTTTGCTCTTGTTCTAGGTTCTTCTTTTAATAAAGATTTATTTATTTTGAAAAAGTTACAGAGAGAAAGGAAGGCACACACACACAGACACACACAGACACACACACGCCACAGCAAATGGCCCCGAATGCGCACATCTTTTAAAGCTAGGTAGAGTGAAACTAAGTGTTTTTCAATTATTTTCTGTATTTTCCTTTAATATAGGAATCATTTATTTTAAAAACCCCAAGTCCTAGCCGGTGCCGCGGCTCACTAGGCTAATCCTTCGCCTTGCGGCGCCGGCACACCGGGTTCTAGTCCCGGTCGGGGCGCCGGATTCTGTCCCGGTGCCCCTCTTCCAGGCCAGCCCTCTGCTGTGGCCAGGGAGTGCAGTGGAGGATGGCCCAGGTGCTTGGGCCCTGCACCCCATGGGAGACCAGGAAAAGCACCTGGCTCCTGGCTCCTGCCATCGGATCAGCGCGGTGCGCCGGCCGCAGCGCGCCGGCCACGGCGGCCATTGGAGGGTGAACCAACGGCAAAGGAAGATCTTTCTCTCTGTCTCTCTCTCACTGTCCACTCTGCCTGTCAAAAAAAAAAAAAAAAAAAAAATCAAAAACCCCAAGTCCTTGGGTAGAAACCAGGATCAATTACCAAAACAGTTCTAATTTGAGCAAGGGGAAAGTGCAGCCTGATTTATGACTGTCACTTACTATCAGTTACTCTGCTGTCAGGGCAAACAGGAGTACAAAGTAGTAGGTGCTAGAATAAGGTTACCTGACTGACTAAATCAATTCCCACCATCCGTCTCTTATTAAATTGCCATTTTATTTCCTTCATAGTGTTTAATACACACTAAATTTATTTTGCTTATTTCCTTCTTTTTCTCTATGTTCTCTGTCTCCCCTTAATTACAACATAAGGTCCAGGAGTTAGAGGTGGTATCTGTTTCTGTTTCAGTCACCAGAGAACCTCCAGTACTGTGAATAGTGCCTGGCACACAGCAGGTACTCAATAAATATCCAGTGTTAAATGAATGCATTAGTCCAGCCTGTCAGAGTAAGTTAAGAGGCAATGGCTGTCCTTGCAGGGGCCCAGGCTACACACGGACCGAAGCTCAAGCATAGTCTCTGTGAGGTGCAAATGGGAAAAGCATGCAACAATAAACTGCAAAAATAAATGAAAAGAGAAAATAAAAAATTGTTTTTGAAACCCAAATTTCTATTAACAAGATATAGAAACTTTGAACTTCTGGAATCTCTACAGACATCTAATTAGTTATCCAGCACAATGTTCTCATGCAAGTTCCAACATGAGTTACAGGATATGAGTTTTCTGAAAACCTAAAGCATATCACTCAATCTCTTTACTCAGCCTCAGGTGTAGGAGAGGGACTGAAGAAAAAGGGTACAGAAAGTGTAAAAAGAAGACACATAAAATGTATTGTTTTTAATACAGTTTTTTCAATAAACCTGAGGAGGAGGACAACATGCTGTTAGGTAAGTAGCTTGAAAGACTCTCTTGCCTGGGCTGGAGTAAAGGCCACCACTGACCCCTAGGCAATTACAGCCATCCTCCCTCATCTACAGTCTTGCTTTCTGAGGTCTCAGTTATCCATAGTCAACCATGGCCTGAAAATAAAACATGGATCCCAAAATGTCGTACAGTGAGGTAGAGAAGGCTGTGTGTCTGCCAACATGGTGAAGCCAAGAGGTAGAGTCTACACAGTAGCTCCAAGTTGTCTATTTCTGGACTCTTAATGTGACAGAATAAATCCTTTTGTGTGTAGGCCTCTATAATACAAGTTTTTAATTCACCAGAACCTAATACTAAATGATGTATCTTAGTTCTGGTGTATTATTGCTATATGATCACAAATAAATTAGTCTCCCTAGGGTTGGGCACTTAAGATGCTGCTTGCCCTACTGGAGTGTCTGATTTGAGCCCAGCTCTGTTTCTGATCTAGTTTCCTGCTAACATGCATCCTGGGAGACAGAAAGTTATAACTAAGCACTTGGGAAACCTGTGCTAGGTTCTGGGCTCCTGGCTTCAGCCTGGTTCAACTCAGGCTGTCGTAAGCCTTTGGGGAATGAAGTAGTAGACAGAAGATGTCTGTCTTACTTTCAAAAATAAAATGAAATAAAAATTATTCTAAATCTTAGTGGTTTTTTTGTTTTGTTTTGTTTTTGTTTTTTTGACAGGTACAGTTACAGACAGTGAGAGAGAGACAGAGAGAAAGGTCTTCCTTCTCTTGGTTCACTCCCCAAATGGCCACTGTGGCTGGAGCTGTGCCGATCTGAAGCCAGGAGCCAGGTGCCCCCTCCTGGTCTCCCATGCAGGTGCAGGGACCCAAGCACTTGGGCCATCCTCCACTGCCCTCCCAGGCCACAGAGAGCTGGACTAAAAGAGGAGCAACCAGGACTAGAACCCAGCGCCCATATGGGATGCTGGTGCTGCAGGGGGAGGATTAACCAAGTGAGCCACGGCGTCGGGGGGGGGGGGGGCCCTAAATCTTAGTTTTTTCACATGTAAAATAATGCCTCATGTAGCTGAGTGGGAAACAAGTAAAATAACTCATCACAATAGCACTATGTAAAATACGGATGTAACATATCAATGAAAATGAGATCAGAAAAGTAGGTGTTAATGATGGGGCACACAAAGATAAATAAAAAAAAGATGTTTTGCTTATAGGAGTAGAAAAATTTCTTACAGATCATTACAATTGATCACTTTGGAGAGATGATATCCTGTATCCTGCTAGATATACTACTAAATTACCTCAACAGGAACCTTGTAATTTTCCACTCATTGAAGTCCACCACCTCTGATGCTGACTCATTTCTAATTAGATGACTTTAGACATTCAAATCCCAATACCTTCTTTCCCATATCCTCCCTGTCATTACTTCAACACTTTTTTAAAAAATGTTTTATTTTCAATTGCCAAATAGCATATTTATTAGGCACAATGTAATGCTTTGATAAATCTATATATCATGAAATGATGAAATTAGGTAAATGAATACAACCAGCACATCATAGATTTATCTTATGATTGTGATGAGAACACTTAAAATCCATTCATTCAGCCAGTGCTGTGGCTCACTTGGCTAATCCTCCGCCTGTGGCACCGGCACACCGGGTTCTAGTCCTGGTCAGGGTGCCAGATTCTGTCCCGGTTGCTCCTCTTCCAGTACAGCTCTCTGCTGTGGCCCAGGAAGGCAGTGGAGGATGGCCTGAGTGCTTGGGCCCTGTACTGGCATGGGAGACCAGAAGGAAGTACCTGGCTCCTGGCTTTGGATCGGCACAGTGCGCCAGCTGTAGCAGCCATTTGGGGGGTGAACCAACGGAAAGGAAGACCTTTCTCTCGGTCTCTCTGTCTCTCTCACTGCCTAACTCTGCCTGTCAAAAAAAAAAATCCATTCTTTCAGCTCTTTATATATTATATATATATATATACATACATACATATATATATATATATATATATTATTATTAACTACAGTCATCATGCTGTGTAACAGACCACCAGAACCTATCTCACTTATCTAACTGAAACTTTATACCCTTGGACCAATATCTCTGCTCTTCCTCTCTATATTCCCAACCACCATCAAATCATGGTGTAGTAGGTAAAGCCTCTGCCTTCAATGCTGGCATCCCATATGGGTGCAGGTTTGTATCCCGGCTGCTCTGTTTCCAATCCAACTCCCTGCTAACGGCCTGGGAAAAGCAGCAGAAAGTGGCCCAAGTGCTTAGGCTCCTGCCGCCCATGTAGAAGACCCAGACGAAGCTCCTGGCTCCTGGCTTCAGCTTGGCCCAGGGCAGGCCGAAATGACTATCTGGGGGATAAATCAATGGAGAGAAGATCTGTCTCTCTTCCTCTCTTGCTCTCTGTAACTCTGACTATCCAAATAAATAAATAAGCAAATAAATCTTTAAGAAAATCAAACCATACTTCTTTACCTGAAAGGCAGAGTGACAGAGAGGGAGACAGAGACAGAGAGAGAGAGAGAGAGGTAGAGAAATCTTTCATCCACTGGTTCACTCCCTAAATGACCACAACAGCCAGGTTTGGGCCAGGTCAAACACAGGAGTCATGAACTCCATTCCTGTCTCCCATGTGGGCAACAGGAACCCAAGAACTTGAACTACTGTCTGCTGTCTCCCCTATGCATTAGAAGGAAGCTGGATTAGAAGTAGAGTAGCCATGACTCAAACCAGCATTGCAATGCAGGATGCAGTTGTCACAAGGGGCAATTTAATCCATTATATCACAAGGCCTGCCCCTCAAGTTGTACTTCTTGACTTTATTAGGAAACAGACCTGCCCAAGAGAACTTCTGGCAATGATGGAAATGTTCTGTATGCATTTTTTATTTTTTAAGATTTATCTATTTGAAAGGCAGAACTACAGAGAGAGAGAGAGAAGGAGGGAGAGAAGAAGGAAGGGAGGGAGGGAGGGGGGGGGAGGGAGAGAGATTTTCCATCCATTGTTTCACTTTACAAATGGCCTCAATGGCAGGGCTGGGCCAGGCCAAAGCCAGGAGCCAGAAGCTTCTTCCAAGTCTCCCATGTGGGTGCAGAGGCCCAAAGACTTGGGCCATCTTCGATTGCTTTCCCAGGCACATTAGCACACAGTTGGATTGGAAGTAAAGGAGCAAATATGGGCTGCTGGCAATGCAGGCAGAGGCTTAACCTTTTACGCTATGTCAGCCCCATATGTATGTATTCTTGACAATACAGTAAGCATTAAGTCTCATGTGGCAACTGACCACTTGAAATGTGGTTACTATGACTGAAGAATTAAATTTTATAATCAATTTAATAATTAAATTTTTATGTTAAGATTTCCTTTATATTTATTTATTCATTAATTATTTTCATTTCATTTAGCAGAAATAGAGAGATCTCCAGCTGCAGGATGGGCTGGCCAAAGCCAAGAGCTCAGAACTCCATCTTGGTATCCCTCCTAGGTGGCAGGGACCCAAGTACTTGAGATGTCATCTGTTGCCTCTTCTTAGAATGCACATCAGCTGGAAGCTAGATTGGAAACAGATGAGCCAGGACTTGAATCAGGTACTCTGATACAGCATGGGTTCATCCCAAGTGGCAATTTAACCACTGTATCTTTGAAAAAAAATATTTTCCTTTTTGTTTGAAAGGAAGAGAAGAGAGATTTTCTATTCACTGGTTCACTCTCCCAAATACCTGCAACAACTAGAGGTAGGCCACGTGGGTGGTAGGGACTCAACTACTTGAGCCATGGCCTCCTGCATCCCAGGGTGCTAATTAGCAGGAAGCTGGATCCGAAGTTAAACAGGTGAGACCCAACCAGGCACTCGGATATGGCATGTAGACTGGTGTCTTAACCATGCAAATATGACAAGTGACCATTATTAGTTATTTACAGTCAGCCTCAGAGTGAGCACCAAGAAAGATAAGCAAACTGTATGTCACTTCTTCATTCCTATCTAATTTTTTTTCTCATTATCTATGCCAAAATGCTTTCTTCTAGCTTCCGATGTGACTCTAAATCCTTGAAAAGCCTTATTTCCCTATTTGGAATTTGGGTTTTAAGATCTTCCCAGAGGAAAAGAGATGTTCAAAACACACACACACACACACTCCTGAGTCAGAAAGACATCCTAAGGGCAAATGTCAATGAGCAAACCAGAATAACTAGATTAATGGAACCCACAAAAAATTGCACCAAGTAAGATTTAATCCCTGAAAAGACCAGAATTTGTGTTTCTTTTTTTTTTTCTTTTTCTTTTTAGACTAAAGACATCATCAGTTCAATTACAATTCTTTGTGAGTTCTATGCACTCAATTTAAATTTATTTTATTCTTTTTATTAAAACAAGGAGAAATGGGCATGTCCTGCTCCTGGGAGATCAAACTAAAAGAAACATCCCAAATTACAGTTCCTAACTATGGAAAGCTTTTTAGTATAGTAAACAAAGCTGTCAAAACAAGTAGTTTGTGAACTTGAGGAACTAGTATCTTCGTCATCAGGGATGGGAGGTTGGTTAAAATAAGACTGCAGATAATTTACCTTCTAAATTACAGCTCATACCTCTCACCAGTACTAGCCAGATCTCAAGAGGGATAAGACCAACAACTGACTAGCCTCTTTCTATTCTGTCTACACATTTTTAACTAAGATCTAAGTACTTCAACTCAGCACTGGGCAGCTTCTCTTGGGTTTCTACTATTAGGCTGATAGGCAGGAAGGAGAAAAGGAACATCAGAAGAGGCTACCAGAGGTGGGATAAAACACAGAGAAATGTTTTTATGCTAGAAAATCAGAGTCACACTCACCCTGCCCTGATGACCCCTCCAGCCTGCTACTCAGGTGTTCATGTTTTAAATGTGAGCAAAAGTTAAACTTGTTTAAAAGTCCATTGATGTGACTCCATGAAATGATGAGACCGTACTTGATGCAAATTTCCCTTAGAGGCATACCAACACGACCTTTTACAAATGCAAACTGGTTTGCTTATTATAGCTGTCAGGTTTCTTGGGGAAGAGTTAAAAACGCAATGCTTCCTTCAGACTGGGGTGAGGAGTGTGGCTGGCCCTGATTAAGTGGGAACGAAGGGACAAAAGATACCAGGAGAATGATCCCTGTGAGCAGAAGGCACCATAGAACTCAACCTGGTTAGAAATGGATGGGAAATGGAAGTCTGTGGCTCTGCAGATTCTCTGTTGAGTCAGACTACCAACACTGATTCTGGTACACCACCCCCTTGTTGGCTTAGGTATTCATTGATCTTAGAACCCAAAAGTCCCCTGGACCTCCAAGTCAGATCTCCCTTGTCTTGAGGGCAGGAGTGCCCGTAACAATGTCACTCAGCTATGCCTCACTGGCTCTTAATCACACAGCCCTCACAAGATACACAGCACCACAACAGTCACTTGAGGTGTTAATTATAGAGTAGTCTCATAAAGCTTGCAATCTCATGTTGAGTGTATAGTCTTTAGGGGAGGTACAAACAAGAGGGATGAAAGATGACACAGGAGAATTGTGCCCACGCTTGGAAAACACCTGTGGTCTTTCTAGGGGTTATCATAACACAACATGGAAATACAGTTATTTAATAGGAGGTGGAAGGGGGGGTACCTGGAATTTCAGAAACCAAGGGAAAAAAGTGAGGCAAAGGAAGGCAGTGACTGGGATTAATGAAAATGACAGATTAGAAGCTTTAGATTCTTTCAAATATAAAGACTAAGGAAATGAGAACTGGAAATTCAAACATGCCTAGATTAAGGAGCCTGCTCTCATCTACAGGAAGTTTATCCCTAACATCTAAATAGTCATGTTTTAAAATCAACAACTTTGCTGGTTTTCAGCTGCCACTGACCGGAACCCCCAGTGGCTCTGGCCCACAGTGTAGGCAGACTGTGCCCAGCCAGACTAGATGAAGACATGCAGCCGGAAGTTAACCAGCCAGCAGGACCCCTCCCAGACTGAGGCAAAGTCTGAGCAAACGGTTACCCAGCCAAATGAGTAGTAGTCAAGATGCTTTAACCCTAGGCTGCACAGGGCTGTATCAAGGATTCTGTATCTCCATCAGCAAATTCAGGGAATTAAGTGGTCTAGGACCAGAGGGGAGTCCAAGTATGAGAACAGAAATCTACCAGCAAGTTCAGCAGAACCTCTGGTCATCTCCCCCACACTCTCCCTACCCCGACCCCAGACCTCTTTCCCTTCCTGTCCACTGCAGTTGCACATTCACGTCCACAGCCACATATCTTTAAAATTCGATATAATTATCTCCTAGAAATTATTGTATGTAGCCTCTTGGGAGCTAAAGCAATTAAGTGAAGATAAATTTCTTTCATGGAGCAAGCTGTCAAAGGATGAAGCAATTTCATTCCCCATTTGAAGTGGAAGCTTTGGGTCACGCATGGTTTATTTGAAACAATGCCATCACCTAAAGCTGCTGATCTTATCTCAAACTCAGTTCTCCATTTCAAACTGCTGGAGATATGTAGCGTGGCACTGCCTGAAGTTATGACATCTGGCTCACAGCCAGCGAAAAGAACAAGCCAACTCCTCTTCTGGGTTTCAAGTCGAAGAGGACAAAAAATCATATTAAAAGAAGATAACTATATAGGTGAAATCTGTTAAACTCTAAAACAAGGAGACATTCCCAGGGCACGCAGGTTTGACTACAGGAACAAGCAGAAACGCCCCCTTAAGGGGACTGGGTGAAATACATGCCAAGGAGCCAGATTTTTCTCTTCTAGGAGACACCAAACCAAACAAACAGTGGGGCCTCTTTTATGAAACAGCATGATAGATGGAAAGCATGCCAGGCCGAAAATGAAGAGCCCAGGGTTCTAATTCCAGGACTGTAATACTGTGTGCTAGATTTAGAAGAAAGTTCCCGTTAACTATTTATTTTTTGAACTGCAGCTAACAATTAATTTTTTTAAAAAATTCCCCATAACCACATTTTACTTGCTTTATAATATGCAGTCAATGTGTTACCTACATAACAGTAATCAATTTTTTTAAGCCATTGAAACTGTCTTCAGGGGAAATCCATGCACGTCAGACTATGTCTGAGTACTGCTTTTAACAGAAGAACCAGAATTGGCTTTTAGGTGTTAGTGTGCTGGAATCATCTGGAGAACTTGTTACAAGAGTTTGCTTATGTTCATAGGTCTGGGGGAGTGTCTAAAATCTGATGTTGCTCGTATCTTACCTTACCTTACCTTACCATACCACACCATACCGTACCGCACCATACCACACCACACCACACCATACCACGAGAAACAGTGGTTTACAGGAATCTGGCCAGGAGAATGATATGGAAATTGTAGTGCTTAATATAGTAGCCACTACCTATATGTGGCTATTTCAATTTAATTAAAATTATATTTTGTTGGGGGCTGGCACTGTGGTACAGCAGGTTAAAGCACTAGCCTGAAGCGCCGGTATCCCATATGGGCGCCAATTCTAGTCCTGGCTGCTCCTCTTCCGATCCAGTTCTCTGCTATAGCCTAGGAAAGCAGTGAAAGATGGCCCAAGTCCTTGGGCCCCTGCACTCATGTGGGAACCCAGAAGAAGCTCCTGGCTCCTGGCTTCGGATTGGCACAGTTCTGGCTGTTTGCAACCATCTGAGAAGTGAACCAGTGGATGGAAGACCTCCCTCTCTGTCTCTACCTCTACCTCTCTGTAACTCTGTCCTTCAAATAAATAAAAATAAATCTTTTAAGGCCGGCGCCGCGGCTCACTAGGCTAATCCTCCGCCTAGCGGCGCCGGCACACCGGGTTCTAGTCTCGGTTGGGGCGCCGGATTCTGTCCCGGTTGCCCCTCTTCCAGGCCAGCTCTCTGCTGTGGCCAGGGAGTGCAGTGGAGGATGGCCCAGGTGCTTGGGCCCTGCACCCCATGGGAGACCAGGATAAGCACCTGGCTCCTGGCTCCTGCCATCGGATCAGCGCGGTGCGCCGGCCGCAGCGCGCCGGCCGCGGCGGCCATTGGAGGGTGAACCAACGGCAAAGGAAGACCTTTCTCTCTGTCTGTCTCTCTCACTGTCCACTCTGCCTGTCAAAAAAAAAAAAAAATCTTTTAAAAAATTATATTTTGTTTCTCAGTTGCACTAACCACATTTCAAATGCTCAATATTTACATGTAGATATTTGAATTTAAATTTAATTTGTTTCTTAGTTGCACCAATCTCATTTCAAATATTCAACAATCACATATGGCTAGTGGCTACTGTACAGGATGGTATCGAAATAGAATGTTTCCCTCATCACAGAAAATTCTATTTTTTTTAAAGATTTATTTACTTATTTAAATGCAAAGTTAGAGAGAGGCAGAGCCAGAGAAAGACAGAGAGAAGAGATAGAGAGAAAGGTGAGAAGTCTTCCATCTGCTGGTTCACTCCCTAAATGGCCATAACGGCCAGAGCTGTGCTGATCTGAAGCCAGGAGCCAGGAGCCTGGAGCCTCCTCTGGGTCTCTCATGTGGATGCAGGGGCCCAAGGACTTGGGCCATCCTCCACTGCTTCCCGAGGCCATAGCAGAGAGCTGGATTGGAAGCGGAACAGCTGGGACTTGAACTGGTGCTCATATGGGATGCTGGTACTTTAGGAACTACATCACAGCACCAGCCAAGAAGGAATGATTTTTTTTTTTTTTTTGGACAGGCAGAGTGGACAGTGAGAGAGAGAGAGAAAGGTCTTCTTTTGCCGTTGGTTCACCCCCCAATGGCCGCTGCGGCCGGCGCGCTGCGGCCAGGGCACCGCACTGATCCGATGGCAGGAGCCAGGTGCTTCTCCTGGTCTCCCATGCGGGTGCAGGACCCAAGCACTTGGGCCATCCTCCACTGCACTCCCTGGCCACAGCAGAGAGCTGGCCTGGAAGAGGGGCAACTGGGACAGAATCTGGCGCCCCGACCGGGACTAGAACCCAGTGTGCCAGTGCCGCTAGGTGGAAGGTTAGCCTATGGAGTCGCGGCGCTGGCCAGGAATGATTTTTAATAGTGATCATCTTGGGGCTGGCACTGTGGCGTAGGAGGTAAAGCCGGGCCTGCAATGCCAGCATCCCATATGGGCACTGGTTCGAGTCCCGGCTGCTGCACTTCTGATCTGGCCTCTCCTCTCTCTATGTAACTCTGACTTTCAAATAATTAAATAAATCTTAAAAAAAAATTAGTGATCATCTTAGAGTAAACAATGGAAAGTATCTAAGGGAGAGGCTATTGAGATCATTGCAGGATTATTTCTTCTTTAGGATCCTCATGGTTCTAACAGGCCTTTGACCTCTATGATTCTTCTGTAATCAATCAGATCCAATTTTACAGTTGACTTTTTTTTTTTTTTTTAATTTTTGACAGGCAGAGTGGACAGTGAGAGAGAGAGAGAGAGAGACAGAGGACAGAGAGAAAGGTCTTCCTTTTGCCGTTGGTTCACCCTCCAATGGCCGCCGCGGCCGGTGCGCTGCGGCCGGCGCACCGCGCTGATCCGATGGCAGGAGCCAGGAGCCAGGTGCTTTTCCTGGTCTCCCATGGGGTACAGGGCCCAAGCACCTGGGCCATCCTCCACTGCACTCCCTGGCCACAGCAGAGGGCTGGCCTGGAAGAGGGGCAACCGGGACAGAATCCGGCGTCCCGACCGGGACTAGAACCCGGTGTGCCGGCGCCGCTAGGCGGAGGATTAGCCTAGTGAGCCGCGGCGCCGGCCTACAGTTGACTCTTATTATTCCCCTTAAAAATTTTTTTTTTAATCTGGGATAGTTTTCCAAAGTATATACATCAGGCAGAACTTCCTCTAGTAAAGATATCAGGTGATAAACTCGGTTTTTATTGCTTAGGAATGTCTTTATAATACCAATGCACAAGTCACAAAAGGAAAAACCAGATTAACTGGATTTCATCGAGATTAAGAACTTCAGAGCATGCCTCTGGTCTAGTGGTCTGGGAAGCTGGCTGGGATGCCTGTATCTGAAATCAGTGTCCACTCTGGATTCCAGCTTCCTGATAATGAGCACCCTGAGAGGCAGCAGTGGGAGGCCTGGATTGAGTTCCTTGCTCCTGGCTTTGGCCTGAGCCAGGCCTGGCTGTTGTGGGCACTTGGGGAGTAGACCAATGGATCACAGCTCTCTGTCTCACTTAAATAGATTTTAAAAATTAAGAAATTTTTGTTTAAAAAACTTGAAGAAAGTAAAGCCAACCAGCTCACAGAATGGCAGAAATATTTGCAATCATACCTGATAAGATACTTGTGTCCAGGAAATATAAGTAATGGTAACTCAACAATAAAAGACAAATAACACACCTTATAATAATGTTCCAATCACTGAATACAGTTCTCCAAAGAAGATATACAAATAGCCAGTATGCATATAAGAAATTATTCAGCCTTGTTAGTTATTGAGAAATGCAAACCAAATTCACAATGAGCTATGTACTCCAGGGTGGACAGAATCAGAAAGAACATATAACAGTAAGTACTGGTAAAGATGTGGAGAAACTGAATCCTTATAATATCTAATCTAGAGAGATTGTAAAATGCTGCACTTTGGAAAAGTCTAGTCTGGAAATACTTCAAAAAATTAAATCTAGAATCTATCATTTGACCAAATAATCTCATTTCTAGTTATATATGCAAGAGGAGTGCAAACTTACATCCACACAAAAATGTGTAGACATATGTTCATAGCAACATGATTTGTAACAAACCCAAAGTGAAAATAATCCAAATGTCTATCAAATGATGAATGGGTAAACAAACAGTGGTTATCCTTACAGTGGAATATTATTCATCCATACAAAGAAATGAAGGGATAGATATCTGATCTAGTAATTGAGACAATTTCATCCCCTACTGGAGTGACTAGGCTCCATATCCAAATCTGGCTCCTGACTACAGCTTCTTGCTAACGCAAACCTGGGAGTCCATGATGCTGGCTCAAGTAATTGGGTACTTGCCACCAACATACAGGAGACCTGTATTCCAATCTTAGCTACCAGCTTTGGCCTTGCCTTGCCTGTAATGGACATTTGGGCAGTGAACCAGAGGATGGTGGCTCTCTTTCTATGTCTGTCTGTCTCTGCTTCTGAAGTTGAAAAAACAAAAACCAGGGGGCTGGTGCTGTGGCACAGCAGGTTAATCCACTGCCTGCAGTGTCAGCATCCCATATGGGCACTGGTTCGAGTACTGGTAAAGATTTATTTTATTTGAAAGACTGAGTTACAGAGAAAGGGAGAGAGGGGGAGAGAGACAGAGAGACAGAGAGACAGAGAGGTCTTCCATCTGCTGGTTCACTCCCCAAATGGCCACAACAGCTGGGGCTGGAGTAGTCTGAAACCAAGAGCCAGGAGCTTCCTCCAGGTCTCCCATGTTGGTGCAGGGGCCCAGGCACTTGGGCCATCTTCTGCTGCTTTCCCAGACACACTAGCAGGGAGCTGGACTGGTAGTGGAGGAGCCAGGAATGAGAACTGGTGCCTACGTGGGATGCTGGCACTGCAGGCGGAAGGAAGCTTAACCTGTTATGCCACAGTGCCAGTCCCTAACATAAATCTTAAAAAACAAAACAAAAACTAATGAAAATTGATACAGATGAACCTTGAAAACATTATGCAAAGTCAAAGATGTCAGATACAGAAGACCAGATAATTTTCTGATTCTATTTGTCTAAAATGTCCACAACAGGCAAATCCAAAGACTGAAAGTAGATGAGTGGTTGCTGGGGATTAGGGAAGAATGGGAGTGATAAAATGGGTAGGGGGCTTCTTTTTTTGAGGTGATTAAAATGTTCTGGTATTGGATTGTGGTGACTGCTGTAATACTACAAGAATACACTGAAACTACTGAGTTATAGATTTTAAAGGGAAGGATAAGCTTTTTTTTTTTTTATGCTTGTCCACTAGCTTTAATTATTTTTATTTTTTTATTTTTTGACAGGCAGAGTGGACAGTGAGAGAGACAGACAGAGAGAAAGGTCTTCCTTTGCCGTTGGTTCACCCTCCAATGGCCGCCGCGGCCGGTGCGCTGCAGCCGGCGCACCGCGCTGATCCGATGGCAGGAGCCAGGAGCCAGGTGCTTATCCTGGTCTCCCATGGGGTGCAGGGCCCAAGCACCTGGGCCATCCTCCACTGCACTCCCTGGCCACAGCAGAGAGCTGGCCTGGAAGAGGGGCAACCGCGACAGAATCCGGCGCCCCAACCGGGACTAGAACCCGGTGTGCCGGCGCCGCTAGGCGGAGGATTAGCCTAGTGAGCCGCGGCGCCGGCCAGGATAAGCTTTTTTAAAAATGTACTTATTTATTTGAAAGTCAGTGTTACAGAGAAAGTGAGGGAGAGTCACAGAGAGATATTTTCCATTCACTGGTTTACTGCCCAGATGGCCCCAGTAGCCAGTGCTGGGCCAGGCTGAAGCCAGGAGCTTCATCTGGGTCTTCTACATGGTTGGCAGGGGCCCAAATGCTTTGGCTATCTTCTGTTGCTTTCCCCAGGCCATTAGCAGAGAGCTGGATTGGAAGGGGAGCAAGTAGTACATGAACTAGAGCCCATATAGATGCTGGCATTTCAGGCAGCAGCTTTATCCGCTATGCCACAATGGCAGCCCCTAAAGGGTAAGCTTTTGGGGATGTAAATTACAAAAATTACGAAAAGATTAAATTCTTATTTTTCAGTTAGTAGATAATAAAATGTATATTTCTAACCTAAAGGGATTTGAAAAAAATATCCTTTTAGGGATATTTTTAGGGAGGTGGGTATTTGGTGCAGTGGTTAAGTCACCACTTGGGATACCTGCATCCCAAATCAGAATGCCTGGGCTTGACTCTTAGTCCTCCTCTCCATTCCAGTTACCTGCCAATGTGCACTCTTGGAGGCAGCAAGGGGTGGCTCAAGTAGCTGGGTCTCTGATACCATGTGGGAGACCAGGATTGAGATCTGGTCTCC
Organism: Oryctolagus cuniculus; assembly: GCF_964237555.1. Taxonomy (NCBI): domain Eukaryota; kingdom Metazoa; phylum Chordata; class Mammalia; order Lagomorpha; family Leporidae; genus Oryctolagus; species Oryctolagus cuniculus. Next base: position 47,626,649 of record NC_091448.1, read on the forward strand.
AGTTTAAGCATGGCCTAGCCCTGGCTGTTGTGGGCTTTTAGGGAGTAAATGATCATTAGATTATTTTCAAACACATAAATTACAAAAATTTAAAAAATATCCTTTTAAGCCTTTTTCTTACAACTTTGAGTTATAACTAAAGTACATCAAAGCACAGAACATATATATGCTATATATGTTTGTGTGTAAGAGAGAAAGAAACCACCACCATCATCAAGACATTAAACATATCCATCATCTCGTAGAGGTCACTTTAAACAATCTACCCGAGGTTTTTCAGAGTACATAGGTGATATAAATTCAGACTAAAAGTCCATACAAGGGTTAACTCATGGTTATGCCATCTCATAGGTAGGTTTATCAATTCCCCTACAGTGAGTTCTAGCTTTAGGCAGGGTCTCCTATAGGATTCTTCACCTAGGGTAAGTCCTACTCTTTTTTTCTCTCTCTCTCACTTTCTTTCCTTTTTTTTTTTTTTTTTGTGAGCAAAGTAAGATTTATTTAAGTCAGAAACCTCCTGCTGCAGCAGCCAGGAGGGAGGCTCCAAGAGAGGCAGACCCTGGGTTCTACACTTTCCTGCCTATCCTCTTATAAGCCCAAGCAGCTTTTAAAACATAAGCTCAATGTTTCCAGGGTTTGACAGAAATCATCAGGGCAAGCACCAGCCCTAGCCTTCTGTACTAAGTCACTTACTTCTAAACAATCTTGTTTTTATTTAGTTCTTAAGATCTGTAGATTTCTTGTTTTCATGTCAGCTCAGGATGCATTATGGTCAGCATTTTAGTTGTATCAATCAAGAGAGATGTTCAGTATATCAAATCCTACCAAGCAACTAAAAATGGAAGAACCTATTAAACTGAGTCTTAAACTCATCATGTAAAATTGGTGGAACTAGAGTAGGTTCTTTTTCTTTGAAAACTATTTATGATTTATTGTAAAAGCAACACATATTTACAGTAACAAAATTAAACAGTGTAGTTGAATAAAACATCCTCTCTTCTCAAATCTTATTATAATTTTGTAGAGTACTCACTGTTGATGATTTCACTTGTAGCTTTCCAAAATCAACAAAAACACTATCTTATGTACATTGTCTTCTGGGTTTTTCTTTTGAAACACAAATGTAATTATGCTATGTATTTTTCCTGTAGCTTTTTAAAGAAACTCAACAAGGTATCTTAAACATGTTCTCTTGTCAATACATGTTGTCTGAGGTTGGCACTGTGGTGTAGTAGGTTAAGCCTCTTCCTGCAGCACTAGCATCCCATATGGGTGCTAGTTTAAGTTCCGGCTGCTCCACTTCTGATTCAGCTCCCTGTTGATGGCCTGGGAAAGCAGTGGAAGATGGCCCAAGTGCTTGGGTCCCTGCACCCACGTTGGAGACCTGGAAGAAGTTCCTGGCTCCTGCCTTTGGATCGGCTCAGCTGAGGCTGTTAACGACGATTTGGGAAGTGAGCCAGCAGATGAAGACCTCTCTGTCTCTCCCTCTCTCTGTAACTCTGAGTCTAAAATAAATAAATAAATCTTTAAAAAAAAATGTTGCCTAGTGTCTTTCTTAAGATGAGGAAAGAGATTTGAAATGGTTAATATCACAGATTTTGGAGTCAGAAAGACCTGAATTCAAATCCCAATTCTGGTACTCAATAAAAGTGTGATCTTGTACAGGTCACCTTTATTTATTTATTTTTTTAAGATTTCTTTACTTATATGAAAGGCATAGTTACAGAGAGGCAGAGACAGAGGCAGAGGCAGAGGCAGAGAGAGAGAGAGGTCTTCTATCTTCTGGTTCACTCCCCAGATGGCTGCAATGGCTGGAGCTGTGCCGATCTGAAACCAGGAGCCAGAAGCTTCTTCTGGGTCTCCCATGTGGGTACAGGGGTTCAAGGACTTGGGCCATCTTCTACTGCTTTCCCAGGCCACAGCAAAGAGCTAGATCAGAAGTGGAGCAGCTGGGACTCAAACTGGCACCCACATGGAATGTTGGTGCTGCAGGCAGTGACTTTACCCGCTATGCCACAGCACTTGCCCTACAAGTCATCTTTTAAGCTTCAATTTCCTCATTGTACAAATGGGGACAGTAATATCATATCATCATAGGGCTCTTGTGAACATAAAAGAAATTCATGCAAAGTGTTTACCATGGCTGAGTATATAATTTCACAGTTGCAATTGCTATTATTATAGTAATCATCTTCATCAAATAGGCCTATGGGTCCATAAAAACTAGAAGCTTCTCATTTTGTCTTTTCAGAAAAAGGCCTTTAGAAAAATTAAGAGAGTCAGAGTATAGGAAAGAAAAGGATTAAGTTAGGGGTGGGGAATGTCTAGGCCTGTGGGCGTTTAAGGCCTGCAAAATCATTTGGTCTGGCCCTGCCAAAGCAACCGCAGGTGGGACTTAAAATTCAATAAATCTACAGCAGGCTAATTTTTAAGTTGATAATTCTGTATGGCCCGTGAATGACACTATAAATATCCAAATGACCCTTGGCAGGAAAAAGGTTCCCCATCCCTGAATTAAGTAGAAAGATCTTCATAGGTCCCTAAAAATCAGCATCTCTTTTGAACCAAAGCCTCAGAACTGAAAAAACAAAGGCAATAATTGTCTCTTCCTTTGGTAGCAGCCCTGAGTTTACCTAACAATACTGTCTTGGTCCTCTGAATAAAAATGGACCATGTACTCCTTGGTAACTTGGATAGCAAGGCTGCAACAAAAATATCATGGTTACTGTGAGAAGACAATGTAAATCTCTATTCCCGTAGAAAGCCAAGACACTGTGGCAAAAAATGACCTACATAAAAGATCTCTGTGAGTGAGATCCCGGTGGAAAGAAGGGGCCATCAAAGAAGGAGGTACTGGGGCTGGCCCCGTGGCTCACTTGGTTAATCCTCCGCCTGTGGTGCCAGCATCCCATATGGGCGCCGGGTTCTAGTCCTGGTTGCTCCTCTTCCAGTCCAGCTCTCTGCTGTGGCCGAGAATGCAGTGGAGGATGGCCCAAGTGCTTGGGCCCCTGCACCCGCATGGGAGACCAGGAGGAAGCACCTGGCTCCTGGCTTCGGATTGGCGTAGTTCCGGCCGTTTGTGGGGAGGAAGACCTTTCTCTCTGTCTCTGTCTCTGTCTCTCTCTCTCACTGTCTAATTCTGTCAAATAAAAAATAAATAAATAAAAGAAGAAGGAGGAGGTACCTTTCTCTGAAGGGAGGGGAGAACTTCCACTTTGATTATGGCCTTGTCTAAATAATAAATAATAAATACATAATAATAAATAAATAATAAATAAAAAATAAGGTCAAAGTTTGTGGACTCAAGAGGCTTCCAAAGCCTTGGCAGCTCGTAACAAGAACTTTGGGTGATCACTGACATCATAAATAAGAGTTTCAATTGTTAAATCAACAACAGGAGTCACCGTGCACTTGTTCCCCGTAAAACAAGCCTTCAGACAGTACTTTATACTTTGTGTGTCTGTGTGGGTGCAAACTGTTGAAATTTTTACTTAGTATAGAGTTGATCTTCTGTATATAAAGATAATTAAAAATGAATCTAGCCGGCGCCGTGGCTCAATAGGCTAATCCTCCACCTTGCGGCGCCGGCACACCGGGTTCTAGTCCCGGTTGGGGCGCCGGATTCTGTCCCGGTTGCCCCTCTTCCAGGCCAGCTCTCTGCTATGGCCAGGGAGTGCAGTGGAGGATGGCCCAGGTGCTTGGGCCCTGCACCCCATGGGAGACCAGGAAAAGCACCTGGCTCCTGGCTCCTGCCATCGGATCAGCGCGGTGCGCCGGCTGCAGTGGCGGCCATTGGAGGGTGATGCAACGGCAAAGGAAGACCTTTCTCTCTCTGTCTCTCTCTCTCACTGTCCACTCTGCCTGTCAAAAAAAAAAAAAAAAAAAAAAAAAAAAAAAAAAAAAAGAATCTAATGAAGAGTGGGATGGGAGAGGGAGTAGGAGGTAGGATGGTTTGCAGGTGGGAGGGAGGTTATGGGGGGAGAACCGCTATAATACAAAAGTTGTACTTATGAAATTTATATTTATTAAATAGAAGCTTTCTATAAAAAAAATCTCTATGCCTGTTGGAGACGAAGTGTTGTGGAAAGCCCCCTTTCCCTTTAAATTTTTCCAAAGAAAAACGCACATAGCATTCTGTTCAATCAACAGCCACAGGGAGGAAAGCACATTCCTGCTCACCCATTCTGAACTCAACAAGGGAACTGTTTGGTACCTGGAATAATCCTGGAAGGCACAATTCATCTTGAAGTCTGGATCAGCCTAGATCCTGACTTTCTGAGACTATTCCCAACTAGGCGAATGATGCCCCAATCTAAATGTCAAGGTCTATTTCAAGTCTTTAGTTACTCAGATGCTACCTTCTTCCCTAAATACTTCTCTTTTCTGATGCAAACATAAGAAAAACAACAGGAGAAACAGGAATCTAGGAGATATGATTAAATGAGTGTATGTGGAAGCTCACCACCCCAAATGGATGACAGTCACAAAAACAGGACGCTGTGACACCTGGTGAGGTGTGTGGAAAGCATGAACACTGATGCTTGATACATAGTAAGTAGTAAATATGTTGGACTACATAATACACTTACTTATAAGTGAGTGACAAGCCAATACATCCACATCCCTAAGCAAAGCTGCTCAGACTTTGTGGTCATGATGGGGAGAAAACCATGTTAAGGACTTCATCTTTGCCTAAATTCAGAGGAGACAACTCCATGCTGCAGGATGAAGAGATGGAAAAAAGTAGATCACCTGTGCTCTGTTCTCCTCATCCACCAAAGAAACCTACACCCTCTGGTTTAAGGCCGGATAAATGAATAAATAAATAGTAAATTTATCTTTCTATCTTGTTTGATGAAAAATTTCACCAACTACGGACTTAAGATGTTATACCTTCATAAAATCTTTACAAGGTACTTTCACAGATCTTAGCTCTTTTTATCCTTATGACAGCTTTTTGAGTTGGTTAGGACAGTTACAGGTTCCCTTGTTTTGCTGAAAAAGATACAGAAACCTAGAGAGGTTGTATGAATTGTTTTAAGGCTACACAAATAGCAAGAGGAGATCAGAACCCTGTCAGATAACTTTTTTAAATTCCATTTCTGCCTCATTTTGTCTCAAAGGGAGAAAGTTAATGTTCAGACATTCTAAGGCCAATCAACTGAGAAAGGAGAAATTCAAAGAAATTCCATTTTTTTAACATGTACACAAAGAATAAGCACATGAAAAGATGCTCAACATCACTAATTAATTATTAGGAAAGTGCAGACTCAAAACCGTGATGAGAAAATCAAAACCACGTCACACTCATTAGGATGACTATTAAAAAAATCAGAAAATAACAAGTGTGATGAGAATATGGAAAAACAGAGTCCCTATATACCATGACAATATAAAATAGTACAGCTACTGTGAGAAATGATATGATGATTCCTAAAAAATCAGAACACAGAATTACCATATGATCTCACAATTCTATTTCTAGGTATATACTTAAGAGAACTGAATGCAAAGTCTAGAAGAAATCTTTGTGCATCCATGTTTGCTGCAGCATTATTCACAATAGCCAAAAGGCGGGAGTAACCTAAGTATCCACCAACAGATGAATGGATAAAGGAAAGTGTTGTATGTATCTGCAGTGGTATATTAGTCAGCTTTTTGTTACCACAATGAAACAGCTAATACAAGCTACTTATGAACGAAAGAGAGCGTTATTCAGCTTATATTTTAGAGGCTGAAAGTCCAAACAACAGAGTACAGCCCCTGGAGAAGATCCCCTGGTGCTGTCAGAGTACATAGGCAGAAAGGATCATGTGGCAAGCCAGGAAGCAGAGAGTGGGCAGGCCCACACTCAGGCTTTTATAGCAACTCTCTGGAGAGAGTGCCTTCTGAGGGCATGCCTCCAATGACCTGAGGAACTCCTACTAGGCTTCATCCCCCCAAGGTTCCATCACTTCCCAACAGTGCCATCCTAGGACCAAGCTTTTAATATATGGGTCTTTGGAGCACATTCAACACCCAAACCATAGCAAATAGAATATTATTCAGCCTTAAAAAGGAAGGAAATTCTAACATTTGCTACAACATGAATAAACCTTGAAGACATTATGCTAATTAAAAAGCCACCCATCAAAGAACAAATAAATTCCACTTATATGAAATTCACAGACTAGCCAAATTCATAGAGACAGAAAATAGAATAGTGGCTGCCAGGGACTGGAGAGTTCCAATTTAATATGTATAGAGCTTCACCTGGGGAAGATGAAAAAGTTCTGGAGATGGTTGGTAGTGATAGATACACAACAATGTGAATGTACTTAATGCCACAGAACTGTACACTTTAATGCTATGTATATTTTACCACAATAAAAATGGAATGAGTATGTTTTATTTATTCAAAAAAATTTAAATTTATCTGAAAGGCAGACAGAAAGTGGGGAAGAGAGAAAGCCAGACACAGATATTGCATCCACTGCTTCACTCCCCAAATGCCCATAATAGCCAGGGCTGAGCCAGGTTGAAGCCAAGCACCTGAGAACCAGTCTGGGGCCCCCATGTGGGTGGTAGGGACCCAATTACTTGAGACTTCAGGGCTGCCTCCCTGCTTCAGCTTGCAGATAGAACTGGACTCAAACCCTGGCACTCTGAAATGTCACGTGGGTTTCTCAAGCAGCATCTTAATTGCTATGCCTGCCCACCTAAGTATGTTTCAAACAGTAACAGTAATTAAAGGAAAACCTCCTTTAACTATCTCCTCACCCTCTTAAGTTGTCTAACATAGGCATTGTGCAACTATTTCCGTTGACAACACAAGGAAGAACAGATAAAAGCTACCAGTGAAACAAGAGGAGCTACCCTGTGACTCTAGTGCGTTTGGAGCAAAAAAGCAACTGAGGTAGGCTTGAGGCACTCTCAGACACTGCAGTCTGACTGTCAAGGCCGAAGGCTATTCTCAGCTCTGAGACACAGATGAAGGAAGAAAGACCAAAACCAAAGGATTCCTTCTTTTGTCAGTCTATGGGCTGGGCACTCTAGGAGACAGAGCTGACCCTTAGTCCTAGAAAGCTTACCTTATGCCAAAAAGTAAATTCATGGCAAAACACCAATTCCAATATTTAAGTTCTATGTCCACAAGACTTTAATGTCCCCACAAATATGATATTGGCTCATGTTTTGTAATCCTGAAAGGCAGAAGTGCCTGTTTTTAAGGTTCAGTTTAGGCTGAAGACTAGAAAGGATACAGGTTAGATTCTGGGAAGATAGCTTCCTCTAGTTGATTCCACCTATAGGTTACAGCGGCAGGGGGGGAGGGGGGACCCTTTTTCTGCCAAGGGTCATTTGGATATGAACAACATAATCTGAAGGTCATACAAAATTAACAACTTAAAAATGACCCTGCTATAAATTTACTGAATTTCAAGACCTACCTGTGGTTATCTTGGCAAGGTAAGACCAAATGACTTTGTGGGGCATACATCATCTGTAGGCTGGACCTGCACCTGGTTCCCCACCCCTGGGTTACAGCAACAAGGGCCTAATACCCTTACATTGGGCAGGTGTTGTTAGTGTTTTCTACTGTTTATCAATATCCCCCCAAGAAACAGATACACACTCAGTCAAGGGGTAGCATGTTCTCTCAGCCTATAGATGTTATGGAAGTGATCAGACCCAAGTCTAATGGCCATCTTGAGTTGCACTTTATATTGCTATTCCCAGAGTCAGACAGAGGCAAATCACAAAAGGTTTCTGCCTACGTGAAGTGTAACTCTAAAGTAATAAGACATGTTTTTAAAAATCACAAATGAGTACCAGTCTCATTAGGATACTTGACAGTTATACCTTACATAGTCTGTGAAATACTCACAAGCCCAGATCGCAATTGAATGTGAAGGAGGATTTTTTTTTTTAATATCCATAACCCAGCTGTGACACTTCCATTTCTACCTGTACATTTGTTTCCTACAGTGTACTGCTGCCTCAAGTGAGATGTGTGAGGCTTCTATAGATGCTAGGGAACAAGACAGAACAAAAATGCTTCACACCTGGCTCCCAAATTACAGGAACGCTGGACTGGAGCCAACATAAGCTGGCACAACACCAGCTGAGATGGACATCAATTAAGGAGCCTGTCATCTTTCAAGACTACAGGGTCTTTTTTTCACTCCACAATCTGCACTGCTTCACAAACCAGCCACAGCACCACTGGTAGGATTTTCCAGATGGGATCATTTCCCTTAGATTCTGCATTTGCAGATTTATTGCAGAACTTGTTTTTAACCCCTCCCTCTGTTTTAAAAGCCTGAACTATTATGCTACATTTCAGTTTTATCTTCAATTAAATTTATCTGTCCTTAATAAATAGAGAAACTTGTACCTTTATGAGCAGAAAAAGAGAAGTTTTAAACTTGTCTACAAACTGTTGCTTTGTTTATAAAAAGACATTCAAATAACTGAGATTAGTGAAGGCTCAGAAATTCTTCTCTGAACACATCACTCCCACTGGGGTCAGAAGCCAGAGAGCCTTTAGAGGACTCCATGATCCTGGAGAAATGGAAGGGCCTCCAGCAATAATGCAGGCCTCCTGTGACCACCACATGCAGTGTCAGTGATCCATGGCATGTCCAGAAAGGAAAGGGACACTCTCCTAGTGTCCAGTTAGTAGCAAATGCTGTTTTTTAAGAAAAACTTCTTTACAGGGACCTGCAATTAAAAAGTGATAAGATCCACAAAGCACCTTCACTGGACTTTTGTCTAATGGGCCAGGGCATACTTTTGACCCTATACCTAAGTGGGCTACTCGGTGGAAAAAATTCCATGCAACATGAAAGGGTCCCATGATAAATAAATATCTCATCTACATTTAATATGTGTTCTGAGAAAGTGAATTCCATTGCCTCAGGGGGCTGTCTGTTGCTGCCAATTTGCTTCTCATGGCAGAACCCTGAGTGGCAGAGCTCTGACTCGGCCCTGCTGATGCTTGTTTGGAAAAGAGTCCAGCTGGAGATGAAAGCAGCTCTTCAAAGCGGGTGACTCCTTGGAGGCTCTCACTTTAGGGCTTGGGAATGATTACTTACTAGAAACGACTTCAGTCTGGGATATGCTCTAGGCAAGAAGTGGGGCTGCCCTCTCAGGTATTCTGCTGGAGTTTGCAGAGCAGGAGAGGTCTCAATGGTTCAGGGTGATGGCAGGAATTGAAGAACCCAGCTGAAGGTAAGAGCTCAGAATCTACGGTCCTGGAGAGAGGGAAGGAACTGAAAACAAGCTTCAGCCATCCTCTCTACACAACTCAACCTTGGTCCAACCTTTACTCCCCTCTTTTATTTTAAATAAACAGCTTCAAACTGGTGGTCCCCATATCTTTCTGTTGACTAAGGTCTCAATTTCCTTACTTTTCTCTATCAAGAGAGCCTGAAACTTCTAGCTCTCAGCATTTAATCAGTCAAAATTTAGTCTCTGAAGTGAAAAGACAAGCCACAGACTGAGAGAAAGTATATGCAGTACATATTACCTCTGATAAAGGACTTGCATCTAAAATATATAAACACTTCTCAAGACTCAGAAAAAAAAAAAAAAAGGCAAACAATGCAATTTAAAGATATGCCAGAAAAGATATACAGATGGCAAATAAATACATGAAAAGATGCTCATCAGCACTAGTTATCAGGGAAATGCAAATCAAAACCACAATGAGTATCTTAATAGAATGAGTTAAAAAAGCAAACAGACAGTATCAAGTGCTGACAAGGATGCAAAGCAACTACAATTCTCATATAGTTTCTAACAAAGTTAAACATACATTTCCCATATGAACCATCCATCCAGTCCATTGCAAGGTATTTATCCAAGAGAAATGAAAACTTAAATTCACAGAAAAACTTAAATGTGGTAAAAATGCCTGCACGCCACAATCAGAGCACCTAGGTTTGAGTCCTGGCTCTAGCTCCTGACTCTAGCTACCTGCTAATACAGATGTGAGGCAGTGGTGATGGTTCCCTGCCATCCACGTGAGATATTCAAATAGAGAAAAATACATTCTGAAGATAAACAATAAATTATTTTGGTGTGAGGAAATTTTTAAATCCATGCAATAGTTTTTTCCTAATATGCATTTTCCTAAATGTTTAGGTTTTTAAAATTTTATTTACTTAATCTATTTGAAAGGTAGAGAGTCAGAGAGAGATCTTCCATCTGCGGGTTCTCTGCCCCAGTGCTTGCAACAGCTGGGGTGGGGAAGGCCAAAACCAGGAGCCCAGTCCTCATTCTGGGTCTCCCATCACCAGCTACCCCCTAGGATGCACATCAGCAGCGGGCTATTGGGAAGCAGAACCAGGATTTGAACCCAGAAAGTGTGGTATGGAATGTGGGACTCCCAAGCAGTGACGTAACTGTTGTGCCAAACATCTGACTTTCCATAAACTTTTCAAAGCCCTTCACGTATGATGGGATACTACTCTGTAACAGGAAAGAACAAATTACTGATTCAGGCAAACACATGGATGAACCTCAAATGCATTATGCTATGTGAAAAAAGGCAGAATCAAAATGCAAAGTTATACACAGAGAAAACAGATGAGATATTACTAGGGTCTGTGGGGAGGAAGAGTAGTTAGTTGCATGCGGCAAATTTTGGGGGTGATAGAAATGTTCTCTCTCTTAACTATGGTGATAGCTACATGACTGCCTGTGTTTGGTAACTGTATAACAAAGAATACATTTTATCATATGTAAGCCAATTAGTCTCTGGGTCTCAAGAGTCCCTAGAGAAGCGGAACATCTCCATCCTGTGATTTGCAGCCAGTGTGACAGGGCTGAGAAAGATTCCACTTTCATCCTGAAATCAGAAGTAACACTAAAATAGACCCGGATTTCTGTTGGAAGAAAAGAAACTTTATGCCCTCTGTCCCCCAAAACTTTTCATTGTTGGGGATAGTGCAACCCTCTTTATGCAGATAAAAAGACACCAAGTTCCAGCCTGGTTTTCCTCCTCCCCCTTCATTTCCTGTTTCATTGGGGCAGAGGTCTCTGTTTCTGCAAAGAGTAAAGTGTATTCAAGTTTAAATCACAGGGGAAATCAGAGGCCTAGGCTAACCAGAGGCCTCCTGGCCCAAATGGGTTAATGTACACAGAATCTAATAAAAATAAATCCTGAAACACATTTTTAATAACAAACAAACACCTGCCAACTTCTAATTAAAAGTACTCCAAGAAATCTATGTTTTCAGTGAGTGGGGTTAAAAACATAAAATATTCCTGAAATAATACAGCTTCTTTTAATATCATTATTATCTAATAATGAAATGAAAGGAATCTCCCAAAAGTGCAATAGTTGGAAAGAAAAAATATACTTCTTATAATGAGGTCACATGACTATGGGGAGCAGGTAGGTTGTGTGGATAAAAACATACATTGTAGCGTTACCTGGAGGGCTGTGAAAGTAGTTAGCTTGAAAAAGAGAATGTATTCCCAGTCACAGGGTAGTGGCTGATTTTCACACCTCTGCTTCCCGACATAGTCCTTCTAGTGCTTCTTGGGTGCTTCGAGAGAGGAAGGAAACAGTACTTGGAAACTACAGCTAAGCTAGAAACTCTGAGGTCTCACCTTCCCAGAGCACAAGCATAAGCGTATGCACACATACGCATGCACAGAAAGGGCTTTTTCATTTAAATGGAGGAAGCTGTCGTGTCTACCTCTATAACCTAAAGTATTAATCATCCACCGTCTGGTTTTAATCCACATGCTCCTGATCTTGCATCTGAATGTATTGTTATCAGGGGAAGGAGCATTTCTGCTCAATCTTATTCACTGGCCAAAAACCTGAAATGTGAAAACCACATTGAAGTACCTTCTTGGGGACCCAGAAAACTTTGAGCTGAGCTGCTGCTTTTTTTTTTTTTTTCTTTTTTTTTTTTTTTTTTTTTTAAATGATGAACAAATGTGAATTTCGGGGAGGGAGGGAAGCTGGAATGAGAAAAAGAAATGGCTCAAGTTACAAGTCCCTCATATCTTGGAGTGACACTATCCTCAGGGAAATGAGCACTTTCTCTTCTGTATTTCCCAAAGGGCATCCAGCCACACAACCTGTCAGATGCTACCTTGGGTACCCAGGTGCATCCCTTATGAGCATTTACAAATGAAACAGCAAGCCCAAACAGCAAGCTTTCCCTCTTGTCTCCATTCTTCCCATTCACGCCTTGCCAGCAGTCAAAGCAGGGACTGAAAAAGCATCTGCCTGAATGAAGAATGCTTGTCCCACTGTCTGTGCTGGAGACCCTCCCCTGCCTCAGGCTAGTCCTCAAGAGGATCCTGATGCCCATATGTGGGCTTCAGTACCTTCAAAGCCGTTAGTCACCACCCTTGCAGTCTCACTCCAAACTGTGCATGGGGCCACCCATGACACACAAACTCTGGCAAGATCAGGGGCTAGCAAGAGCAGAAGAAACCACAATACGCCGGAGACTCCCTGGAGAACAATGACTAGCGCGGGTAGGGAACAGACTGACAGACAGAGCAGACAGACTCTACCCAGGCCTTGCTGTTTTTGATGCAACACAAATGTTTTCCATTAGAAGTTCCCTGCCCCACAAACACTCATATATGCGGCTATGAAATCCACATACTTCTGCTTTTCTGGCACTCTGACCCAACTACCTCTCTTGTTCCTCTGGAACAGAGCAAAGATGAGGGGGAACAGATGCCAGTACCCCCAAAGGTAGGTGAAAGAGAATCAGCCGCATGCTCACCAAATACCATCAGACACGGGTGCGAGGGAGCATGCCAAAGGGAAGAAGGGAGAAAACAAGGACTTTCCTTTTGCCAAAGTCAGTCTTATCTAGCTCTAGACCTTACTGACAGGCTCCTATGCCTTCGCCTTTCTAATAAGGTCTGCAGCTGATCTTCGTCAGGAGGTGCCAATCACCATTGAAAGTAAAGCAGGCAAAAATTTCAGAGAGCACTCATTTTACAAAATTTGCACAACTCTACTATTAAGAAATTAGGGAATGCTGACTGACTGTGACCCATATCAGACACACAAAATCAGCTGAATCAAAAACCATTAAGCCAACAGTTACCTCTGCCCCAACCACCAGCAGACTCCTGCCCAGGTCATTTCTACTCAAAGTCACAGAGGTGGAGAAATGTGGATGTTTCATTAATCCCTTAAAGGAAGAAAAGGAAAACAGAAACCGCAAATAAGTGAGAATTTAATGAATAATAAAAGGAACTGAAAAGAAGGGTAAAAGTGAATTTTTAAAGTGGCATGAAAAGGCCGGCGCCGCGGCTCACTAGGCTAATCTTCCACCTAGCGGCATCGGCACACTGGATTCTAATCCCGGTCGGGGCACCGGATTCTGTCCCAGTTGCCCCTCTTCCAGGCCAGCTCTCTGCTGTGGCCAGGGAGTGCAGTGGAGGATGGCCCAGGTGCTTGGGCCGTGCACCCCATGGGAGACCAGGAGAAGTACCTGGCTCCTGCCATCGGATCAGCGCGGTGCACCAGCCGCAGCGGCCATTGGAGAGTGAACCAACGGCAAAAGGAAGACCTTTCTCTCTTTCTCTCTCTCTCTCACTGTCCACTCTGCCTGTCAAAAAAAAAAAAAAAAAAAAAAAAAAGTGGCATGTAAAAAATAAAAAGGAAATCCCCTATCCCTATTCAGGCAGCTCTGGAGTTCCCTAATTGCACAAGAGCAAAGGACACCCCCAATGTGTATGCCTTGTTAAGCAATTGCTCAACCTACACTCATTGTGCAATTCCAACCTTCCAAGGCTTTCTGCTGCACATATGCAAACCACGTTTTCCTCTGCACTCTAGAATTAAGAACAGTTTCTCATTCTTCTCTTCTTCATTTTAGAGGGTATGTATGCACGAGCCAAATAAGAAAAAAAGTAGTACTAGATAAGCATTCACAACGAATGAGGTTTTACGTGATTTCATCTGGTTATTTCTGAGTTTATTGGTAAGTAAGAAATATTTCAATTTACTCTTAGGCAGCTAAGTTCCATTTTCTCCTGTCACCGACAATAATATTGCAAAAAACAAACAAACAAACAAAAAACTCTACAAAAACATCAAACCTTTAAAAGCCTCTGTTCAGTATTTGGAGCAGTTAAAAGCAACAGTCATTCCTTCAGAGTCAAAATTCCAATGGAAACCTGGATAAATCATGGTGAATCTTTTAATTAGAAACTTTCCTTTTTAGAGAAATCAAGTTAAACAATCAGCAAGAACAAGTACAGGTGTGTGTGAAGATGAAGGATCCATGAAAAGATAACTCAGAAATTACACAAGAAAAGAGCCATGGGGGACTCTATAAAAACTTTATTATTGTACCCATAAATATGTTAAATCATTGTCAGTTTAAAAATCTTAAAAATTTAAGTTGCACAATGTAAAAACTATAAACAAGATTATAGAAACAAGCTAAATCAGGAGAAAAATATTAGCAATATACAAAACAAAGTATAACCATATAAAGCACATAAAGAACTGGGGCAGGAGCTGTGGCACAACAGGTTAAGCCAACTCCAGCAGCACAGTACCAGCATCCCACATGGGTGCCAGTTCCAGTCTCAGCTGCTCCACTTCCAATCCAGCTCCCTGCTGATGTGCCTGGTAAAGTAGTGGAAGATGGCCCAAGTGCTTAGGCCCCTGCAAACACGGGGGGGAGACCCAGAAGTAGCTCCTGGCTTCGGATAAGCTGTTGCGGCCAGTCAGGGAGTGAACCAGCAGATGTAAGATATCTCTCTCTTTCTCTCTAAAACTTCTGCCTTTCAAATAAATAAATAAATAAATCTTAAAAACAATAGATTACTACAGAAAGTAAGGGTCAACTTCTAGAACAATAAAAACTTCCTCTAGCACTGCTGGACTTCTATCATAAACTAGAAAGTCATCTTCTATTTCTGAACATAATGGAGTAGCTGGCATAGTCTGCTCATCATAAACAGCTATAAAACATATGAGGCAATTTTTTTAGGCAATGGACAATAGGCGATGCAAGACAGTGATCCCTGAGAGAACAGAAACTCACAAGATGGACCTGTGATTATCCAGTCCTCTGCTTTGGGATAATTCCCCAATAATGACCCAGAAAGCTGGTCAAATTATGGTGAGCCTGCTGAGCTGAGGAGGTAACAGCAGAACCTGAGGCAGTCAAAGTAGCTGGAATCTGTGCGTAGGGAAATGGACAGGAAGACGTTGTACAAAGAAAGGGCATGGAGTGCATGTGGAAGTCCTCAAGAGAATGCCAGTGATGGCATATGCCAGCCAAGACCACCAAAAACTTTCCAGATTGCAGCTGCTATGGAGTTGAAGGTAGAACACAGAGATATCAGAGGCCCAGCAGTGCTGCCTGGGGACAGAGTTACAACACTGCCAGATGAAGAGATGTTAGAATAGCCAACACTCAGCATTCTTCGTGAGGAAGGGTCATATCATACAGTTAGACCTGAATCTGCATAGAAATAGCCCAGAGACTGACTACTGCCAAGTTATTCGGATTTAGAAAATACTCTGGGTTTACTATGTATCTTTACTAATAACACAAGTTCAAGATGATCAGGCAGTAATTTATCCACCAGTTAAACTAATTAAACAACAACAACAAAAATCCACAATACTCTCCAGAGGAAGAGAATAAGAAGATCTAAGGTCTCTACAACAAATTATCCAAAGCAAGAGAAAACAAAAAACAGGAAAATGCAATCCATGTTCAACAGAAATCAAATGTGAGATGACCCTGATGTTGGAACTGGCAAATCTCTTCTTTCTTCCTTTTTTTTTTTTTTTTTTTTAAAGATTTATTTTATTTATTTGAAAGAATCAGAGAGAGAGGTAGAGACAGGGAGAGAAAGAGATCTTCCATCTGCTGGTTCACTCTCCAAACGGCTGTTAACGGCCAGAGCTGAGCTGATCCGAAGCCAGGAGCCAGGAGCTTCTTCTGGGTCTCCCACATGGATGCAGGGGCCCAAGCACTTGGGCCATCTGCTGCTGCTTTCCCAGGTGCCTTAGCAGGGAGTTGGATCAAAGTAGAGCAGCCAGGATTCGAACTGGTGCCCATATGGGATGCTGGCGCTGCAGCCTGGGGCTTTAACCTACTGCACCACAGCGTTGGCCCCTGGCAAAACTTTTAAAACAACTATTACAAAGATGTCCAAAAAAATTAATGAGAAAGATGTCCAAAGAATTAAAGGAAAATATGATCTTAATGAGTGAACAAACAGGAAATGTCAGTAGAGAAGCAAAAATTAGAAGAAAGAACAAATCAGAAATCTGAGCTGAAAAGTAAGATAATGAACAAACAGTAAAGTAAAAGTTTCACTAGAGGAATTTACAACATAATGGAAATGGCAGAAAAGTCAGTGAACTTGAAGACAGATCAACAGAAATCAAGAAATCTGAAGATCAGAGAGAAAAAAACACTTTAGAAAAATGAAGTATTACAAATCTGTGGGACTAAGAATATAGCAAAATGTCTAACATACACAAACTTCCAGAAAGAAGAGAGGGTAACTGTGGCAGAAGAAAGAATCATCTCTGAAATACAGCTCAAACTTGATGAAAAACACCACAAGGCTCAGTAAACATCAAGGAAGACAAATGTAAAAAGAACTACACCCAATACATACCTCAAAATCAAACTTCTGAAAATCAAAGATAAAAAGAAAAAATTCAAAGCAGCAGCTTCTCTCAAAGGATACGTTACAAAGTGGGGCATTAGAACAGCTGCTGACTTCTCATGAGAAAACAGTGGAAGCCAGATAACAGAATCACTGTTTGAAAATGCTACAAGAAAAAAAAATCTATAATTCTACATCCAGTACAAGAAAGCAAATAAACCTTTAAAACAAGGTGAAAAAAGAAAATCATTTTAAGATACATAATGGTTATGGGAATTTGTAACTAGTCAAACTGATAAACTGTAGGCTAAATAAAAACGGTATCAAATGGAAACTAGGATCTACAGAAAAGAATGAGGGGCCAGCACTAGGGTGCATAAGTTAATCCTCCGCCTGTGGCACTGGCATCCCATATGGGTGCCAGGTTTTAGTCCCAGTTGCTCCTCTTCCAGTCCAGCACTCTGCTATGGCCTGGGAAAGGTAGTGGAGGATGGCCCAAGTGCTTGGGCCCCTGCAACTGCATGGGATACCAGGAAGAGCCACCTGGCTTCTGGCTTCGGATTGGCGCAGCTCTGGCCGTTGTGGCCATTTGGGGAGTGAACCAGTGGAGGGAGGGCCTTCCTCTCTGTCTCTTTCTCTCACTGTAACTCTACCTGTCAAATAATTAAATAAAAAAAATCTTAAAAAAAAAAAAAAAAAAGAATGAAAAACACCAACAAATAAGTGGATAAACATAAGTCTATGTTTTCTTTTTGGTTCTATTTTATAGACAACTAACTCCTTATGCAGAAATAATAACAGTCCAGTAGGGCTCAGAACATATGAAAACTAAGAGAAAACAACTGCACAAAACAAGTGGGGAATGGGGAAATGGAATTACATTGTCAGAAGGTTATTACATTTGTGAGGTGTGAAGCAGGAAGTATAAAGTGTGAAATATCAAGTGGTACAATATCGTTCCTAAATGTATTCTGAAAAGTTAAGGATGCTAATTTTAAGTCCTAGAACAACTAATAAAAATAATAATAAAATAGAAATCAGTACAGTTAAGACAAAAGCAGAAGTGAAATGTAAGGTTAAAAGCAATGGAGAAGGGGGCCGGTGCTGTGGCGCAGTGGGTTAACACCCTGGCCTGAAGTGCCAGCATCCCATATGGGTGCTGGTTCTAGTCCCGGCTGCTCCTCTTCCAATCCAGCTTTCTGCTATGGCCTGGGAAAGCAGTAGAAGATGGCCCAAGTGTTTGGGCCCCTGCACCCACATGGGAGACTGGGAAGAAGTGCCTGGCTCCTGGCTTCAGATGGGCGCAGCTCCGGCCGTTGCGGCCATCTGGGGAGTGAACCATCGGAGGGAAGACTTCTCTGCCTCTCCTCTCTCTGTGTAACTCTGAATTTCAAATAAATAAATAAATTAAAAAAAAAAAAAAAACAATGGAGAAGAATCTTCATGATTTCAGGGGTTGGGCAAAGATTTCTTAAGACAAAAAACACATTAATCATAAAGGAAAATGCTGAAAAATTTAACTTTACCAAAATAAAAAATTCAAGACTCTATAAACAAACACAAAAAAGGGCAAACTAGCCATATACAGTGAGAAATATTCATGGGACATATTCATATATCTGACAAGTATTTGTATCCAGAATACATAAAAAATTCTTACAACCCAATAAGAAAATATCACTATATTTACAAATGGTCAGCAGATTTGGGCATTTACCCAACTGAAGACACAAATGGCCTCTGACTTAACAATGGCTTGACTAACAATCTTTCAACTTTTATGATGGTATGAAAGCTATATCTATCTATCTATACACTTCATATATATAAAGCAACATATATTCAGTAGAAGCTGAACTGTGAATTTAGTCCTTATCCAGGGCTAGCAGTATGCAATACAGTAGTCTCCTGCAATGCTGGGCAGGGACAGGGAGTCAAAGCTCCCAGTAAGCCACGCAATTATGAGGCCAAACAACCAAGACTCTAGTGTACTGTGTTGTTAGGCTACGGTGTTTGGTAGGTTAGGCAGGCTAAATACATTTCTGACTTACAGTATTTTCAATTTACTTAAAAAAAAATGTATTTATTTACTTGAAAGGCAAAGTTACAGAGAAAGAGGGAGGGAGGGAGGGAGGGAGGGACACCTTCCATCTGTTGGCTCACTTCCGAAATGGCCATAACAACTAGGGCTGGGCCAGTCTGAAGTCAGGAGCCAGGAGCTTCATTCAGGTCTTCCACATGGGTGGCAGGGGCCCAAGCACTTGGGCCACCTTCTACTGCTTTCCCAGACACATTAGCAGGGAGCTGGATTGGAAGTGGAGCAGCTGGGACTCAAACTGGTGCCCATATGGGATGCTAGTGCTGTAGGTGGCAGTTTAACCTGCTACGTCACAGCAGTTTAAATGGCCCCAAATTTACAATGGATGTATCTGCATATAACCCCGTTGTTTAAGTCAAGGAGCATCTACACATGAACTGTCAACAGAGTAATGAAGAGATGTTCATCATTAATCGGGAATGAGATACTACCTCACACCTACCATGGCTAAAATTATAAAGATTAGAGGGCCGGCGCCGTGGCTCACTACGCTAATCCTCCGCCTTGAGGCGCCGGCACACCGGGTTCTACTCCCGGTCGGGGCGCTGGATTCTGTCCCGGTTGCCCCTCTTCCAGGCCAGCTCTCTGCTATGGCCCGGGAGTGCAGTGGAGGATGGCCCAAGTCCTTGGGTCCTGCACCCGCATGGGAGACCAGGAGAAGCACCTGGCTCCTGGCTTCGGATCAGCGCGATGCGCTGGCCGTAGCGCGCCGGCCACGGCGGCCATTGGAGGGTGAACCAACGGCAAAGGAAGACCTTTCTCTCTGTCTCTCTCTCTCTCTCACTGTCCACTCTGCCTGTCAAAAAAAAAAAAATTATAAAGATTAGAAATATAATGTGTTGACAAAGATGTAAAGCAAATGGGACTTTCATACATTGCTAGTGGAGTATAAAACAGCGCAATCACTTCAGAAAATAATTTGGTAATTTCCATTAAATGGGGCTAGCATTGTGGTGTAGCAGGTTAAGCCTTTCCTGCGACGCCAGCATCCCATAGGGGCACCAGTTCAAGACCTGGCTGCTCCACTTCCAACCCAACTTCTTACTAAATGCACCTGGGAAAGCAGAAGATGGTCAAAGAGCTTGGGCTCCTGCACCCATGTGGGAGATCTGGAAGAAGTCTTGAGCTCCTGGCTTCAGCCTGGCCCAGCCCTGGCTGTTGTGGCAATTTGGGGAACGAACCAACAGATGGACGGATCTCTCTCTCTGTCTCTCCTCCCCTCTCTGTAATGCTGCCTTTCACATAAATAAAAAATAAATCTTAAAAAAATTGATTTGAGCCGGCGCCGTGGCTCAATAGGCTAATCCTCCACCTTGCGGCGCCGGCACACCGGGTTCTAGTCCCGGTCGGGGCGCCGGATTCTGTCCCGGTTGCCCCTTTTCCATGCCAGCTCTCTGCTATGGCCAGGGAGTGCAGTGGAGGATGGCCCAGGTGCTTGGGCCCTGCACCCCATGGGAGACCAGGAAAAAGCACCTGGATCCTGGCTCCTGCCATCGGATCAGCGCGGTGCGCCGGCTGCAGCGGCGGCCATTGGAGGGTGAACCAACGGCAAAGGAAGACCTTTCTTTCTGTCTCTCTCTCTCACTGTCCACTCTGCCTGTCAAAAAAAAAAAAAAAAAAAATTAAAAAAAAAAAAAAATTGATTTGGGCCGGCGCCGTGGCTCACTAGGCTAATCCTCCGCCTAGCGGCGCCGGCACACCGGGTTCTAGTCCCGGTTGGGGCTCCGGATTCTGTCCCGGTGGCCCCTCTTCCAGGCCAGCCCTCTGCTGTGGCCAGGGAGTGCAGTGGAGGATGGCCCAGGTGCTTGGGCCCTGCACCCCATGGGAGACCAGGAAAAGCACCTGGCTCCTGGCTCCTGCCATCGGATCAGCGCGGTGCGCCGGCCGCAGCGCGCCGTCCGCGGCGGCCATTGGAGGGTGAACCAACGGCAAAAAGGAAGACCTTTCTCTCTGTCTCTCTCTCTCACTGTCCACTCTGCCTGTCAAAAAAAAAAAAAATTTGATTTGTATTTATTATAAGGCTAAGCAATTCTACTCCTAGATGTTTACCCAACAAAAATGAAAACATGCCCATGAGAGACTTGTATATTAATGTTCACGGCATCTTTATTACTAACAATCAAAAAATTAAAACAGCCCAAAAGTCCAACATCAATTGAATGTATAAACTGATATATCCATAAATGGAATATCAGTCATCAACAAAAAGAGTGACCTACAGACAAAACACAATGCCAGGGTGGATGTGTGGCATAGCAGTTAAGTTTCCACTTAGATGCCTGCAATCTGTATCAGAGTGCATGGGTCTGAGTACTTGCTCTGTTTCTGATCCAATTTCCTACTGTCACATACTCTGAGAGACATCAGGTAATGGCTCAAGTTTCCCACTCACATGGGAAATCTAGACTGAGTTCCAGGGCCCTGGCTTGGATCTGGCCCAGCCTCGGCAGTTATGGGCATTTGGGGAATGAACTCTCAGACAGAAATCTCTCCCTCTGTCTGCTTGCCTCAGTAACTCTCTTGTCTTTCAAATAAATACAAATTTTAAAATAAATTAATTAAAACTACATATAAGACAGGCTGACGCTGTGACGCAGAGGGTTAAAGTCTTGGCCTGCAGTGCCAGCATCCCATATGGGCACTGGTTTGAGATCCTGATGCTCCTCTTCCGATCCAGCTCTCTACTATGGCCTGGGAAGGCAGTAGAAGATGGCCCAAGTCCTTAGGCCCCTGCGCTCATTGGGAGAACTGGAGGAAGCTCCTGACTTCGGATTGGCTCAGCTCTGGCCATTGCAGTCATCTGGGGAGTGAACCAGCGGATGGAAGACCTCTCTCTCTGTCTCTACCTCTCTCTGTAACTCTTTCAAATAAATAAAAATAAAGCTTTAAAAATAAAATAAAATAAAATAACATATCAGTAAGCTGACAAATAAAAGTAAAGGTATTAACTATAAATTACCTAAAATTATGAAGCAAAATATGTACGTTTATGTATGAGGAAATTATATTAGTAAAGAAAAAAGAATAGGACAGGAAACACTGAGGCAGAATAGTTTTTTCTCTAATTGTAGTATATCCTCCTTTTACCAATTTCAGTTTTTAATTTGGATCTATATTTACTAAGTCTGGAGCCAAAGACTGTTTGTATGTAGATAGGTAGGTGGGTAGAAAGGCAGGGGTGCACTGCACAGCTTATCTTCAGGTTTTCATGTCCCAGTCATCCCCATCAGCCAGCTTCAAGACACCATTCATCTACAAGCAATCCTGCCTGCGAAGTTTAGAGGTTACGACAGCGTCCTGACCTCTGGTCCTTAGAAGCTGTACTGCCACTACTCTTAGGTTTCTGCCCTTGGACACACTTTCAAAACAATGTAGATCATCCTGTGAATGCAGTTGGCACTCCTTACAGTACTATCAAGGGTTTGTCTTAGAACAAAAAACAGTCAAGCTCTCTCTCCAAAGAGACACAGGTGTCTGAATTCAGGACATTTCAAGACTTGAAAAAAGTACAACCCCAAGGGAGACACGCAGGCAAGTTCAACCTGGGCGTCCCATTCCACTCATACAAACTTTTACTTCTTTGTTCATCCTTAAAACTATTCTGGGAAGATCAGATCATCTCCCTAAAACCAGGTCAACAGTTCCCAAGCTCCTGGTGAGAAATCAAGCTTCTAGTGAAAAATAAAACTGTCAAAGTCAAGAGGAGAACTAGAAGTACTGAGTTAATATGTTTGTTCAATCACTCTACTACCATATTTTTATTTAATTAAGAATGTGCCTTATGGGGGCTGGCGCCATGGCTCACTTGGTTAATCCTCTGCCTGTGGTGTCGGCATCCCGTATGGGTGCCGGGTTCTAGTCCCGGTTGTTTCTCTTCCAGTCCAGCTCTCTGCTGTGGCCCAGGAAGGCAGTGGAGGAAGGCCCAAGTGCTTGGGCCCTACACCCGCATGGGAGACAAGGAGGAAGCACCTCGGTCCTGGCTTTGGATCGGCACAGCACCGGCTGTAGCGGCCATTTGGGGGTGAACCAACGGAAGGAAGACCTTTCTGTCTGACTCTCTCTCTGTCTTAACTCTACCTGTCAAATGAAAACAAAAAACAAAAAACAAAGAGTGTGCCTTAGAGCCCCTGCTGTGGTGTAGCTGGTGGGGCTGCCGCCTGCTGTGGTGGCGGCATCCCATATGGGTGACAGTTCAAGACCCGGCTGCTCCACTTCCAATCCAGTTCTCTGCCATGGCCTGGGACAGCAGTAGAAGACGGCCCAAGTCTTTGGGCCCCTGCACCTACGTGGGAGACCCAGGCTTCTGAGTTCGGATTGGCCCCAGCCGTTGTAGCCATTTGAGGAGTGAACCAGAGCATGGGAGACCTTTCTCTCTCTCTCTCTCTCTCTCTCTCTCTCTCTCTGCCTCTCCCTTTCTGTAACTGCCTTTCAAATAAACAAATGAATAAAACATTAAAAAACATTTAAATTCATTAAAAAAAAGAGTATGCCTCTAAACTTGAATTGCTTGGATTTGATTCTGTTATTTTTAGCTGTATCATCCTGGGTAAGCTCTTTCCTGTAGTTCAAATTCCCATAGGGCTTCTGTGAAATTTAAATGAAGTAATGTAAGCATGAACACAGTGCTGAGAATGTGATAAGCACTCACTGCATGTTGGCTATCTGGCTCAGGGTCCTCTTGGGAAAGGATATCCAGACTTGAGACTCTTCACATACATTTATAGCATGTTCAGTATAACTTCGATCTGAAGAGTTCAGAAAACTCTACGGCAAGTTGAAGGCAAAATTTATAAGCTCTCAGGTAATACGCTCTACATTCCAAACTCAAAGACAGAATTAGGAAGACTACTTATACCTGGAATCTTTATTTTCACCTGGGCCAAATTCTTTGCCTAATTGCTACGATGTTAGTCCTAAGGTTCCTAAAGAGCAATGGTTCTCAATGTGCGGAACCCAGACCATCAGCACCATCTGGCAGTGTGTTAGAAATGCAATTTTCAGTCTTTCCTCCTCCCCATTAATCAGAAACTTTCAGCATGGGCCCAGTAATGGCTGTTGTAACAAACTCTCAAACATGATTCTGATGAATGCAAAAGTGTGAGAATTACTATCCTTGGACAACATGGTCACTGATCTATCTGTAGCCTGAGCATAAGGTAACTGAGTTCAACAGGGTCCATTTGAGGAAGTAGACTTATAAATTAGGAATAACTGATATAATCTGAATGGGAGTAGAGAGAAGTGGTAATTAATATTTTCATAAATTTAGGGCCGGTGCTGTAGCACAGCAGGTTAAAGTCCCCGTCTGCAGCACCAGCATCCCATAAGGGTGCCGGTTCAAGTCCTGGCTGTTCCACTTCGGATCCAGCTCTCTGCTATGGCCTGGGAAGGCAGTGGAAGATAGCCCAAGTACTTGGGCCCCTGCACCCATGTGGGAGACCTGGAAGAAGCTCCTGGCTCCTGGCTTCAGTTCAGTACAGCTCCAGATGTTGTGCCATTTGGGGAATGAACCAGTGGATGGAACACCTCTCTCTCTGCCTCTGCCTCTCTGTAACTCTTTCAAATCATTAAATCTTTAAAAATATTTTCATAAATGTATAACCAATTCATAGAGATAAGAGCATTAAAATAGGTGAGGGCAACAATGAAGGAGGTGCAGAGAAATATACAACATAAATGGTCAGTACCAAAGGGCCACTGGCAAAATAATGCATTAAATGAAGATTTTTATTGCATCCAGAACAAGAAGAGGTTAAAAAAACCTGAATTTGTTACATTTTCTAGATATAAACCTAGGTATTTTTCTTATTTTTTTAAAAGATGTATTTATTTATTTGATAGGCAGAGTTACAGAGAAAGAGAAGGAGAGACAGAGATCTTCCATTCACTGGTTCACTGCCCTAATGGCCATAATGGCCAGGATTGGGTCAGGCTAAAGCCAGGAGCCAGGAGCCAGGAGCCAGGAGCTTTTTCTGTGTCTCCCACATTGGTGCAGGGTTCCAAGCACTTGGGCTATCTTCTACTCTTTCCCAGGCACATTAGCAGGGAGCTGGATCAGAAGTAGAGAAGCAGGACTTGAACAGGGCCCATATGGGATGCTGGCACTGCAGGCTATAGCTTAACTAGCTGTGTCACAATGCTGGCCCCATCTGGATACTTTTCAAAACAACATATAATTTTTACTCCGCGGCTCACTAGGCTAATTCTCCGCCTAGCGGCGCCGGCACACTGGGTTCTAGTCCCGGTTGGGGCACCGGATTCTGTCCCGGTTGCCCCTCTTCCAGGCCAGCTCTCTGCTGTGGCCAGGGAGTGCAGTGGAGGATGGCCCAGGTGCTTGGGCCCTGCACCCCATGGGAGACCAGGAAAAGCACCTGGCTCCTGGCTCCTGCCATCGGAACAGCGCGGTGCGCCGGCCGCAGCGCGCCAGCCGCGGCGGCCATTGGAGGGTGAACCAACGGCAAAGGAAGACCTTTCTCTCTGTCTCTCTCTCTCACTGTCCACTCTGCCTGTCAAAAAAAAACATAAATAAATAAATAAAATAAATAAAAAATAAATAAAAAACAACATATAATTTTTACTAAGGTTAACTACACAAGGGGCTCCTTGGATTAAATAGGCGAAACAGAAAAGGAAATGATCCAGTTCATAGTTCATTTCTATATACCTGACTGGATATGATTTTTTTTAGATATCTTTGAACTGATAGGGAGGTCTAAGGAGAAACTCACAAAGGATGAAAACAAAGGAAAGATCTTATCTCGCATGACAGTCAAAGGAATATTTCTTTTTTGTTAAGATTTATTTTATTTATCTGCAAGACAGAGTTACAGAAAGAGGTAGAGGCAGAGAGAGAGAAAGAAGTCTTCCATCCACTGGTTCACTCCCTAAACTGCCACAAAGGTTGGAGCTGAGCGATCTGAAGCCAGGAGCCAGGAGCTTCTTCTGGGTCTCCCATGTGGGTGCAGGGGCCCAAGGACCTGGGCCATCTTCTGTTGCTTTCCCAGGTGAATTGGCAGGGAGCTGGATCAGAAGTGGAGCAGCCAGGACTCGAACTGGTGCCCATATGGGATGCCAGCACTGCAGATCAGGGCTTTAACCAGCTGCACCACAGTGCTGGCCCCAAGGGAACATTTCTTATTGTCAATATAATATTGTTACACCTCTGCTTTTAGTTTTTAAAAGTTCTCATTTCATTGAGTACCATTAAGAAAAAAATACGGATGAGCATTCCAATGCTACAAGGGGCAAAGGACACAGAGGCAATTTATAATAAACATAACACCAATATATAGAAGCAACAAGCACAATACTTAAGAGAAAACCCAACCCTATTGATAATTAAAGAATGAAAATCAAAGCAAGAAGGATCTCCCCCCCATCTCAGGGAAAGATAATAAAAAGTTAAACTATTCAGAATTAGTGAGAATGTAAGAAAACAAAAAACTTCATTTTCTATAGTTTAACTGGTATAACCTTTTTTTTGGAGAGCATTTTGTTCTTATCTGTCAAAAATCTTTAAGAAATGATTCCATTTTGTTAAAAAGCAAAAAAGTCACATATTTTCAGCTATCCATATGTCCATCCATCCAGGTTGGAAGAATAAGGAATAAAGTGTTTACCAGTGGTTATGTCTGGATCAAGGAAATCTTGTTTTTAATTGCTAATCTTGATTTTTTAAAATACTTTTAAAATGAACTTCTATTTTGTAATCCAAAAAAGATTATTTTTACAATATAAAAAACTTGAGAGCAGAATGAGACACAGAAGTCCCATCAACTGGTTCACTCCTCCAATGACCAAGGTGGTTGCGGATGGGAACTCAATTCAGGTCACTTACATAGGTGGCAGGGACCCATCCATTACTTGCTGCCATCCATTATCTGCTGCCTCCCAGGGTCTCCATTAGCAGGGAAATGGAGCTGAGAATCAAACCCAGGTAATCTCATGTGGTATGCAGGCATCTTAAAGCTTAGGCCAAAAGCCAGCCTGTAAAAGAAACTTTAAAAACATGTATTTCTGGGGCCAGTGTTGTGGTGCTGTGGGTTAAAGCCTTGGCCTGTAGGGTTGGCATCCCATATGGGTGCTGGTTCGAGTCCCAACTGCTCCAATTCCAACCCAGCTTTCTGCTATGGTCTGGGAAAACAGTAGAAGATGGTCCAAGTCCTTGGGCCCCTGCACCTGCTTAGGAGACCCAGCAGAAGCTCCAGGCTTCGGATCAGCTCAGCTCTGGCTGCTGAGGTAACTTGGGGAGTGAACCAGTGGATGCAAGACCTCACACTCTCTCTGGCTCCCTCTCTTCCTGTAACTCTTTCAAATAAATCAAGTTGGGGCCAGCCCTGTAGCACAGCAGGTTAACACCCTGGCTCCTGCACCCACTGGGAGACCCAGAAGAAGCTCCTGGCTCCTGGCTTCGGATCGGCGCAGCTCCAGCTGTTTTGGCCATCTGGGAAGTGAACCAGTGGATGGAAGACCTCTCTCTCTGTCTCCACCTCTAATTCTGTCTTTCAAGTAAATAAAATAAATCTTTAAATAAAAATAAATAAAGTTAATATTAAAAAGCACAGAATTGGGCCGGCGCCGCGGCTCACTAGGCTAATCCTCCGCCTAGCGGCGCCGGCACACCGGGTTCTAGTCCCGGTTGGGGCACCGGATTCTGTCCCGGTTGCCCCTCTTCCAGGCCAGCCCTCTGCTGTGGCCAGGGAGTGCAGTGGAGGATGGCCCAGGTGCTTGGGCCCTGCACCCCATGGGAGACCAGGAAAAGCACCTTGCTCCTGGCTCCTGCCATCGGATCAGCGCGGTGGCCATTGGAGGGTGAATCAACGGCAAAAGGAAGACCTTTCTCTCTCTCTCTCTCTCTCACTGTCCACTCTGCCTGTCAAAAAAAAAAAAAAAAAAAAAAAAAAAAGCACAGAATTGTGAGTTAGATAACCCTATTTCCAACACTGTAATAGAAGTGATCAAACTGATCACACAAAGTATACCCTTCCAGCTCCATGAAGCCTTCCTTGTCTATTGTGTTCACTGCTAAGGCTGTAGTATGCAGAACACTCAATAGCTGTTACATGGGGAAGTGGCATCCATCTGCCATAAATCACAAGGAATTGTTGCCAGATGACAGAGTATAGCTGGAGACAGGTCATTAAGAGAACATTCACAGCTGCCCTTCTTAAAAAAAGCAACTTTAAAACAAACTTCATTCTGTTTAATGCTAGTATGCAGATATGGAATTGATTTTTGTATACTGACCTTACTTATATTCAGAAACTCTGCTAAATTCACTTATTAACTGGAATAATTTATCCTTATGCTATTTTGGGTTTTCTATGCATTGTTATTTGCAAATAAAGATAGCTTCATTGATTTCTTCCTAATAACTCTTTTAGTATTTTTATTTCTTTTTCTTGTCTTCCTGTACTGGCTAGGAACTCCAACACAAACTGAATGGAACTGGCAACTAACTGCCACTGTCTTCTCCTATTTCTTGATTTGCTTGGTGTTTATAGGGTTGCTTGCTTTGTGGTAACCTATGTATGTTTCATAATAGAATGAATTAAAAATGGAGGGAGAAAGAACGCTGCAGGAAAGGTAAATATCGAAAAGCCTGACAAAATTCTCCAGTTTGGAAGAGAGTACTAGTTTCCTACTGCTACAGTAACAAATTACCACAAATTTAAAGGCTTAAAACAATATAATTTATTACCTTACAATTCTGAAGGTCGGAAGGTCTACAATCAAGGTGCTGGCAGTACTGCTGTTGCTCAGGGGCTCTGTGGGTGGCTTTGTCCTTGCCTTTTCCCTTGGGACATCTTCTACTGAATTCCCAGGCCATAGCATAGAGCTGGATTGGAAGAGGAGCAGCTGGAACACGACCCGGGGCCCACATGGGTGGCAGTACCACAGGCAGAGGCTTAAGTTTCCTGTGCCACAGCATCGGCCTCTCAAGTGAGCTTTTAAAATCATGGACTCTGGGACCAGCACTGTGGTATATAGCAGGTTAAGCTGCTGCCTGCAGCACCAGCATCCCATATGGACACTGGTTTGCTTCCTGCTAATGCGCCTGGGAAAGCAGTGGAGGGTGGTTCAAATGCCCTGGGAGACTTGGATGAGCTTCTGGCTTCAGTCTGGCCCAGCCCCGGCCATTGCAGCCATTTGGGAGTGAACTAGCAGATGCAAGACTTCTCTTTCTCTGCCTCTCTGTAACTCTGCCTTCCAAATAAATAAATAAATTAAAAAAAAATTCACGGGCACTGTGAAGTATCTTAAAAGATAAATGATGGGGGCTTGTGCTGTGACGCAGTGGGTTATTGCCCTGACCTGAAGCGCTGGCATCCCATATGGACACCGGTTTGAGTTGCAGCTGCTCCACTTCCAATCCAGCTCTCTGCTATGGCCTGGGAAAGCAGTAGAAGATGGCCCAAGTCCTTGGGCCCCTGCATCCACGTGGGAGACCCAAAGGAAGCTCTCCTGGCTCCTGATCGGCGTAGCTCCAGCCGTTGCGGCCAATTGGGGAGTGAACCATCGGATGGAAGACCTCTCTCTCTCTCTGCCTCTCCTCTCTCTGTGTAACTCCTTTAAGTAAAAATAAATAAATTCTTAAAAAAAAAAAAAAAGATAAATGATGGAGACTGGCATTGTGGCAAAGTGGGTTAAGATGCTGTTGCCTGCGACACTAGCATCCCACTAAAGCACCAGTTTATACCCCAGCTGCTCCAGGAAAGGCAGCAGAAGATGGCCCAAGTACTTGGGCCCCTGCCACCTATGTGGGAGACCCGGATGGAGTTCCAGACTCCTGGCTTCAGCCTGGCCCTGGCTGTGAAGGCATCTGGGGAATAAACCAGTAGATGTAATATCTCTGTCTTTCCCCTCTCTCTCTGTCACTCTTTCACATAAATAAGTAAATTTTTTTTTTTTTAACAGGCAGAGTATACAGTGAGAGAGAGAGATAGAGAGAAAGGTCTTCCTTTTGCCGTTGGTTCACATGGCCGCCGTGGCTGGCGTGCTGCGGCCAGCGCACCGCGCTGATCTGAAGGCAGGAACCAGGTGCTTCTCCTGGTCTTCCATGGGGTGCAGGGCCCAAGCACTTGGGCCATCCTCCACTGCACTCCTGGGCCACAGCAGAGAGCTGGCCTGGAAGAGGAGCAACCGGGAAAGAATCCAGCACCCCGACCAGGACTAGAACCCAGTGTGCCGGCGCTGCTAGGTGGAGGATTAGCCTATTGAGCCACGGTGCTGGGTAAATAAATTTTTTAAAAACCCCAGAAAATAAGAAAAAACCATATATTATATGATCTCAATTTTATGAAAGGCAAAGAATAAGCAATACAAGCGCAGAGGGGAATGACTAAGATACAGACTATAAACACTGGATAACTCCTTTCTCTTTCTCAAGAGGTGGAGAAAGACAGATATTCACACACATAAACTGGGGGTGAGGGAGTTGGCAACCAAGCTCCAATCCATTGGTTCACTCAACAAATGCCTGTAATCATGGGCTGGGTCTGGGACAAAGCCAAAGCTGAGAGGCAGGAGCATGAAACTCAATACAGGTCTTTCACCTGGGTGACAAGAACCCAATTGAGCCATCACCACTGCTTTTCAGGGTCTGCGGGGGCAGGAAGCTGCAGTCAGGAGCCAGAGGTGAGAACTGAATCCAGGCACTCTGATGTGGAATGCAGGTGTCTTAACTGCTAGGCTAAACAACTGTTCCTAACTTTTTTCCCTTCCCATTCACACTCCTATCTATCTCCTTTCCCCAGACTGAAGTATATCCTAGACATTAAATCACTCATCAGAACATTTTTTTAATTAATTAATTAATTTGAAAGAGTTATACAGAGAAGGAGAGGCAGAAAGAAAGAGGTCTTCTATCCACTGGTTCACTCCCCAATTGGCTGCAAAGGTTGGAGCTGCGCCAATCCAAAGCCAGGAGCCAGGAGCTTCTTCTGGGTCTCCCACGAAGGTGCAGGGGCCCAAGGACCTGGGCCACCCTCCACTGCTTTCCCAGGCCACAGCAGAGAGCTGGATTGGAAGTGGAGCAGCCAGGACTCGAACCAGTGCCCATATGGGATGCCGACACTGCAGACGGCGGCTTTATTGGCTATGCCACAGCACCAGCCCCATGAAGAACATGGGGTTTGAAGTCATGCATGTAGGAGTTCTAATCCTACACTTCCTTACTAGTTATATTACCTTGGGTAAGCTACTTTGTCTCCAAGTTTAGGTACCTACCAGTCACTCACAGAATGCAAGATCACTTTCTCTCCCCTGTTGACTGCAATTAGTTTCGACATCTGTGATGTTTCTCTTAAAGTACAGTTGGCTTGGGGCCGGCACTGTGGCGCAGTAGGTTTATCCTCTGCCTGCAGTGCTGGCATCCCATGTGGGCACCGGTTCTAGTCCCGGCTGTTCCTCTTCCAATCCAGCTCTCTGCTATGTCCTGGGAAAGCAGAAGAGGACAGCCCAAGTCCTTGGGCTCCTGCAGGAAGAGACCAGGAAGAGACACCTGGCTTCTGGCTTTGGATCAGCACAGCTCCAGCCATTGCGGCCATCTGGGGAGTAAAGCAACAGATGGAAGTCCTTTCTCTTTGTCTCTATCTCTCACTGTCTGTAACTCTAATCTCAAATAAATAAATAAAATCTTTAAATAAAAAAGTACAGTTGGCTTCAGTCTACTGCTTTTACCCTAATCTATACTCATTTTATCTTACTTCTGGGTAATTCCAATAACAATCCATTTTTTGGGTCTGGTGCTGTGTCGCCGCAGGTTAAGCCTCTACCTGTGATGTCAGCATTCTATATAGATGCAGGTTCAAGTCCTAGCTGTCCATTTCCAACTGAGCTCCCTGCTATTGCACATGGGAAAGCAGAGAAAGTGCTTGGGCCCCTGCCACCCACCACATAGGAAACCCAGATGAAACTCCTGGCTCTTGGTTTTGGCTCCAGCCATCACAGCCATTTGGGGAGTAAACCAGGGGATGGAAGACCTCTGTAACTCTGCTTTTCAAATAAATAAATCTTTAAAACAAACTAAAACCTATCTCACTTCTTGCTTATTCTATACCTGGGTTTTCTACCATTTTTTGTTTAGATTTTCAGTAAATTACAAAGTTCAAGAGAGAAGCAAGTTTGGATTTGTTTATTTATTTGAAAGGCAAAGTTAAAGAGATGCCGAGGTAGAGAGAGAGACAAAGAGAGAAAGAGAGAGACAGGTCTTCCATCCACTGATTCACTCCCTAAATGGCCGCAACAGCCAGAGCCAGCCCGATCTGAAGCAGGAGCTTCTACCTGGTGTCCCATGTGGGTGCAGGGGCCCAACAACTTGATCCATTTTCCACTGGTTTCCCAGGCCATAGCAGAGAATTGGATCAGAAGTGGAGCAGCTGAGACTAGAACCAGTGCCCATATGGGATGCCAGCACTGCAGGCAGCAGCTTTTACTTGCTATGCCACAGCGCTGGCTCCAAAGCTATCCTTCTTATAAATGTACACTATAACATTAAAATATCCAAGAAGTCTCACTGTAATGGGCTCTTTTTAACACTGTTTTACCCTTATATGATTACATATCCCCCCACCATAACAATTAGGAACCTACAACACAGAACATGCCTGGGAAATATAATGATATACTAATATCACATCAGTGCTCTTAAAGCAATACCTTCATTGGAATACTATCAGCTCAACAAAATGTCAAGACCTCCTCACGGCCAGACTCATAGTGACACATGTTGCTACTGGATCTCCCATGTCATATGACAACACATGCTCAGTGAATTCTGTTCAATGAACATCAGGCTAGACCAAATACATGACTAATCTTGACCAGTAATGAAACTGCTCATGAAATGAAATTGCTGCTACTGACTAGTCCTTGAGATATATTACATTTCTTAGTGGTGAACATCAGAATCTAGAGAAAACATCTAAAACATTCTTAGATTTCTAAAAGGTCATAAGTTCCTAAAGAGTCCTTCTGACACATCCATACTGATTTTCTAGTTCATCCTTGGAATGACGCACACAAGTTAAAAATCATTCTTCACTCTTGAGCTCCAGTGTCCTCTTTAAATGGGGGTACTAACACTTACATGGTAGGCTTATTCTTTTCTTTTAAAAATTTTATTCATTTATTAGAGAAGGATAGAAGTTGAAAGGGCACAGTACACACTAATTTACTCCCTGAATACCTGTAATGGCTGGGATTGGGCTGGGCCACTAGGAGCCAAGAACTCAATCCAGGTCTCCCATATGGGTAGCAAGAACCCGAATAACTGAGTCATCACTGCTGCCTCCCAGGGTCTGCATTAGCAGGAAGCCTAGAGTCCGACTTAGAACCCAGGCATTCCAATACGGGATCTGGGTATCTAATCACTTGGTTGAACACCTATTTCATGGTAGGCTTATTAGGAAAACATAAAAACTGATGGAAGTATATATCCCAGGGACTGACACATGGTAGATGATTATTTTTCCTCGTCATGGAGAACAATAAAGCTGAGTAAAATGAAAAGAAACACGGATAACACTTTATACAGAATGGCCAGGGAAGATCTCTCTAATAAGGTGACATTCCAAAAGGAGTGAGAAAGCCACATGACTATCTGGGAACAGAGCATTCCAGGTTTAAGAAAAAAGCAATGGGGAGACCAGTGTTGTGGCATAGTGGGTAAAGCCGCTGCCTGCAGTGCCAACATCCCATATGGGTGCTCATTCGAGACCTGGCTGCTCCACTTCCAATCCAGCTCTCTGCTGTGGCCTGGGAAAGCAGTGGAGGATGGCTCAGGTCCTTGGGCCCCTACACCTTCGTGGGAGACCCAGAAGAAGCTCCTGGCTCCTGGCTTTGGATTGGCGCAGCTCCAACCTTTGCGGCCAACTGGGGAGTGAACCAGTGGATGGAAGACCTCTCTCTCTGCCTCGCCTTCTCTCTCTTTGTGTAACTCTTTCAAATAAATAAATAAATATTAAAAAAAAAAAAAAGCACTGTCAAAGACCCTTAGGCACAAGTGGCTGATTTGTCCAAGGAGCAGCAATGATATCAGTGTGACCAAAACTTACTGGGAATGAAAAGAGCAGTGGCAGCGGAGGTCAGCATTGCAGTGAGGAGGGATCGAGGGAGGATCAGACCATGAAGGTCATCACAGGCCATTTTTAAAACCTTAGCTTTTACTCTAAGTAAGAAGAAAAGCCACTGGAAGATTTTGAAGACAGAACTGACATAATTTCCCGATCTTTTAAAAAGATTATTCTTGGTGCTGTCTGAATATAGACTTGGGAGCAGGAAGAGGGAGGAACTGAAGAAACCAGTTAGAAGGGGTTTCAATGAATCAAATTAGGGCACAGTGATAAGAAGGAATTGCATCTGCTTGTATGTTGAAGGTTAAGTCAGACATTAATTATTGGTGGGTTAGATATAGAGTCATAAGATAAAGACAGGAATCAAGAATAACCCTGAGGGGCTGGTGTGTTGGCGTAGCAGGCAAAGCTGCTGCTTTAAATGCCAGCATCTCATAAAAGCACCAGTTCCTGTTCCAGCTGCTTCACTTCCAATCCAGCTCCCTGCTAATGGTTGGGAAAAGCAGCAGAAGATGGTCCAAGTGCTTGGGCCCTGCCCACCCATATAGGAGACCCAGATGAAGCTCCTAGCTCCTAGCTCCTGGCTTCAGCCTTTCAGCCCTGCCATTGTGGCCATCTGGGGAGTGAACCAGCAAATGGAAAATCTTTTCCTCTTTCAAATAAGTAAATAAATCTTAAAAAAAAAAAAACCCTGAGAATTGTGACATAAAGAAACCTAAAAAATCAAAGCTGCCATTTACCAAGGAGGGGAACAATGAAGGAAGAGCAGGCTTTAGGGGTAGGGGAGTAACATAGGATTTAGGAGTATAGATTTGGAGGTGTTAGATTCAGCATATCTCCTTCACAGCACTTGAGTGCAGACCTACCTTAATCTGAATGTGGTAGATTCCTGGGTAGCCTGTGAATCACCAGTACAGGCTGAGGGCTGGACTGCTGGCTCTACGCTCGTCCATAGCCAGATCATATACTGAGTATCTGACACTAAAGCTGGTGGAGCTGATGAGCTAATGAAAATGCGGCTTGGGAAGTCTCAAGCTGGATAGGACTCCTCCCTTTGTTCTTCACTCAAGAAAACTAACTCAACAGGCAAGCCATCAAAGCACTCTCTGGAATCATTGTTAACCTGTGATCAAAAAAGAAGAGTACCAGAATCCTTTGGCCCGAGTCAAGGATGTCCAGTTTCTCTTCCAACCCAACATTTTCCACAAAGTATAAACAACTTGTTAGCTGTCCTCAGCCTTGCATACTATACATGCACATTACTGTCCCTTTCTGAAACCAAAGTGCAGAATTTCACTCCAAAGTTTTGCTGGCAAGGCATAAAATGATCTAATCACTAGGTTAAACACCTGTTTCATGGTGGGCTTATTAGGAAAACATAAAAACTGATGGAAGTTTTAGCCTAGGGACTGACACATCATAGATGATGATTATTCCTCACCTTGGAGAATAAAGTGAAATAAAATGAAAGGAAGGTAGATAACACTTTGAGAAAGACAGTTTCTCTCATCCCTAGGATCCATGAGTCATTAAAGGGATCCAAAAGTATGGATTTTTGATCTATCAATGTCTAGAATCTTTATCTATTTACAGAAATTTAACCAAAAGGAATATATGCCCTAATTCAGTTGTAAGGCATCATTACTGTTTATGCCAGTGAAAAAAGGTAACATTCTCTGTTCAATAAAGCAAAGATGGTTAAAGGAATCTTGCCATAGAAAAGAATACTAGGCAATGACCAAAAATGATCCTGAGTTGTGTATTTGGCCTACCAGTTAAGATGCTGGTCAGGCCCAGAACGTCCCACATAGGCGTGCCTGGGTTTCAGTCCTGGCTCTACTCCAGATTCCAGCTTCTTGTAATGCATGCCCTGGACAGCAGCAGGAGACAGCTCAAGTAGCTGGGTCCCTGCCACTCCTGTGGGTGATCTGGATTGAGTTTCCAGATCGTAGCTTTGGTCCTCCTGCCACTGTAGGCATTTGGGGAATGAACCAGCAGATGGAAGCTCTCTTGTCTGTTTTTCTTTCTCTCAAATAGTAGTAATAATGATTGCATATAACAATACATTAAAAATACTAAGCAATGAAGCAGATTATATATACTATGAGTAATATGGACCCCAGTTGTTTTTTTTTTTTAAGGTTTATTTATTTATTTGAAAGTCAGAGTTACACAGAGAGAGGAAAGACAGTGAGAGAGTCTTCCATTTGCTGGCTCACTCCCCAATTGGCCACAATGACCAGAGCTGTGCTGATCCAAAGCCAGGAGCTAGGAGCTTCCTCTAGGTCTTCTCATGTGGGTGCAGGGGCCCAAGGACTTGGGCCACCTTCCACTGTTTACCTAGACCACAGCAGAGAGCTGGATCAGAAGTGGAGCAGCCGGGACTTGAACCGGTGCCCATGTGGGATGCCGGCACTGCAGGTGGTGGCTTTACCTGCTACGCCAATTGTTTTTATTTATTTATTTATTTATTTTTTTATTTTATTTATTTATTTATTTCTTTATTTTGACAGGCAGAGTGGACAGAGAGAGAGAGAGAGAGAGAGAGAAAGGTCTTCCTTTGCCGTTGGTTCACCCTCCAATGGCCGCAGCGGCCGGCGCACTGCGGCCGGTGCACCGCGCTGATCCGATGGCAGGAGCCAGGTACTTCTCCTGGTCTCCCATGGGGTGCAGGGCCCAAGCACTTGGGCCATCCTCCACTGCACTCCCTGGCCACAGCAGAGAGCTGGCCTGGAAGAGGGGCAACCGGGACAGAATCTGGCGCCCCGACCGGGACTAGAACCCGGTGTGCCGGTGCCGCAAGGTGGAGGATTAGCCTAGTGAGCTGCGGCGCTGGCCACGCCAATTGTTTTTAAAAACAATGTGTGGGCCCGCCACTGTGGTGCAGTGGGTTAAAGCCCCAGCCTGCAGCACCAGCATCCCTCATGGGTGCCGGTTTGAATTCCAGCTGCTCCTCTTCCAGTCTAGCTCTCTGTTATGGCCTGGGAAAGCAGCAGAAGATGGCCCAAGTCCTTGGGCCATGTACCCGTGTGGGAGACCTGGAAGAACTCCTTGCTCCTGGCTTTGGATTAGCCCATTTCTGGCAGCTGTGGTCATTTGGGGAGTGATCTAGCAGAATGGAAGACCTCTCTCTCTCTTGCTATACCTCTGTCTCCGTAACTCTGTCTTTCAAATAAATAAAATAATTCTTAAAAAAAAAAAAAGTGTGTGTGTGTGTGTGTGTGTGTGTGTGGAGTGAAAGTTAAATAACAGTATATGCAGTTAACAAAATAACAGTGCTGTTATCTCTGGGTAGAGGGATTAAGGACAAATTTTTATTCTTTTTACTTGTCTGTGATTCCCAAACTTTCCACAAATATTCTTCTATACTAAGAACAAGTTTTTAAAATTTTATATTCAATATAAAATCTCATATTTGCATTATTTGAAATTCATGCTTGGAATTATTTTTTACTTTTTTTGTTTTTAAGTTTTTAAAAACTGGCTACCAATGTCCCTACAACACACCTCACCTAGATAAAAAGACTTCCTCCTGGGAAACCATTTGTGGGCTCCTCTCCAAAGACCTCTCTCCTCTCAGAGTTTATAATGCTAACAAATCTGCAGAAAATCAGAAAGTCAGTTGCAGGGGACCCTGCCTCAGCACAGGTGGCCTGCTGCCACACCCACAGCCCGATGACTGCTCCTTGGGGAAATGTGGAACAGCGCAGAATGCCCTGCCCTCCACCTGGCTGAAGACCCAACAGTTAAGCAGGGACTAGGAGCCCCATAGTCCCCACCAGCGCAACATGGAATGAACTTTGTTTTCTATAAACAGACAGACAAGAAAAAAGTTTAAAACATAATCCTTAGAGGAAAGAAAATAGAAACCAGGCAGTGGGGAATGCTTCATATTCCTAAAAGCTTTTTTTGTAAGTTAACACATGGTGTCTGCTTCTCTCTAGTCACCTATTTATCACTCTCCTCCTTAGAGAAGGGAAAAAGCCCTGGCTGTTTTCCTAGTGCAGAGTTTTGTGGCTGGGGGGAAGGAGGTAGGGGGGAGGAAGGAGGGTGCTTTAAGCATGATGCAAACCATTTGGAGCTAAGTGAGAGCACTGCCAACACAAGCTGCACTATTTAAACAAGTGAGGAAATGATCGTATATACAACATGCCAGCGAGCACACACACACACACACCAAAGGAAGTCGACAGGGCCTTTTTTTTCTTCAGGACACAGAGCTGGATGTCAGCGGCTAAAAGGTCGATATTTTCCCTTAACACCCTTCTCAATGACTTAATCATGTTCCGTTTGCACAAAAAACTTCCCAAGAATAAAAAAGTCTGGAGAATTAAGAGGACGGGTGAACAGGGAGGGATATTTGGCCTGGGGCTGACCTTCTCCGAGGTTTTCTCCACGTAGCAGGGGTCCTGAGGGGCAGCCAGCAAGGGGACAAAGCCCGAGAGAAGCCGATCCTCTTCCAGGATGAGAAGGGTGAGGTCATCGTCCGGGTCCTTATACAGTGGCACCTCTGACTGGTTCACTGCAGTCAGTATGTTACAGAAATCAGCCAGCGTCGACCACACATCCACAGCAACCCTGCGAGGAACAAGATAAGAAAAGAAGTGCAGCTCTAAAGTGGGGCCAGTAAAAATGCCGTTAGTGTATGTGAGCAGGAAGGTCCTGGCAGCCAAGGCTGTTCTACGCTGGCAGCTGCTAGGAAATTGCACCAGAATGCTAGGACGGGGAACTGTCTTGCATGGCAGTCATCTGGGGTGTATGTGTCCACCCATGCAAAGTTTAAATTGATTAGGGGGAATTTTTAATCCTAAACAGAAAGGAGAAAGAATTTAGAGAACCAGTTGCCTAATGCAGGTCCTGTCACCTTTCCAGACAGTGTGCCTGAGACACTTACTCACTCTAGACACGCAGTGCCCCAGGCATCTCCCAGAACTGCCCCCTCCTGTGCAGCCAAGTATATGCCACACAGAGAGCAGCAGGGCATCAGCCTCCCTCTTCCAGCCACAGTCACAGACAGTCCAGTTACTGTGCAGTCATGTGGGGCTTTCCCCTACAATGCTTTAGGACTATATATGTATAAGCAGGAAAACAAACAAACTGTCAAACACTGATCCAACAAAAACCTCATTTCTGCCTGCCAAGATCCTCCCAGGAAGGTGAAGTCTCTCATGCACTCCAGCAGACGCATCAGCCTCAGTGCTGTCTCAGCCCTCCTGGGCCCTCTCCCTCCTCTCACTCACCTGACACTGTCCCAGTTTTAGCTGAAAGTCCCATTTCCCCAGAAACCTCCCAGTCCTGGGAAAACCAGGCTAGTTGGTCATCCTAATTGTGTATCTCAGGTTCTGGCTGAACCTGAGAAAAAACCCTTAAACTGTGGAATCTGGCTCTCCCCAGGTGAAATTCCATTAAAGAGAGAGGGTTCATTTCTGTCACCATCACTTGTCAGTAGATGTCATCATTTACTGTGGTTGAGATTCCTGTGTTGGTGGGCGCTGCAAATTCATCTAGTATTTGTTGTGGTGGTGTTTGCTTGTCCAAGATACCTCAAATTGTGGTTAGATACAGGGGCTGACAAGGATACAGACTTGGCTTTTCTTCTCCAGAGAAGCACCTAACCTGGGAGTTTCAAACAGGTGGTACTGTCTGGATGCTAAGTTTTAGTCCTAAAGGAGTGAGATGCATAGGAGAATTACAAAGAAAAACTTCACAATTAGGTTCAAGAGGTGGAATGGCAAGAGGCAGTAAGTAGAGATCCCTAAGAATCATCCTGGAATTACCCTAGGGGAGTTACTGCACAGGAGCCCCACCTACTAGGGAGTGACCTCAAACCTAAGCAATTTGTTTCTCCTGGTGACTAGCAAAAAGATGGCTTTCAAGGGACAAGCCGCTGGAGAAAGTGAGGTAGAGGTATGGGAACTCCCTGACTGGCTCCAGGTGGAAGGAGGCTGCACTGGTTTATTTACTGTAATCACTGCACTAAGAAAAGGCAATGAAATGAAACATCTTGATTTCAATAGTGTCCTGGGAACCAGGCGGAACACAGCCCCATTAATCACACAACGGCACATAATCAACACACGTGTACTGCAGAAGTAACTTGCTTCATAGTGTTTGCCCAGGAAAAAGAACATGTTTGGGAAGAATCACCGGAGGGACAGGAGTTTTCCAAAGCTTCTCTCTGCACAGACACCAACAACCAGACTCATTCACAAAGCTCCATCTTTTGGCTCAGCCTGGTTTGGCTGTCAGAAATGTTTAAATATGGAAAAAAATAAACAGTTGCAACACGTTTCTGCGAAGAGATCTGCCTGAGCCCCTTTGTGATGTAATGGGAAACTCGGCATTCAGGCTACCAGCTGTAGAATAAACAGAACTTCGAGGGTTAAAAGGAACTGAACTTTCCACGACCCCATCTGCAGAGAAGAAAATAATAAGAGGAATGATGCACTGCCCCACAGCTCTGATAGTTTATCCTCCGGTCCCGGCTGCAGAGACAAGCACCGGATGTGATAGTGCTGCTCAGGGCCGCCTCCGAGGTTAGCGCTGCCCATGGGAGACGCACAGGGAGGCTCTTCCAGTTCCCCGCTTCCTCCCCCAGTGCCCTGCTGGCCACTTGAGCCCACTGCCTGAGTCTGATCCCACAGCGCTGGTGAGCTCTGGCCAACAGGCATTGCTCGGCTGCAGAGCAGCAATTTGGAAAATAAACAGGAAAGACGACAGTGAGAAGGAAGAAGGTGAAAAGTCTCCCAGCTGAATTCTTGGCTTAGGGGCCCTGGTTGGTGCAGAACAGGTCAAGGCTGCTATAGGACATAGGGCTGGGGTGGAGATGGGGAGAGCAGCAGCATCCCCAGCCAAAGAGTGGCAGCAGAAAATTACCCAAGGCTGACAGTGGGAGGCCCCACATCTCTCTCTCATCCTCCCACCCCTACCATTTTGGATCCAAGACGAAGAAATATGTGGTACCATGTGGTTCTCATTACCAAGCTCTCCTGTCCCCTAAGGCTCAGATAAACCAAAACTGACTCCTCCCAGCCATTGCTGGCCACCACTAGGGACCCCTGCCCACATCTGCCTTTTGCCTATTACCACCCACCTTGTACCAAAACCTTAAGACTCACTGCAAAAATAAGGTGGATGAGAGTTCCTACTCCAAGATTGATTTGTAAGACAGAAGCTGATGCCAAAAGACATAGGAAGTGCCCTGAGTTCCCAATTCAGAAATATAAATAAAAGTGGTCAAAGGGCCAAACTAAACTGAGCAGAACCAAGGGAACACACAAAATTCTTCAATGAAAGGTCATTTCTGCCCTGATCAATTCAAAGTGATAATGTTTTGAACTCTAACTCTGAGAAGGTGATTTCTTCTGCTGTCCCAGTGGGATCATCCAAGCTCAGTTCACATTTCCCTATCATTATCTCCACTCACTGAATACCACAGACATGAACACAACTAAGTGTGTATCCACAGGTCATGTATGGCCCTGCAGGGGAGTGGGCAGTGTCAAGAAACTAATCCTAAAAGGAAGAGGTGCTTCACAAAATTAGGTGAGTTGGGGCCGGCGCTGTGGTATAGCAGATAAAGCTGCTGGCACCTGCAGTGACAGCATCCCAAATGGGCACCGGTTCAAGTCCCGGCTGCTCCACTTCTGATCCAGCTCTCTGCTATGTCCTGGGAAAATAGTAGAAGATGACCCAAGCCCTTGGGCCCCTGCATCCGCGTGGGAGACCCGGAGGAAGCTCCTGGCTCCTGGCTTTGGGTTGGCACAGCTCCGGCCATCGGCCGTCGTGGCCAATTGGGGAGTGAACCAGTGGATGGAAAACCTTTCTCTCTGCCTCTCCTCTCTCTGTGTAGCTCTTTCAAGTAATAAATAAATCTCTTAAAAAAAAAAAAAAATTAGGTGAGTTGCCTGAAGTTACAAGTCAAGATATCTGCAAGAGGATGAGGTAATTCCTGGAATCCAGGCAACAGCACCTTAGCTTACCCCCATCAGGCCTCTGGCTGGGAGGTCAGTTCCATGGGTGAACACAGGCCTTCCTGTCTGAGTGGAAGGGGAAAAGCTTAGCTTTTTCCTGCTTCAGTTCCTTTTCCCAACTAGGAGCACCTTCTAACCTTCACCTCATAGCAGCCCTTGGACCCTAAAGAATTCAAGGTTGGCCCATGCCAGAGTCCAATGTCAAATGTGGGTGGCTGTGAGGAACTTTAAACAGCTCCCAATCTTCTGGAAATGTTTGGGAAATGATTTCACAAAAGGTTTTTCTGACCATCTCAAACCACCTCTGACTCTAAATGGACTGTGGGCTCAGGCAAGTCCTCTGGCTCATTCCAGTTCAACTTGGACTTGGGGGAAACTCTCAGAGTCCACCAAATCCCACAGAAGTTAGGGTGTAGCCTTCACCAAGCAGACACAAAGCAGCCAGAGAATATGAAACTGTCCAGTGAGCCCATTTATGACTCCCAGAATGGTGGCAAGGGAGTCTCTCAACAGCTGTGATGTGATTAGTGAGCCGGGATCAGCAGTTGCAGGGCGACCCACTGGCCCAGCCCCACAGAACACACCACACACCAGGAGAGCAGACCCCTGGCTGGAGTCTGAACACCAGATCCTAGCTGGGGACAGACCAGCAGCGAGTAGTGAGAGGTATGCACTCAGAACCAAGGCTCACTCACTTCCCTACAGACATGCATTCACTTACTCCACCAGGAAAGGAAAAAAATAAGAGTTAATTTACTTTTTATTGCCTTAGAATTCCAAGGTTTAATGTAGCTGTCAGTTTGAGTGCAGTGCAGCTGCTGGCCGATACAATGCAGCCCAGGCCAGCCCAGGTGACTGGGGAAACACATTTCACAGAAATGAACCAACACACACTCCTGGCTGGTTGTTTGGGGGATATTGACTTGGGGAATCAGATTAACCCTTCAGGCTGGGGTTAGTTCTGCAAACAGTATTAGAAAAGCAGCTTCAGTCCAGAGAACTGAGAAGTCCTACTCCCAGGCGGGCCAGTCAGTTTCTGTGTTTCTGAGTTCAGAATTTTCTCCTGGGACAGGTTACCCAACTACAACATGCTCCAAAGATTAAGGTGTGAGGTATGTGAGGCATATTATATCAAAACGATCTACTTTCTAGCCTGGAACTCAGAAAGAAAGGCAGATCTGCCAGCTTCACAGGAAAGGGGTCAGGTGGGACTCTCCTGAAAACATCAACTGAGGTGGGACTGAGAGATGGAGAGAGTCGGAAAGAGCAGAGTGCCAAGGCTCAACCAGAGCCTGGTCTATCTTTCCAGCAAACACAAGGAGGACTGAGTGCTCACTCCTTCATATTTTTACTGGGGGAACAGGCTGACTGGTGATTAATATCAAGTACAATGACCCCATGTTACAAGCCTGCAGGGGCCTGTGGAGGTGGCCATTTCCTGTGTAATACCAGCTTGTTTAAACACTAACATTCAAACTCCACAGCTGCAGAACAAACCCGGA
Organism: Oryctolagus cuniculus; assembly: GCF_964237555.1. Classification (NCBI taxonomy): domain Eukaryota; kingdom Metazoa; phylum Chordata; class Mammalia; order Lagomorpha; family Leporidae; genus Oryctolagus; species Oryctolagus cuniculus. Next base: position 47,669,910 of record NC_091448.1, read on the forward strand.
AAGAGTTGAGTGAGAAGAAGCCCTGCATTGTGTTTCAGAGCTATAGAAGATCAGAGAAGTAGTGCAGATGGGAAAGGACTTGGGTCTTCTGGTTCCTGGGGTGAGGAGACCTGGAAATACAGCCAAGATGGCACAGAAACTGGGCACAAAGAAGCTGAAAAATTGAAAATTCATGGACTTGGACACAAAGGGGAAAGATAAAAAGCTACAATAAGGAAAAGTCTTCTGGATACATAATATCTGATTTTTAAAAGGGTCAAGTAAGACCACCTAGGCCATGGAAGCCCTCAGTCAACTGGAGAAAACTGCAAGAGATGGGCAGCTAATGGCAGAAAGGGACCCGATACCTGGTCTTAAAAAACAGCTTAGCAGCCCCTTGGAAAGCCAAAATGTCATGCTGACACTGCTTGCGATAGGCTGAGGATCTGGTTGTAGTGCCAGAGTGCTAGGTAGTTCAACAGGCCCTGGGATGAGGTGGAGAGATTTAGGAAATGAAAACAGTATCTTCCAGATGCCACCATGACACACAGAAGAGGCAAAGATGACAGCGGTCACCATTCTAGAAGTTAACACATGGGCAGCAAGATAATTTTCTCCAAGAATACAAGATGTTTATTGGGTGACCCAAAAGAATCTTTTCTCTCTCTCTCTCTCTTTCTTTTTTTTTTTTTTTTTTTTGACAGGCAGAGTGGACAGTGAGAGAGAGAGACAGAGAGAAAGGTCTTCCTTTTGCCGCTGGTTCAACCTCCAATGGCCGCCACGGCTGGAGCGCTGCGGCTGGCGCACCATGCTGATCTGATGGCAGGAACCAGGTACTTATCCTGGTCTCCCATGGGGTGCAGGGCCCAAGCACTTGGGTCATCCTCCACTGCACTCCCTGGCCATAGCAGAGAGCTGGCCTGGAAGAGGGGCAACCGGGACAGAATCCGGCGCCCCAACCGGGACTAGAACCTGGTGTGCCGGCGCCGCAAGGTGGAGGATTAGCCTAGTGAGCCACGGTGCCGGCCCCAAAAGAATCTAAGATGTGGTTGAAGATGAGCCTTTCTACCTTACTAGTTTACAAAAGCAAATCAACTTGGGTATTTGGCAGAGTATTCAACTTTAAGTCAGTTTTGTCCAATAGGGCAAATCAGATTCTGAAGTTTGGTCATCCTGTACTACTGCAAGAACATGACCTTCATGTTCAAAGCAGTGTAGCTGGAACCTTATGGCCAACAGCAGGTCACAATAACCTTATCCTGGGATTTCTCAAGTACAGACCACCTCTCTACAGTGCCCCCTCAGCCCTCAACCTCTATGTAGGTCAGAGTCTTATTTGATTTCAGTTCTAAGCTGCACTCTTGGGTATAGCCTCTGTCACATCACTGCAGTGTGTTAAACCCATCAGCTCTGTGTGTTTGGGAAACAGCAGCCCCTAGGGAATCTCGACATCTCCACGGCATGAGTGGAGACCTCGGCGGCCTCCCTGGTGCCGATTCTCACGGTTCCTGCCTCTCCAAACTTTTAGCTGTAACCACTCCAACACGTCTTCTTAGTTTAGCACACACTGGACCCAAATAACCTCAGCCCAGAGCTGGAAAGTACTCTCTCTGGGGTCAGCTGCTGTACCCTGCTGGGGTCAGACTGCAGCCTTAGGCCAACACCCCTTCCTCCTACAAGGAGTCCTGTGGGAGGAGTGAGGAGGGGATGCAGGCTCCTGCCGTGGGAGAGATCATGTGTGCCCCACATCAGCACTTGGAGGAAGAGGAACCCCCTGGTGCCAGGCTGTAGTGCTGACGCCCCAACCCGGAGCCAGGGAGACTGGGTGGGGAGCCAGGGTAGCAAAGGGGCTTCCCACAGTCACCACCACTTCCTTCAGGGAAGTGCTGATGGACTATTACTTAGTGACCTCCTAAAATGCCCTTTTGGGAACACGTACTAAGCGTCCTTGAAGGGGTGCCGATTAGACTTGGGATTAGTTCCTATTTCAGACCTGCCCTATGAGGCTGAGTGAACTAGCAGTTTTTTAACTCAAGAATTTCTATCTCGTCTGTAGGTTCAGCACTAGTAAGCTCCCTGAGGAAACTGACTCACTGCACACTCCCTCGTATCTCCAGTTCTCCCATGTGACAGTACTTCAGAGGGCTCCCTACAAGCCTTTTCCAGTGTGCTCTGTAGACTATATAAGACAAACCATGAAAAAGCAGCAGGTCCAGGAATTTCTGGAGTTTTTTTTTTTTTTAACAGTACTCCAATCCAACAGTGTGATAAATGCATCCGAGCTACAATTAGGAAGATATATAGCATCAGAATGCGAAGGTCTGGGCAGCCTGGTGAAACGCGGGCTCTCCAGAGCCCCAGCTATGTTTCCCATTATGTAACCCTGGTCATGGGCAGACAGCCAGACTCCAAATGAAAAAGAGACTCTGGCTTGGCACTGGTTCTATTTTCCTATCCTCATTCGGGGTCAGCGCAGTGTCATACAGCTGCAGAGAAAGCTCTGGGGATTAAACCTGGGAAAGCCTCCAAGACCAGGACCTGGGTTCAAGTACCAGCTGAAAGCAATAAACCAACTGCCACAGCTGGGCTAGGTTTGGATGTTCTCAAAGTCCCCTGATTCTTTCACTTACTGAGAACTAGAGATCAAGATGAGGGAAGATTTGGCTTCAGCAGAGACTGTGAAATGAGGTAGGTTGTACCCTGCCGTGGCCTTGCCACAGGTCCAGGGATGCAAGGGTTCCCTTTACTGCTGCTCTGCTCCTCCGCATCAGCTGACAGGCACACCTTTCCTCAAGCTCACCTGGAGGGCAGAGAGAGCAGCTGCCTCTCCCTTCTCACAAGAGGGCTGGTTTAGAAGTAAGCTGAAACCCTGCCAACGCACGGGGTAAGTAGATGGTTCCTCCAAAGATGGTGGTCTCTTTGAAACAGACCAAAGAACTTCATACTGTGTTTTACAATGAAAAAGGCCACTTTTCACACCATGCTATAATCCTCTACACCAAAAATCTCCTGGGATAGGAAGCCAGCCTATTGCAACTTCTAACAGGTAATATGCTGGCTCTGGCACACACTATGAGGGGAGGCACCAAAGAACCTGCAAACTTGCCTGCAGCACTCTCCAATGACAGTGCTGCTCTATCACCATCAGCGGCGGTGTTCCACATGTGCCACCTACTACCCAAGAAAAGCAGATTTGAGCAGTAAGAAGGGGATTGTGGGCAAAGAGGAGAGAATCAAGGACACTAATCATGAACTCTGACATTTCCCTAGGACAGTGGAGGATGTTGTGCAATGATTCTCTAACTGCACAAGAAAAGAAGTTACCAAATGAAAGACAGGGAGGGGCCGGAGTGGGTAAGATGAAATAAGGGTCCAGCATGTCAAAGAGACCATTTGGGAGTGGGCTTTATGGAGGAAAAGCACATGGAAATACAGACTATCTGGTCACCTTATCTTAGGGTCATAGGAATTTGTCTTTGCAGAGAACAAATGCAGGCAATAATCAACGCAAGCAAGCAAAGGAGAGGTGTTAATTGGAAGCTGTTTCCTTGCTACTCCCTTGAGAGCATATCTAGACCCTCCAAAACGAAGAGCTGCAACAATAACCTTTTGAGTGTCAGGGGGTTACAGTTCTCACATCTACAGAACCACGTGGGGGGCCGGCGCTATGGCGTACTGGGTAAAGCCACCATAAAGTTCGAGTCCCGGCTGCTGCTCCAGTTCCAATCCAGCTCTCTGCTGTGGCCTGGGAAAGCAGTAGAAGATGGCCCAAATGCTTGGGTCCCTGCACTTGCATAGGAGACCTGGAGGAAGCTCCTGGCTCCTGGCTTCAGGTGGGCATAGCTCTGGCTGTTGCGGCCATCTGGGGAGTGAACCATTGGATGGAAGACCTCTATTTCTTTCTTTCTCTCTCTCTCTCTCTCCCCCTCCCTCCCTCACTCCATCTCCTTCTCCTTCTCTCTGTGTAACTCTTTCAAGTTTTTTTTTTTAAATCTTTTTTTTAAAATAACCACTTGGGGTGTATGGGTGTATTATTCTTTTTTTTTTTTTTTTTACAGGCAGAGTGGACAGTGAGAGAGAGAGAGAGACAGAGAGAAAGGTCTTCCTTTGCCGTTGGTTCACCCTCCAATGGCCGCCACGGCCAGCACGCTGCGGCTGGCGCACCGCGCTGATCCAATGGCAGGAGCCAGGTACTTCTTCTGGTCTCCCATGGGGTGCAGGGCCCAAGCACTTAGGCCATCCTCCACTGCACTCCCTGGCCACAGCAGAGAGCTGGCCTGGAAGAGGGGCAACCGGGACAGAATCCGGCACCCCGACCGAGACTAGAACCCAGTGTGCCGGCGCCGCAAGGTGGAGGATTAGCCTAGTGAGCTGCGGCGCCGGCCCAAGGGGTGTATTATTCTTAAAAGAAAGGACCCCAAAGTATGGGAGATCAGGGAGCATGAGATCCAAGTCTGAAAACCCACAGAACCATGGTACCTTGCCAATCTCTCAGCTTTGGTATGGACTCAGCAAGTATTAGGGAGTTACCTGAGAAACTAGGAAGGAAGGACGTAAAATTCTTATCTTTCTTGTGCTTGGATCTGACAGCTACAAGGTGGGACTGTTCAGGGGCATCAGGTTTGCTCTATTGAACTGTGACACCAGTCCTTAAACAACCACATGTCTTGGAGGCAGACCCCAGGACAGCAAGCCCTTCCTTTATGCTTAAACTTGCACTCCAAACACAGCCAGCTGCTGATCCTGACTGCAGAAAGAGTGCAGCAAGTATTTTATCCTTGATCACACTGACTTCTCAAGCCCAGACTGGACTCACAAGAGACCAAGTGGTATCCACAGCTACAGGAACTTATTTACTGGGCAATTTGATTCAATATATTCTTTGGTTAGATTTGCTCTCCCTGTGAAGAAAAGTCTGAAAAGACTAAGCAAATATGATTCAAGTTTCCCAGCCCCAACCCCTCCCTCTTCCCCTACCCCCTGCCTCTCTGTAGCCCAGGATGTGAAGTCCAGCTGGGGATGGCTGTAGCTTGGACCACGTGCCCAGCTGCAGATTGAGCCCTTGCCCAAAGATGGGCAGCAGCTCACAGAGCCGGCAACGGGCCATTTGCTGCAGCATCCAAAGGGAAAACAGACTCAGCACCTCAAGCATATGAAGCCCAGCACTTCCTGTGTGAGCTTTCCATTTCCTCGGCCAAACAAAAGCCAAAGAGAGTGAGAGGGAGGAGGGATGAAGGGAGACATGTGGCAGCAGAGAGCTAACAGACCTGACAGCGCAGGCTATGGGTGAACAGAGGCTGAGTGGATCACATCTAAGGGACCTGTGGCTGTGAGGTGAGGTGACCCAGAGAAGGCCCAGGGACAGAGGGTCTGCCTCTGCACCCCTGCAGGGAGGGATGCTCAGCAGCCCCTGCTCATGCCCAGAGACCACAGCTTAGATACTGGAGCTCTTTCTTGGCATTTTCTTTCCAAAACTGCAGACTGGCCTAGTCTACATTATACATGAAAAGTCTGAGGCTATGCATGTTAACTCTTTGAGGACCACTGCTGGGAAACAGCTGACCCTTACTAGCAGTTTTGTCACTTCCTTTGTGTGGCCCCCAGCTGCCCAACTCAGGGCTCAACCCTGGCTCATGATGGAGTGTATTTTGGAAACCTAGGAGCGTTCACAGGAAGGATGCAGAGAATGGTCCAAGGCCATGAACATTATCTACTCAGTTATAGAACTGTAGCTGGGAAAGGAACAGGGAGAGTGGAATAAACAGGTCAAGGGTCCTTGTTGGAGTGAGGAATAAGAAAAAAAATCTGAAGGAGGGAGGGTCAGACTACACGATCCACACAGAAAAATCAACAACTGCTGCTGTAGCCTCCCTCTGTGGGTTACCCAGGAGTCTAGGGGAGCCACATGGTGTCCCCCAACCCATTCCAAGGAGATATCATAGTGCAGTGAAGGCCCCCTTACTTATCATCCTGTATTTGCCCCACTCCCAGCCCCTCCCAAGAGCACAGGAGATGAATGCTGAGGTACTGGGTATGGATACCTGTATTGAAACATATGCTTACACCCCACACAGAGCCTGGTGAGAACCTATAATGCACAGAATGGGAGACGGGGGGGTCGGGGAGAGAAAAGAAGGAGAAGGTAAGGAGAAACATAGAGGGAGGAAATAAAGCAAGACAAAGACACCGAGAGTTGGGAATAAGAAAAAGAGAGTGAGGACGGGAGCAGGAGGGAAAGAGATGAACAGTGAACACAGATAAACAGAAAAGCAGCCTGTCTGCACACACATGACAACAGCAATGTGCACATGAGCACACAGAGACACAGACACAGAGAACAGAACACAAGGGAGCATGGACAAAATCAGCAAGCCTTTTCTGTAATGGGCTGGACAGTAAATATTTCAGGCTTTGTGGGTCATCCCGTCTCTGTGGCAACGACTCAGCACTGCTGCTGTAGTGTAAAAGCAGCCACCAATGGAGCAGAAACAAGTATGCGTGGCTATGCTCCAACACCACTCTAATGGACGCTGAAATCTGACTTTTACATCATTGTTATAACTCATTAAACAGTATTCTTTTGATTTTTCAAATCATTTAAAAATGTAAGCCATTCTTAGCTTGTAGGTCATAGTTTGCTGACCTCTGATATAGATACACAGCAGAGGTAGACAAGAGAAGCAGGCAAGGGATAGACAGAGTCAGGGAAGCGAAGACCAAGCAAGCCAGGCAGGCAACAGGTGAGGCAAACAGAAATGAACAAAAATGAACACAGATGTAGATATTCACAAATATATAAACACACACTGTCACAGCACAGGATTGCATACAGCAATACTAAAGGGACCAAGGCAGACAGACACAGACAGACACACACATACAGCAGACCCTGTGTGGACACATGAACCTCACAAAGTGACACATATATCCAAGGATACTATATACTGACAGACACAGACATACTCTATAGACACACATGGATTCAACACATGTGGCCACAGATGGTTACACACAGACATATATACCCAGACGGAAATGGACAGCAAGACCCCAGCTATACAACTTCCCAGAGGCAGATACACAGACTTTCAAAGTCAGACACAGATCAAGAAAGGTGTAAGAGTCAGGCAACCCAGGCACAGATATAGACAAAGATACAGACAAAAGAAACAGCTATACATGGCTGCACAACATTTTAAATGTAATTTACGTTACAGAATTGTAAACTTAAAAATGGTTAACATGGAGCTGACACTGTGGTCCAGTAAGCTAACTTGCTGACTGCAATGCCAGTGTCCCATATCAGAGTGTTGAGTAGAATCCTGACTGCTCCACTTCTGATCCAGCTCCTTGCTAATGTGCCTGGGAAGGCAGTGGAGGATGGCTCAAATGCTTAGGCCTCTGTCATCCACATGGGAGACCCAGATGGAGCTCCAGGCTCCTAACTTCAATTTGGACCAGTCCCAGCCATTGTAGCCATGTGGAGAATGAAACAATGGATGGAAGATTGATATATTTCTCTCATTCTGCCTTTCAAATCAATCAATCAATCTTTAAAAAAAAAAAGTTAAAGGGGTAGGTGTTGTGGTACAGCAGGGTAAACAACGACTTGTGACATTGGCATCCATACTGGAGTGTTAGTTCGAGTCCTGGCTAAGCCACTTCTGATCCAGCTCCCTGCTAATGTGACTGGGAGGGCAAAAGATTATGTCTCAAATGCTTGAGGCTCCTGCCACCCACATGGAAGATCAGGATGGCATTCCTGGCTTTGGCCTGGCACAACCCTGGCTGTTGTGGTCATTTGGGTTATGAACTAGTTGATGGAAGATCTGTCTCCCTCTGCCATTTTGCCTTTTGGAATAAATAAATAAATCTTTAAAAATAAAAATGGTTGCAAAATGATCAGTTGAGAAGAAATGACACACGCTGAGAAAATACTATGAAAAATGATGAAGATGGAGAATTTTGCTATATATAAAAACCATGATTTTTTTTTTTTTTTTTTTTGACAGGCAGAGTGGACAGTAAGAGAGAGAGAGAGACAGAGAAAGGTCTTCCTTTGCTGTTGGTTCACCCTCCAATGGCCGCCACGGCCGGCGCGCTACGGCTGGCGCGCTACGGCCGGCGCATCGCGCTGATCCGAAGCCAGGAGCCAGGTGCTTCTCCTGGTCTCCCATGCGGGTGCAGGGCCCAAGCACTTGGGCCATCCTCCACTGCACTCCCGGGCCATAGCAGAGAGCTGGCCTGGAAGAGGGGCAACTGGGACAGAATCGGCACCCTGACCGGGACTAGAACCCGGTGTGTCGGCACCGCTAGGTGGAGGATTAGCCTATTGAGCCGCGGCGCTGGCCAAAAACCATGATTTTTATGTTACATATAAAGCCATGATTTTTATTTTAATTAAAATATTTTATTTATTTATTTATTCTGAAAGGCAGAGTGACAGAAAAAAATAGATCTTTTATCTGCTGATTTACTCAACAAATGCCCACCAACAGCTAGGGCTGGCCAGGCCAAAGCCAGCAGCTAGAAATACAATCTGGGTCTCCCACATGGGTGATGGGGACCCATACACTGAAGCCATCATCTGCTGCCTCCCACAGTATGTATTAGCAGGAATGTGGAATCAGGGATGGAGCTATGGCTCAAACCCAGGCAGTCTGATCTGTGATGCAGGTATCCCAAGTAGCATTTTAACTGCTGCCAAACACGTGTCCTTTACCACGATTTTTTTTTTTTTTTTTTTTTTTTTTTTTTTTTGACAGGCAGAGTGGACAGTGAGAGAGAGAGACAGAGAGAAAGGTCTTCCTTTTCTGTTGGTTCACCCCGCAGTGGCTGCTCCGGCGGCACGCTGCGGCTGAAATTCGAAGCCAGGAGCCAGGTGCCTCTCCTGGTCTCCCATGCGGGTGCGGGGCCCAAGGACCTGGGCCATCCTCCACTGCACTCCCGGGCCACAGCAGAGAGCTGGACAGGAAGAGGAGCAACCAGGACAGAATCTGGCACCCCGACCGGGACTAGAACTTGGTGTGCCGGCGCCGCAAGGCGGAGAATTAGCCTATTGAGCCATGGCGCCAGCCTTACCACGATTTTTAAAAAGAGAGTCAAAGGCCACACAAATACATAAACAGATGTACATAGACACACCCAGGCAGCCACACATATTCCCAGATCAACATACCCTAGCTGACAAATGTTGAGACAGGAGACAGAGGTAGACATGGTGAGAAGGAATGAGTGAATGAAGACAGATAAGCACTCATCCTGTTCACACACGAAGATCACATGAAAGATGCATACTGGGGCCGGAGCTGTGGTGCAGAGGGCTAAAGCCCTAGCCTGTAGCACCAGAATCCCATACGGGCATCGGTTTGAGTCCCGGCTGCTTCTTTTCTGATCTAGCTCTCTGCTATGACCTGGGAAAGCAGTAGAAGATGGCCCAAGTCCTTGGGCCCCTGAAGCTGTGTGGGAGACCTGGAAGAAGCTCCTGATTCCTGGCTTTGGATCAGCTCAGCTTTGGCCATTACGGTCATTTGGGGAGTGGACCAGCAGAATGGAAGACCTCTTTCTCTCCCTCTGGCTCTACCTCTCTCTGTAACTCTGTCTTGCAAGTAAATAAAATAAAAATCTTAAAAAAAAAAAAAAAAAAAAAAGAAAGAAAGAAAAGAAAGATACACACAGAAAAACTAAAAGGGAGAGCCAGATAGAGATCAAGTCTCTCATATACTCGTCTACATACATCCTGACTCTAGAGACAGCTGCAAAGAGATGAGTATGAACCACATGAAGAGAGGATGGAGGATCAAGAGCAAGGACAAAGACCAAAGAGAGAGCAAGCTATGGGGGAAAAGAGAGAGAGACTAAGTACGCGTGCAAGAGGAGGAGGAAGAGCACTGGAGGATAGGCAGACATAACCCAGAGCATCAAAGGACAAGGGAGGTATGCACAGAAGGGAAAAACCAAGGTTCACATGAAGAGGGAACAGAGAAACAGTGGGTTGTGGGAAGGAAGAAACAATGAGCAGTGGCTGAGGCTAGCAACGAAGGAGTGCGCAGGCTGACTCACCGCGAGGGCAGATCCAGGGACGTGGGTGGGGGATTCCAGGTGTCTGGATGCCCAAGCATCCAGTCTGACCAGACTTTCACACTGGGAAGCAGTTCCTTGAGGTCTGGGACGAAGGAAGACACCTTGATGTCATCTTGGTCCTGATCCTGATCCTCAGGAGAGGACAGCTGAGCTGCAGAGGCAAAGGGTGAGAACTGGGCCTAGGTCTGCTACAATTTCCGAGTGACATCTGGGGAGCTGGGACAGTAGCAAGCTCTTAGGCGAGGGAGAATAGATCTATGGGAAAGTTGGGTCCAAAGGTAAGCACAAGTGCCTACCCCTAAGAGGATTCTGAAAAGCAGAACAAAGACAGAAGCAGTGCACTAGGTTTGCTCCTTGAGACAACTGTTTCTGCCTCACTGGAGGCCTGGCTGAAGTCACTACTCTGGCCTCAAGACCACCCTTTAAACTTTCCTTCAGCACAGTGCCGAGATGGCACCAAAGTTCCTGTCAAGACTGCATAACCTGAATTGAATCATAAAGAAATATCACAAAAACCCAAATTGTGGGACATTGTACAAAATAAATGGCTTGCAGGCCGGCGCTGCGGCTCACTAGGCTAATCCTCCGCCTAGCGGCGCCGGCACACCGGGTTCTAGTCCCGGTCGGGGCGCCGGATTCTGTCCCGGTTGCCCCTCTTCCAGGCCAGCCCTCTGCTGTGGCCAGGGAGTGCAGTGGAGGATGGCCCAGGTGCTTGGGCCCTGCACCCCATGGGAGACCAGGAAAAGCACCTGGCTCCTGGCTCCTGCCATCGGATCAGCGCGGTGCGCCGGCCGCAGCGCGCCGGCCGCGGCGGCCATTGGAGGGTGAACCAACGGCAAAGGAAGACCTTTCTCTCTGTCTCTCTCTCTCACTGTCCACTCTGCCTGTCAAAAAAAAAAAAAAAAAAAAAAAAAAAGGCTTGCACTCTTCAAAAATGCCAAGGTCATGAAAGACTTAAAAAAAAAAAAAAAAAGGCTGAGAAACCATTCCAGATTAAAGGCTACTAAAGAGATAGGGCATCCTCATGCACCATGTGATCCTGATTTGGATCCTGAAGCAGAAAAGAACACCTTTGGAGTCTACAAAGAATGTTATTAGGACAACTGCTACAAACTGAGTAAGGCCTATAGACTCAGTGATGGTATTCTATCAGCGTGATTTCTTGATTTCAGTCATAGAAATTAAGAAAATGTCCCTTTTAAGTACTTAAGGGTAAGCACTACCATGTCTACAACTTCAAATCAAATGGTTCAGAAGAAAAAGAATGAGGAGGTCAGCACTGTGGCGTAGCAGGTAAAGCCACCACCTGCAGTGCTGGCATCCCATATGGGCACCAGATCGAGACCTGGCTGCTTCACTTCCAATCCAGCTCTCTGCTATGGTCTGGGAAAACAGCAAAAGATGATCCAAGTGCCTGGGTCCCTGCACTCACGTAGGAAACTTGGAAGAAGCTCCAAGCTCCTGGTTTTGGATCAGCTCAGCTCTGGCCATTGTGGCCATTTGGGGTGTGAACCAGTGGATGGAAGATGTCTGTCTCTCTCTCCCTCTGCCTTTCTAATAAATAAATAAATCTTAAAAGGAAAAAAAAAAGAATAAACTTAAGCATATACATGGAGGGGTACAGAATTAAAGTGATATGACAAAATGCTGGTAACTGGGGGAGTCTGGGTGAAGAGTACATTAAGAATTCTTTGCGGGCCGGCGCTGTGGCTCAATAGGCTAATCCTCCACCTAGCGGTGCTGGCACACCGGGTTCTAGTCCCGGTCAGGGCGCTGGATTCTGTCCCGGTTGCCCCCCTTCCAGGCCAGCTCTCTGCTATGGCTCGGGAGTGCAGTGGAGGATGGCCCAGGTGCTTGGGCCCTGCACCTGCATGGGAGACCAGGAGAAGCACCTGGCTCCTGCCTTCGGATCAGTGCGGTGTGCCGGCCGCAGTGCGCCGGCCATGGCGGCCATTGGAGGGTGAACCAACGGCAAAGGAAGACCTTTCTCTCTGTCTCTCTCTCTCTCTCACTGTCCACTCTGCCTGTTAAAAAAAAAAAAAAAAAAAAAAAAAAAAAAAAAAAAAAAGAATTCTTTGCACTAGTTTTGCTACTGTCTTATAAACATAATTGTTTTCAAATAGAAAAAAAGGTAGCTGGAGGCTAGAAGCATTCATAAAGCAGGTGTGGTAGGCAAGGGGTAACAATGGGGTCTCATTACTCACTAATACTGATCTGGGAGCCAAAAGAAAGATGCAGCCTTCAGCCCTACCTTACACTGACTGCTACATCAGTCTTGCTTTGAATTCCAAAGGCAGCCATCCAGGATATGGGTTATGGGATACTACCTCAACCCAAGGACTAAGAATAGCACCCACTCCTGCCCCATGAGTCTCCCAGGACCATGGACCTATGGTGCTTCAGTGCCCACCAGGTACTAGCCAAAGAGAAGCATAGGGATACAGGGGGGAAACCAAAACATCAATTATGAATAAAAAGGTAAATCTACTCTTTTGATTTTTTAAAGGTACAAGAACAGGTAGCACCTCATAGGTACAGGCAAAAATCTAACTATTAAAGGAGGAAAGCATGGGAGACTAGCTCTACAAAGAGGAATGAGGGCCTCAGAGGTAATCAGGCTGCAAAAGGAGATGGCACCAGGTATGTGGGCAAAGGGAAAGGGTTTCCATTGGGAAGAGGAAGAATGGAGAATGAGAAGACACTGAGAAAGCAGCACAGCAGTGTCAGGCAGCTGGAAAGCCAGGGGGCCCCTCCTGCTTACCTTTGGCAGACTCCTTAAGTAAGCAGGTGCAGCGGCGGACCAGAAGAGAGAACATGGCCAAACCCAGGGCTGCAGCCTGCTCCTGGATCACGGAGCGGCACTCCTCCGGGAAGCAGTCTGAGGGGAGGGAAAGGAAACTGCATCAGGACCCCAGGGCTACCATCTACTCTTCCCTATCTTATGAGCTGCACATCCTCACCCTGCTTCCTCCTCTTCATCTAAGATGGGGTGGTAATATTCCCTCTCCCAAAGGGAGACTGTACAGTTAAGTAAGATAATGCATGTCAAGCACTCAGCAGGATGCCTGGTGTGCAGGTAAGCACTAACATTTATCAAGATCGTCAGTGTATATTTTGCAGCCCAGCACTTCCGTAGGACCAGCTGCCTCAAGGTGGGCACTTTGAGCAGAGTTGGGGGGATTCTGCCTTTAATTGGCTATTGAAAATAGAAAGATAACAGCAACAAAAACCCAAATTCAATTTACTCAGTCTCTTTAATGTATAGCTAGCATGAGCACATTAATTAAAATTAGAAAAATAAAAATTTAAAAATTGTCTCCTTGAGGGGCCAGTGCTGTGGTGTAGTGGGCTAAGTTCTGCCTACAGCACTGGCATCCCATGTGGGTGCTGGTTCATGTCCCAGCTGTTCCTGTCCCAATTCAACTCTCTGTTATGGCCTGGGAAAGCAGTACAAGATGGCCCAAGTGCTCCCCTGTACCAGTGTGGGAGAGCTGGCTCCTGGCTTCTGGCTTCTGATTGGCTCACTGTGGCCTTCTGGGGAGTAAACCAGCAGATGGAAGACCTTTCTCTCTGTCTCTCCCTCTCTCTGTAACTCTATCTCTCAAATAAATTAATAAAATCTTTAAAAAAATATATTTTTGAATCACAAATCTTTGGTTCCATCTGCACCTCCTTTATGTACCTCCTCTTAATTGAACACATGATGACATAAATAACCCATTCTTACAGAATGAGTTAATTTCTTTTTTTTTTTTTTTAAGATTTATTTATTTATTTGAAAGTCAGAGTTACACAGAGAGAGGAGAGGCAGAGAGAGAGAGAGGTCTTCCATCCAATGGTTCACTCCCCAGATGGCTGCAATGGACGGAGCTGTGCCGATCTGAAGCCAGGAGCCAGGAGCTGCTTCCAGGTCTCCCATGCGGATGCAGGGGCTCAAGACTTGTGCCATCTTCCACTGCTTTCTCAGGCCACAGCAGAGAGCTGGACAGGAAGTGGAGCAGCCAGGTCTCGAACCGGCACCCATATGGGATGCCGGCGCTTCAGGCCTGGGCGTTAACCCACTGCGCCACAGCGCCGGCCCCGAATTAATTTCTTTTTTTATTTTATTTATTGTTTTTATTTATTTATTTATTTATTTTTTGACAGGCAGAGTGGACAGTGAGAGAGAGAGACAGAGAGAAAGGTCTTCCTTTGCCGTTGGTTCACCCTCCAATGGCCACCACGGCCGGCGCGCCGCAATGATCTGAAGGATCAGAAGGCAGGAGCCAGGTACTTCTCCTGGTCTCCCATGGGGTGCAGGGCCCAAGTACTTGAGCCATCCTTTTATTTATTTTTAAAGATTTATTTATTTATTTATTTGAAAGTCAGAGTTACACAGAGAGAGGAGAGAGAGAGAGAGAGATCTTCCACCTGATGGTTCACTCCCCAATTGGCCGCAACGGCTAGAGCTGCACCGATCCAAAGCCAGGAGCTTCCTCTGGGCCCCCCAGGTGAGTTCAGGGGTCCAAGGACTTGGGCCATCTTCCACTGCATTACCAGACCATAGCAGAGATCTGGGATGGGAAGTGGAGCAGCCGGGTCTTGAACCAGCGCCCATATAGATGCCAGCACCTCAGGCCAGGGTGTTAACCCACTGAGCCACAGCATTGGCCCTTTTATTTTATTTTTTATTTATTTTTTTGCCAGGCAGAGTTAGACAGTGAGAGAATTATAGAGACTGAGAGACAGAAAGGTCTTCCTTCTGTTGGTTCACTCCCCTAATGGCCGCTATGGCTGGCCCTGCGCCGATCCGAAGCCAGGAGCTGGGCACTTCCTCCCAGTCTCCCACGCAGGTGCAGGGACCCAAGCACTTGGGCCATCCTCCACTGCACTCCCGGGCCACAGCAGAGAGCTGGACTGGAAGAGGAGCAACCGGGACTAGTACCCGGTGCCCCAACCGGGACTAGAACCCGGGGTGCCGGTGCCACAGGTGGAGCATTAGCCAAGTGAGCCACAGTGCTGGCCCGAATTAATCTCTTTTTAACAGCAGAAACCACAGGGTTTGTCTCCTTGTGGACTAAGGGACCTGAAGAATTTTTATGTATGCATTTCAAAGGCAAGGAGGTGAGAGTGAGTGAGTGAGAGAGATTCTATCTGACGGTTCACTCTATATGCCCACAACAACTAGGGCTATGCCAGAGTGAACCCAAGAGCCTAGAACTCATTCCAGGTTTCCCACACGGGTGGCAGGGACCCAACTACTTGAGCCATCATCTGCTCCCAGGATGCACATCAGCAGGAAACTGTACCAGAAGTGCAGCCATGACTTGAACCTAGGAACTCCAATACAGGACACAGGACACAAGCATACTAAGTGGCAGGCCAACTGCTGTACCAAATGCCTGCCCCCTGCAGACTCATTTCTTAATATTTATTTATTTGAAACACAAAGGGTCAGAAACAGATTCTCCATCCATTGGCTCATTTTCCAAATGCCTATAATATTCAGGGCTGGCCCAGGCTGAAACCAGGAGCCTGAAACTCCATCCAGGTCTCCAAGAGGGTGGCAGAGACCTAAGTACTTGAGCCATCACCTGCTGCCTCCCAGGGAGCACATCAGCAGAAAGGTGCAATGAGGAGTGGAGCTGGGACTTGAATCCGCCCATACCTCCTCTTTGTCAGTGGCCCTGCTCAATAGCCATTTTATATGGACTGGAGAGGAAATCAGAGGAAGCAGTCCAGCCTGCAGCCTCAGAGGAGGAGACAATCAAAAACCCAAAGGAAATGGAGGTAGGGGGCCAAGCTCACTAGCTCTGGCATCAACTAATCTGTTAATCCCTTCTCTAACACAGAACTCTCAGAATCTCCAAGTGTTAAAAGGATAATTAGGGGCTCGTGTGGTGGCATGGCAGGTAAAGCCGCCGCCTGCAGTGCCAGCATCCCATAGGGGCACTGGTTTGAGTCCCGGCTGCTTCACTTCCGATCCATCTCTCTGCTGTGGCCTGGGAAAGGAGTAGGAGATGGCCCAAGCTCTTGAGCTTCTGCACCCATGTGGAAGACCTGGAAGAAGCTCCTGGTTCCTGGCTTCAGATTACTGCAGCTCTGGCCATTGTGGCCATCTAGGGAGTAAACTAGCAGATGGAAGACACCCCCCCACCCCCGCTTTTGACTCTATAACTCTGCCTTTCAAATAAATAAATAAATCTTTAAAAAAGAAAAAAAAAAAGGATAATTAGTCACATGTTTGATCTCTGTCCCTGCCTGCCTTTTAACCTCAGTAGCCAAGAGGGAGCCCACTCTCCATCAGCTCACTAGTCTTGTCAATAGGGCCTAATTGAAGCCGTTACTCCAGGAGATGCTACACAACCACAGTTATTGCTAACAGTCTTCACCACAGGAGCAAGTGTGACTGGGGTATCCAAAGCCAGCCCCAGGCCACTCTGAAAATCCTAAGTAAGAGGGAGTAGGCTGCTGCTCTGGAGGGGCCAACATATGAGCAGCATCAAAGCAGCAATTCTTCTCCTGGGGCTTTCCCACTGTCCTTCCAGATGCCTACTGGTCCTGAATGTCACCCTCTAACTTTCCAATGAAACTGGCAGGCACAAAGGAAGTAGTACATTCCATGAGATTAGAATAGATCACGACTCTCATTCTTCTCCTAAGACCCTAACCCTCGTCCTCTGTTACACAGAAAACAAGCATCCAAGAACCAAGAGGAGGAAGGATGGGAAGATGTGTAAGTCATTCCAAAACAAGTTGCCAATCTCCCCTCTCCACCACTGAGCAGCAGCACTGTCGGTTCCGCCCCAGCCAAGCATTGCCAGCCGCCTGCCTCTAATTAGTCACAAAGCCTAGAATGAGGGAATAAATCCAGAACAGAGGAAGCTGGGATAGAATATGTGGAGGCTACATCCTGCTAACTGACAGTGCCAACATTATTGTCCCCTCATTAACTGAGCATCTTAGGCAGAGGTTACCCACACACCAAAGGTGAGGAGGTGTCTCAGCTCCAAAAGACCGGCATTCTGAGAGGCATAAGGCGACAGTAAGATACTCTCATTAGCTATGAAAAGGATAAGATTGAGTAGGTGGTGGTTGTTCTTACCAAGCCCATTTCTACTTTAATGACAAATAGCAGTCTAAGGCTATGGTGCCTCTCAGAATTCCAGATAGTCACCAGGAATCAAGGGTGAGAAAGAGCTTCTTAAGAACAATGACTGGGGCCGGTGCTGTGGCTCACTTGGCTAATCCACCGGCACACCGGGTTCTAGTCCCGGTTGGGGTGCCGGATTCTGTCCTGGTTGCTCCTCTTTCAGTCCAGCTCTCTGCTGTGGCCTGGGAGTGCAGTGCAGGATGGCCCAAGTGCTTGGGCCCTGCAACCATATGGGAGACCAGGAGAAGCACCTGGCTCCTGATCGGCACAGCGCGCCGGCCGTAGTGGCCATTTCGGGGGTGAACCAATGGAAAAGGAAAACCTTTCTCTTTGTTTCTCTCACTGTCTAACTCTGCCTGGCAAAACAAAACAAAACAAAACAAAAACAAGCAAACAAAAAAAACAATGATTGGGGCCGGTGTCGTGGCTCACTTGGTTAATTCTCCACCTGCGGCACCGGCATCCTGGTATTGGCGCCAGGTTCTAGTCCCAGTTTCTCCTCTTCCAGTTTAGCTCTCTACTGTGGCCCGAGAAGGCAGTGGAGGATGGCTCAAGTGCTTGGGCCCTTGCACACACATGGGAGATCAACAGGAAGCACCTGGCTCCTGGCTTTGGATCGGCGCAGCGCCAGCTGTAGCAGCCATTTGGGGAGTGAACCAACAGAAGGAAGACCTTTCTCTCTGTCTCTCTCTCTGTCTGTAACTCTACCTGTCAAATAAAAATAAAAAAGTTTAAAAGAACAATGATATCTGCTGGCCTCTGACACCCTCCTTTAAGCCTCCTGCAAAAAAGTCTGGGACAAGGTAGGGCTGGATTGACAGGGAGGTATAAACCAGTAAGCTGTTCTGCCCTGATCAAGCAGGTAGAGGTATCACAAGTTACCCAGGGGGTCAGCCTTCCGAATGAAGCGTGGGCTGGAAGGCCTGTTCTTCTCTATGGCTCAGTTATGAACCCTGTAATTTGTTAGACCCTGTGCTGGGTATTGTGGAGAACACAACTACACATAAAACACAGTCTCTGCAAACACAGCACCCCTCAGTAGGATACAGAAAATAGTGATTTACTGTAGTAATCTCAGCAACTTGGACCCTAGCCTCAAGGAAGGAATGTACTTGGTGCAGGTATCTTCAAGAGATGCTCCTGGGCTCACACAGGCATCCATGGGCTAGAAGCCATAATATACTGCTCCTTGAGAGTATTCACCCATTATACAAGTGGGTGGGAAAACAGCATCTGCATTCTGAGAGTGCACCCACTTCAGGGATAGACCTAGGAAACCGGCCCTAGTCTGATGCATGCCCATATATATCCCTAGAGTTGGGCTGGGTCAGGCCTACAAGCCATGTGGGGTGGGAAAGGAAAAGGCATTGTTTGCCTTGGTATTTGCCTGGGTTCCTCTGGCTTTGTGTCAGGTAGCAGGAGCCTGACTGAGCTGAGGAACTCATTAACATTGTGAAATAGCCTTTCCCCTTCTTTCCAAAAGCACACTTGCTCAAGGGTTTAGGGGGATGGTTTTGGCTAAGGAAGTCAGACGGAAATATTTCTTACCAAGAAAGTCACCTGAGGTCTGAACTTGGATCTGTCCCTTCCCACATGTGGGCACATGACCACAGATCTCAGTATTCCTGTGGCCAAATACCTGTGCACACAAAAATATTCTTTTCACTCTCATGTAACAGGGAGACTTTTTCATTTTTCTGAGAACATATTCATGGAAAACATAAACCAACTGTCGTCAAAGTTGTATGAAATCAGGAAATGGAGCGGCCGGGAGAAGGCTGCCATGTGGCCGGATGTTATGTATTTCTAATTAGTGCTATACATCTTTCAACAGCAAGTGTCCTTCTGCTGGGAAACACAACACGCTGCCCTTGTTATTGTAACTGTCAGAGAAGTGCTTAAACAGATAATCTCCAGGAAAAGTGATAAACACGTCCCCTCTCCCACCAGTGTGTGTGTGACGGTGCTGCCAAAGCAAAGCTGTGCCTGACGGCTCCAGGATGGCAAAGCATCCTCCAGCAGGAAATGGGAGTGAGGCAGGAGGGGTGGAGAAGGAAGGGAAGGGGAGGGGAGGGGAGGGGAGGGGAGGGGAGAGGAGGCAGGCCCACCTGCTTGGACCTCTAAGCCTAGCCAAGGGGCAGTGGTTCAAGACCTATTGCTTCTGTTCAACTCGTGGGATAGGGTACCAAGTTTTTTGTCAGGGAGATGTTTGGAGAAAATCATGTATCAGTGGGATGAGGTTTGGCTGATCACAAAAAAATCTGGCCATGGTGGGAGCAGCAGAGTTTCCTTGGCCCACACAGCCACCTTGCTGGCAAGAGGATAATGGGAATAATGAAAGGAAGACACAGGATGGATGGCTGGCACATTAAGTCTGATACCCTGGAAGCAGCAGAAGAGATCTGGAGGGCACTGTGGCCCTCTAGCCTTTCTAGCAGAGAAAACCAACCATCTGCTTGACTGCTTCACTAACAACTGGAGAAAAATGCAGGCAAGACCATTCTATTTCCCATTCCCTGCCCACCATCTCCTCCCAAAGAAAGGAAATGAATGGTCAGTCACCTCTAAACTAACACCACCTGGAGGCGATTTGTTGGCTCTGATCTTTCAGACATAAGGCTGCTTTTCTCATGAGTCACCAGTCAGACACAGAGCTAGCACAGTTCCTGAGCAGCCCACCAAAATGTCCTTGTCTACAGGAAGTGGGCAGTGAGAGCATCTTTCAACTGCTGCTGCTTGAGCCATAGAGTTCCCTGTGGCAACTGCTGGCTGAAGAGGAGGAGGGGGAGGATGTCACTACATAGGAACCAGACAGCAACAAAACCTCAGAGAAAAAGCAGAGATGTCCATGCCCTCAGGGCATCATTTTATTTCCTGGGGAGCAGAATGAGTGACTCAGAAGAGTCAGGCACCGATATACTCAAGCAAATTTCTCACACACAATGGCAGAACAGGGTGATATTGATATGACATACGCCTGAACAGAGTATGTTAAGGGCAGGCATAAGATCACAGAAAGTAATGTTTCTTTCTTAAAAGCAGTCACTGTAATACCTACAGCTCCATTTGGATTTTCCAGGATTGTAAAACTCTGGCTTCTTCTAGAGCTGTTCCGAAAGTGAGATGTGGGGGAGTAAAAAAAAAAATTCCAACATCCTAAGAAAGTAACTACTCCCATTAATTCCAAAAACACTTATTTGGGTGTCCAGCTGTGGAGGAAAAAAAGACAAATAGGATCCTGTCTCAGATAAAATGGTAATCCAATGAGGAAGACTGGTAGAGTACACGTACCCAAGTAACTATAATTCAACACAGTATAGTGTGTGCTGTAAGCAAGATGGAAGGAATATGCTTTCTGTCACCAGAGGGCAAGGAAAGCACTTCAGTCAGTGTATGTTAGAGAAAGTTTCATGGAAGAGACTGTGTCTGAATGGAGCTGCAACACACAAAGTCGGGACTGGTGGGTACAGCAGGGACTGTGTGTGCTACATGAAGCACACATAGGTAGGAACATACAGAGTACCACAATCTGCCTACATGTGGCTGGACCTCGAAGTACAGAGCCTTCAGTGCTAGAACAGGGAACAACATGCACTCCAAGTTTCTGAATGAAGCAGTGGTGAGTAGCTTAGTTAAAGCATTCAGAACTGATACGGGTAACTGGAAAGAGGTAACAGGAAGACCAGTTGGAAAGCTGAGAGGGCTTGTTTTCATGAAGAGAAATTATATGTAGACCATTTCGTGATGTGAACTAAATATAACATCTTCCTTTTAAGAGAGAACAGGGAATGGAAAGGAGTGTGAAAAATGCTGCAGAAAGAGAATCAAGAAAAGGTAGTGATGATGTTGGTAGGGAAGGGAGGCAAGAGATTACTGGAATAGATCAAGAACTCTCACTGATACTCCCAGCAGGTTCCAAATCCTGGGGACTCAAGAAGTGGTAACACCCACCAAAAAGATCTGAGAAAGGGGCAGAAACTTGGAATTGCAGAACACCTGGTGGGGTGTGGGGGTGTTTCACATCAAGGAGTCCCCAGGCTCCCACCCACCTGGCTCTGGGCCAAGTCCTGTCTTTCCAGAACAAAGACACTTCAGGGGGTCAGAAATATTTGAGGAAGACCTTGAATGAGGAGGCCTGGGAAGTCTGAACTGGCTCTCCCTGTGGAAGCCATTAGATATTCAGCACTTCATTTGTTTCCAATTCTTGTAGGGGTGCAACTCCAGGCTGTGGGGTGAGAGGCTCCTCTCTGACGTAACCAGGAAGCAGCTGCAAAATTAAGGAATCCCTCATGACATCATAAAAAGCGTCAATGGTTTACTGGGGAAAGTATAAAAATTAATTACATATTCCCACGACTCCATCCCACCACATGACACCCCTTTTTACCCCATACATTCACCCATCAACAATACCCAGAAGCTACCCTGATGAACAGGGCACAAAAGGGAAAACAAAACCCGGGAAAAGAAAGCTCTGCAACACACTCACTGCCTGACCTCTGTATTTGGAACTTAACAAGCAATAATACCTTGTCCTGGAATTTTTATACATATAGCATGTTTCCCCAACAAAATTATAAGCCCCTTGTGGGCAAGAGCTATGTCAAGACTTCACATCCTTGAAAATTAGCACAATGAAAAAGATTCAAGAAATATTTGCTGGGGTGGGTATTTGGTACAGCAGTTAAGACACTGCTTCAGGGGCCAGCACTGTGCCACAACGGGTTAACGCCCTGGCCTGAAGCACCAGCATTCCATATGGAATGGTGCAGATTAGCAGTAAGCTGGTTTGGAAGCAGAACCAGGACTTGAACCCAGGCACTTTAATATGGAATGCAGATGTCCCAAGCAGTATCTTTTTTTTCTTTTTAAATATTTATTTATTTAAAAGTCAGAGTTACGCAGAAAGAGGAGAGGCAGAGAGAGGTCTTCCATCTGATGGTTCACTCCCCAGTTGGCTGCAACGGCTGGAGCTGCACCAATCCGAAGCCAGGAGCCAGGAGCTTCTTCCGGGTCTCCCATGTGGGTGCAGGGGCCCAAGGACTTGGGCCATCTTCTACTGCTTTCCCAGGCCATAGCAGAGAGCTGGATAGGAAGTGGAGCAGCCAGGACTCGAACTGGTGCCCATATGGGATGCTGGCACTGTAGGCGGCGGAATTACCCACTACGCCACAGCACCGGCACCCCATGGCTGGTTTTCAAAGGCCTATGACTCAAGCTTCACACTCCAACAGTTCCTCTCTCCTTTACTGTCAGCACAAAGAACACAGACCACTCCAACCATAGTTCTGCACAAAAAGTTTTGATACAATGACACAACACCATTTACAATATTGCCAAAGTAAATAAAACACTTAGGTATAAATCTCACAAAACATTCAGAGGATCCCTGTGCTAAGAATTAGTGGTTAAGATATCAGGTAGGACGCTTGAATCCCACATCGGAGTAACCAGGTTCAATTCCCACTCTGGCTCCTGACTCAAGCCTCCTGCTAATGTGCACTGTGGGAGGCAGCAGTGATGGGTCAAGTAATTGGGCTCCTGTCACCCACATGAAAGACTTGGTCTGAGTTTCTGGCTTCCAGTTTTGGGGCCCTTTGGCCCACTGTGGGCATTTTGGGAGTAGGCCAGCAGATGACAGCTTATCCTCTCTCTGCCTCTCAAATAAACTCTTAAAAAATTTTTAACTAGGAGTCAGCACTGTAGTGCAGTAGTCTTGAACTGCCACTTGAGACATTGGCATCCCATATTTGAATGCCAAGCTGGAGTCCCAGATGCTCCACTTCTGATCCAATTTCCTGCTAATGTACCTGGGAAGGCAGTGGATAATAGCACAAGTGCTTGGCCCCCTAACCCACATAGGAGACTAGGATGGAGTTCCCAGCTCTTGGCTTCAGCCTGGCCCAGTCAGGGCCATTTGTGGAGTGAACCAGTGGATGGAGAATCTCTCTCTCCCTTTCCATCACCCCCATCTCATCCTGTCTCTCTGACCCTTTGCCTTTTAAATAAATAAATAAATCTTTTAAACATTTTAACTAAGAAAATGCTGAAAGAAATCAATGACAATATAGATAACTAGAGATTTTACCATTTTCATGAATTGAGAGACTCCACATTGTAGAGACGTCAACTGTACTCTAATAAGTTTAATGCAATTGCTATCAAAACCTCAGAAAGAATTTTTATAGATAAAGAAAAGCTTATTCTGAAGTTTACATGGAAAGGCAAAGGATCTAGAATAGCTCAAATAATTTTTAAAAAGAATGAAGTGAGAAGAATCATACCTCTGATGTAAAGTCAAAGGAGGAAGACTAGCCTTTTCAACAAATAGTGCTAGGTCAATCAAATCTCCATACGCAAAAAAAAAAAAAAAAAGTCTTACATTCCATAGCTTATTCAAAAAAATCATCTCATACTAGATTAAGGATTTAATATAAAACCTAAGACTGTAAAATTTTTAGAAGAAAAATTTCAGTAACTGAGACTAAGTGAATAAGTTTAAGATTTAATGGTAAAAGCACAATCCACACAAAGACTGATATATTGGATCTCATAAAAATGAAAAGCTATTGTTCCGAAAAAGACCCTTGTAAGATGATGAAAAGGCAAATTACAAAGTATACATTACAGAGAATACATTTGCAAACATAAGTATCTGTCAGAGGACTAGTATCTAAGCTATATAAAGAATTCTCTAAACTTAATGGGAAGAAAACAAACAGTACATTCATAAAATGGGTAAAAGACACAAACCAACATTTTACCAAAGAGGATATTCAGATGGAAAACACCAATGAAATGATGTTCTTTGTCATTAGCACTAGGGAAATGAAAATAAAACAAGTATCACTATACATCTATCAAAATGACTAAAACAAAAAACAGAAACACCACCAAATGTTAGTGAAGATGCAGAGAAAAGGTATTACTTATATGTTGATGATGTGAATGTGAAATTGTATAGCCATTCTGGCAGTTTTTTCTAGAACTAAAAATATACTTATGATACAACCCAGCAGCTAAACTCTTAGGCTTTATCCCAGAAAAATAAAAACCTACATTTAGATAAAAACATACACGAATGTTCAGAGTAACTTTATTTTAATAATAACCCCAAATTAGGAACTCAACTGTCCACAAGTGAACAGCACCAGAAACTGTGGAACATCCATACACAAAACACTACTCAGCCATAAAAAAGAACAAACCACTAATACATGCAATAAGCCAGTTAGAACTCCAGGTGCTGTGGCATAATAGGTTAAGCCTTTGCCTGCAGTGCTAGCATCCTGTATGGGCGCCAGTTCGAATCCAGGTTGCTCCACTTCTGATCCAGCTCCCTGCTAATGGCCTGGGAGCAGCAGAGGATAGTCCAAGGGCTTGGGCCCCTGTAGCCAAGTGGGGGACTGGGAGGAAGCTCCTGTCTTCCAATCAGCCCAGCTCTGGTCATTGAGGTTATTTGGGGAGTGAGACAGCAGATGGAAGACCCCTCTCTCTGTAACTCTACCTTTTAAATAAATAAGTCTTCAAAAATTTTTTTAAAAAGGCTATGTACTATATGATCCCTTTTATATAATATTCTTGGAATAATATAATTACAGAGGTGGAATATAGACTAGTAGCTGTCAGGAGGTAGGATTTGGGAATGGAAGCAGATAGTGATGATTCAAAAGGGGTAACACAAAGGAGTCTTGTAGTAATGGAACTGTTCTGTATCTGGACTGTGGCAGTAGTTACATGAAGCTACATGTGTGACAAAATTAGAACTACACACACACACGCACACACACACAGTATAGGTATAACAGGTGAAACCTGAATAACATCTGTGGGTTATAGGAATACAATTTAATGATGTTGTTATGCACTCAAGTTATACAACATAATACCAGGGAAGGAGAGGTGAAAGGTACACAGGATCTCGTGTACATTTTGAAAGTAACTTCTTACAAATCTATAGTAATTTTAGAATAAAAAGTTTAAGATGAACAAAAAGAAAACAAACAAAATCCAAAATTATCTAGCACAGAATTCTAGAAACTTTGTATTTTTCACAGAGGTTACTTGGGCTTTTGGGGGACATTTTCTCAACTAACTGGCTGATTACTCTGTGCAAATGCTGACTTGTGCTGCCTGGTTCTTTCATCTGGCCTGAGCAAGAAACTGTCAGGAGCAACCAAAAAGAAAATAAAAAAGGTAAAGTTCACTAAAGACAGAACTCCCGTCTAAAGAATAAGGGATAAAGCAGAAGAACTTCGTCACCAAGGCTATGATGCATCTGCTCAGTAAAATCCATGTCAAACAGCACAAAGTGAAGGTGAAGAGCAAGTGAGGAAAGCTGACAGGAGCGAGTCACAGGAGCTAAGGGAGCTGTTTCGACACGCTCTTGTGTCTCAGAAAATAAGCAAAGGCACAAATTTCAAACCAATGGTATGAGCAGTCTTCAGGCCAAAAAAAAAAGCTGCTTAAAACAGGAGCACTGTTTTCTTCATGAATGGAATTGCACATTTTTAGTGGGGTTTGTGGACCATTAATCAAATGTATATAAAGATATATTTTTTAATTGGCAGCATCAGCTGCAATACTCTGTTAAACAGCCTCCGGGCCACTCTATCTGTAAAGTTCAAAGTTTAAGAAAAAAGAGAGAATTTCTTCAAAGTAAAAAAATGTTATTTTTCAAAAGAAAAGAGAAGCCACAGAAAAGTTTCTTACTGGGAGAAAATATTTGTAAAACATGTATGACAAGGGACTCACATCTATAGTATATAAAGAACTCTTTCAAGTTAATAAGGTAAACAAAAAATAAGGCAAAGAAGATTTATGGATGACAAATAAGTACATGAAAAATGCCAAACATAACTAATCATTAGGCAAATGCAATTCAAAACCAGAAATACAACTCTATATCCAATAGGATGGTTGTTTTATAAAAGATAGACAATACTAAGCGCTGACTAGGATGTGGAGTAACAAAGTGGAACACAAAACTCTGAGGATGTAAAAAGATGCAACTGCTTGAGAAAACAGTTGGGCAGTTTTTCAAAATGTTAAAACGTACACTTACCAAATGACCCAGCTATATCACGCCCAGGTATCTATCAAGAGAAATGAAAGGATATGTCCACACAAAGACTTACACTTGAATGTTTATAGCAGTTTTATTCATTTCAGTCAAAATCTGGACAAAACCCAAATGTCCACCAACACGTGAACGAATAAACAAATTGTGGTATATCCATACAATTATTACTCAACAATAAAAAGAACAAATTACTCGATCACTTGACAGCATGGATGAATGTCAAATCATTATGCAAAATGAAAGAACATACCGTCAAGATCCATTTATATAATAGTCCAGAAAATGCAAACTAATCTATAGTGACAGAAAGCAAATCAGTGGTTGCCTGAGGATGGGGAGGAGAGGGTTAAGGAAGAATGGATTACAAAGAACACAAAGAAACTTGGTGGTAAAGGATACATTCAATATCTTGATTGTGGTGATGATTTCACAGATGTGTATATAAATTCATAAAATTGCATAAACAGACATAATCTAAAACGCATATTATAATTTAATAAAACTTTAAAAAAATTTTTAAATAAAGGAATGACATTTAGAAAGCCATTAGCTTAACTCATCACTGCAGATGTTAAGAGTTCATTAATAAGAGGCTGAGTTGATAAAACTGGGTGAGGCAGGTATTTGGTACACTGATTAAGACATTGCCAGGGAGGCGGGGAGGGGCTGGCATTGTGGAATAGCCAGTAAAGCCACTACCTGCGATGCTCTCATCCCAATATGGGTGCCTGTTCATGTCCCAGCTGCTTCACTTCCAACCCAGCTCCCTGCTAGCGATCTGGGAAAAGCAGCAGAAGACGGAGTAAGTGCTTGGGTCCCTGCACCCATGTAGGAGACTTGGATGAAGCTCCTGGCGCTTTGCTTCTGCCTAGCTCAGCCCTGGCCGTCAGGGTCCCTTTGGGGAGTAAACCAGTGGATAGAAGACTTCTCTCTCCGTAACTTTAAGTTTCAAATAATCGATCAATCTTGAGAGAGACAGTCAGATACGCAGACACTGCTTGGGACACCCACATTCCCTATTGGAGTGCCTGGGTTTGAGTCCCAGCACTGCCCCCATTCCCAGCTACTTGCTAATGCGCACACTGGGAGGCAGTAGGTGAATAGTACTTTGGTCCCTAACACCTATGTAGGAGTCCTGGATTGAGTTCTGGGCTCCTAGTTTCAGGCAGGCTCAGCCCTGGCTTTGTGGGC
Organism: Oryctolagus cuniculus; assembly: GCF_964237555.1. NCBI lineage: Eukaryota > Metazoa > Chordata > Mammalia > Lagomorpha > Leporidae > Oryctolagus > Oryctolagus cuniculus. The sequence goes on from NC_091448.1 coordinate 47,697,377, forward strand.
ATTTGGGGTAGTGAAGTAGCTGATGGAGAGCTCTGTCTGGGAGAGCTCTCTTTTTCTCTCTCTTTGGCTTTCAAATAAATAAAAATAAATAATTTTCTTTTAAAAAATAGACATCTTCTGAGTGCCTAGTACATACCAAGGGCCTAGGCAAGGTTTTTTTGCATATGTTACCTAACATTCAGGAAAACCTTAGAAATTGGCATCGATAGCCCTACTTTATAAACAGGGAAATGAAACCACACAGAGGGTTATGTAAATTTTCTTCATTAAGGTCGTACAGTTGGTAAGTGACTGAGTGGAAAATTTAAATCCTGAG